>NC_086317.1:121812392-122127392 GCF_036172605.1 Pelobates fuscus
CTGTAATTCAGAACAACTAAATTAATTTATTTTTAATTACTTTCCTTAACCTGCACTAATTAGGCACACATTATTATTTCAAAAACTGTAAAAAAAATCTAAATTTTTCATTTTTTTTGCATTTTTCTGTATTTTTTTTATAATAAATAAGCATGTGTGTATATATATATATATATATATATATATATATATATATATATATATATATATATATATATAGTTACATCAAATGAAAGCCCTTTCTGTCCTTTAAAAAACGGTATATAATATGCGTCGGTGCAATAAATGAGTCAAATGCAAATTGCAGTTGAACGCAAACAGCAAAAAATGCAAAAAATGCCGTTGTCATAAAGTGAAAGACAAGCTTCCGAAGCTCTGTCCTTAAGGGGTTAAAGAGTTATTCCAATCATCACGACCACTTCATATTTAAAGCGCTTTATAATTATAGAATGGGGATAATTGTAGACTAGTACATTTCATTTTAATTTATGTAATTTACATACAAAATATTAACAGAGACAAGAGTACAAAGGTAATAACTGAACCCTAGGTATGCCCTTTCAGACAAGCACTTCAAGGTTGGTAGGTATTGCTTGAATCCATTACAGAGTAACCTGGCCAGTGCTTTTTTTGTTGCATTGCTAGGTGATTCATCCGTCAATACGCTAAGATCTAATAATTGTATGTTAGTGAGATTGTTCCATTGGCCATTTCTATATATAGCTTTGAATGCAGAACTTGTGCACTGTGTTGACACAGTGTACCTTGTGATTGTCACTGATTAGTCATGTTCTAGAGTAAGTTAGAATTATTGCATCTTCAATTTAAATAAAGAAATAGAAAGTGTGTGTATGTATGTGTGTATATTTATATATTCGTGTGTATGTGTGTGTGTGTGTATATATATATATATATGTATATACGTATATGTATATTTTGTATTTGTATATATTTTTTTAATTCTTTATTTTTTCGTGCGAAGAATAAAGCAGTAACATACAATGCTAGTGTACCACTGACCATTTCAGAATTAACGATCGGTTTAAAATTCGGTATGCAATCCAAATTGACAGCACATTTTATGTTATGTAATGCAAACAATGAGCTTAATGTAGCATATTTTAATTAAATGGAAGTGAGGACTACTGGTCCGGTTGATTGCTCTGGAGTGCCCCTCTCTGGGTGCTCTGCATGCCTTGGAATGCGGTCGTTGCGTCCTGCCTTCTATGCTCAAGTCCTTATGTATAAAACATATAAAAAGCAGTCCCTGATAAGAATGTCAGTAAAATTAAAACATTATAACATCAAGAGAAAAGTATATTTAACATTTGTAATGGGTAAGTGCACGCCTGTCTCTACAGGCATACAAGATCCTTTCAAGTGGTGGCAGCCACATAGTTGTCTGGTTTTTCCCCCTGGGGTACAAATGTGCTGGATTCTATGTGTGTGTTGGGGAGGTGGTAGTGCGTAGTATGACCAGGGTGCAATTGGCAGTCCCAGTGTTGGGAGAAGATCCTTCTCTTTCTGGAAATCCCAGACCGAATATGTTGCGGTGCCGTGTTGGATTTATAGCATGCGCTGTATTTTCCACCTGTACGTGACGCCTTTAGACCGGAGGAGAGACGAGAAGGTCTGGAAGGTCTCCACACCATGTTGTTCCCGGACAAATCCGCATAAAACGTGAGTGGCATGCCTTCGAAGGTGTACGGTGAGTGGTTCAGAACTGCGTACATGACAGCTGCTTTATCTTTGCTGCTTTGGAAATCGTACTAAGAGGTCTCTCGGTGCTGAGGTTGGTGCTTTGAAAGGCGGAATATCCCCTCCAGTCCCACCAGTTTAGCTTGCCTGGTGGGTAGTATTTCTGTGAGGAGTCGCCATATAAGATGTGTCAGATCTGTCTCTGGAGTCTCCTCTGATATACCTTTTATCGTGAGGTTCAGTCTGCACCTCTGGTCCTCCAGCACCGCAAACCTTTGGTCTGTTTTCGCTTGTTGGATTTGCAGGTCTTGCACTGCGCGTTTAAGTCGGGCTGTTTGCTGGGTGTTGTGGTGGGTGTCGCTCTCCAGTGCTCCCATGCGGCTCGTTATGCCTTTTCAGAGCTGGACCATGTCGGCCTGGATGGTACACTGGAGATCTGCAAGCAGATCTTTCATGATCGCTGTCCTCACCGGGGTCGAGTCTGAGTGAGAGGTGGTAGTCTTGAGAGCCCTCCGCTCCAGTGTGTGTCCCTCTGCCTTTCCCAGTGAAAGGTCGTCTGAGATCTCAGTGTCGTCGTCTGAGAAGTCAGCCATTTTTGGGGTTCACACCGCTATGGGCCTGATGCCATAAGTCACCGATATTCATCCCCATTCTCGGCTTATTGGGTCTGGGATTTTTGTTTTTCCGCCTATTATGTTGGGGGTCAGCTGCAGCTTTGTAATGCGGGCTTTGAGAGTATGAAAAATCCCTTTAGTCTTGTGTTGATTAGGTTGTCAGCACGGAGCTCATGCAACATGCGGCCATCCAGATCAGTAGCTTGGCTCCACCCCTCGTATATTTTGTATTTTGATTGTAGTATATTGTTCAGTTTTCCTATGGCTCATTATTTTGTTTGAGCATCTTCACCCCCCAGTAACCCCATATTAACAAAAATTAGGAATGCCTAAAACCTTGACTGTTTGTGTGAATTTTCTGAATTCTATGGCAGCCAATGGCTGTAAGAGTGTTAATAGAAATGTAGTCTAGCAACAGCTTCTTGAGGATAAATCTGACTGCCATTCTGGGGCCAAGAAGCATGTTTTCCAATTTTGTTGCAAAATTGGAAATGCTTCATACTGTTTTTTTTTTTTTTTTGCCTTCTTTTGGATCAACAAATAAAGCAGATGTGAGAAAAGCTGAACTTCATGGTCATGTTTCTTTTGTAACTAAGTAACAGCAGGATTGACTTCTGGTGTCGACCATTGACATACCTCCCAATATTTCAAATTGCCTGAGAGGGAATGTATGTTTAGTGGTGTGACTGCGAGTGTGGGCAGGGCTTACTGGTAACAATCTATGCAACAAAAATTTATTTTAGAATAAGAATAATGTATCTTATTTACATAGACTGTTTTCTAAACACATTTAATGTAGTTTAAAGACAAAGTACTGTGAGAATTATTGCTGTGAAGCTCTGTTATACATTCCTACACATCTCCAATACTGAACTCTTGGAAAAGAGGGACATTATTAAAGGGAGTTGACCCCAAAATAGGGGCATTTGGGAGGTGTGTTGATATGTGTTTGTAACTAGGCCTCATGCATTTACTGTATATATATTTAGGAAAAACAGTAGATTATTGACACTGACATAGTTTGCTTATATATTCTAAATGACGGATGCCTATGTTTAGTTTACAAGAAATTAGGACATTCATAGCCCAACAGCTTCATTCATTCTAAAGTTTTACATATGTACGCTATTTTTTTAGACTGTACTTGTCCCAAACCATTGGTATGAGATTATATGCTTCTCTATATTGTATGAAACTGATCTGTGATCCAGAGCTCTGTTTGTATGACTGCATTGGCATACTTCTCTTGGCCGGCAAACAAACCAGACTTTGAGTGGGTTTAAGAAGTTGGAATGAGCTGTGGGAAATTGCAGTAAGATTAATACTGAACCTTCTCGTGCTCTTTTTCCTTATTTAGAACATGCTCGAGTTGCTGGAAGAAATGCCAAATGGAGTTCCTTCTGAAAAGGTCAAGAACTACATCTACCAGTTAATAAAAGCAATTCACTGGTGCCACAAAAATGACATTGTCCATCGAGGTGAGAATCTTTATAAAGTCGTGGTAAACTGTACCATTATTCCTAAATATACCTCCAGTGACGCAAACAGTTGAGGATTTTTTTTTTAAATGCACCTGTCATGTCATCTGTGACTATGTCTATGGAGGCATCAATGTTATACTCGTGTCATGTAAATATGTAATACATTGTGTTAGCCTTATTGGAGTAAAATATAATACGATTTAGGTAACCAGTTGAGATATATTCCTGACTTTCTGCCATAATAGTAGGACAAAAATTCCACTGACCATTTTACTGCTGGGAACACTGCTGAAGTCAGAAAATTTTATAAAATAAAGCTGAGCTAAACATGTGATTTTATTGCAAATTTTTATGATATCAAGCTCAATAAGCCAATATTGCAAAGTTAAAGCACCACTGTCATGGTGGCATCTGTTTTTTATTTAACCCCCTCCCAACTACACTACATCTAATTGCCCCCCTAGTCACCACCAAATGCTCCTGGTCCCCCATATTACCTTTTTAAAACCTAGGTCCTGGGCACCGCCATCTTTGTATGGACAAATAAAGGCCCTGTGGGACACGTCATCTTCCCACACTAGATAGCGCTATGAAATTCCCGTGCATGCCCAGTTAAACACTTGGGCATTTGAATTTCGTCTATTCATTCATCAGGAAGACGGCGGGTGGGAGCCAAAAGTAACAAATAGGGGTTGCCACCTCTTTTGGGAAAAAATACCAGCCATTCTAATTTGCATAATTAATTATATATGCGTCACATCACAGGGCATGACGTACATACAAGAATGAGAACAGTTGGAAGGAGAAAATTCCCTAAATCACTAATAAATTCCTTACAATGTTTGTACTTTGTCTGACTGTGTGTATAGCATTGTGAATGTGAGGCAGTGTGTGTATGTACTGTCTGTATGAGTGTGTGTGTGTAGTAATGTGTATAGTAGTATGTCGTTGCATAAATGTGTATAACAGTGTGATCTTACTGTTGTCTAAGCGTGTGTCATTGTCTGTATACTCTGAGTGTGTGTCTACAATATCTGTGTATGTCATTGTGTGTGTGTATATAATATATAACAATGTGTGTACATGCCATTTATAATAGATTGATATTCTGGTTCTATTTCTTTCACCATTCTCCCATCTGACTGTTGAAAACATACACATGCTACTAAATACAAACACACACAGACTGCTGTATACACACACAGACTGCTGTATACACACAAAGACTGCTGTATACCCACACACAGACTACTGTATACCCACACACCGACTGCTAAATACAAACACAGAGACGCAGACTACTAAATACACACGTAGACTGCTGAATACATACAAAGACTGTTGCATACACACAGACACTGCTGAATACGTGCACAGACTGCTGAATACATACAGACTACTGAATACACACAGACTGCTGAATGCATACATAGAAAGACTGCTGAGTACACACAGAAATACTGCTGAGTACACACAAAGACTGCTGAATACATACAGAGACTGCTGTGTGCACCCACAAAGACTGCTGAATACATTCAGAGACTGCTGAATATAAATACACACAGACTGCTGAATACACAAGGACTGCTAAATACATACACACAGACTGCTGAATACATACACATACACACAGACTGACTGCTGAATACATACACGCAGACTGCTTAGTACTAGTACACACACACACAGACTGATGAACACATACACAGACTGATAGACTGCTGAATGCATACACAGACCACTGAATACACACACACACTGATTGCTGAATACAGACACACACAGACTGCTATATACACACCCACATTGATTAATACACACACACACACTGATGGCTGAATACAGACAAACACAGACTGCTATACACACACACAAACTGCTGCATATATATACACACACACACACACACACACACAAGTACCTGTTCTCAAGACTCAGCTCCTGCTGCCATACTTCCACCTCATTCTACCTGCAGCTCCTGCTCCTCCCATGCGGACTCTATTAGTGGAGAGGGCAGGGACAAGCTGCGACATCCCCATCTCAACCCTCTCCACACAGCACTAGCACCGAGTTTTATTAGTACTGCCTGAGAGCACTGCACACCCTGGTGGCCTGTGTCGATATTGCAGCACATTCTCCTCATAGAAAAATACCGCAATTGTATTTGCAATACCGGCACGGGCCAACAAGCACCAAATACCAGCCAGGTGGCAACCCTAGCATAAGGTGGGGGCTAAATGTAAAAAAATACCTCTCCCCTCCGCCCTCACAAGTGACTAGTGGATCCCAAGCCTCTAGTCACCCCTCTCCCCAATAAAATGAAACCCTACCTACTCCCTGACCCTAAAAATAGTTAGGGTGGAAAAAAAAAACGAAATACCTGCAAATAAAAAAAAAAATCGACTTACCATTAGATGTCTTCTTTTTTCTTAAACCTTCTTTTTTCAGCTCTAAGAAGGCCAAATAAAAAGCCATAATTCCCATTGAACTTTGAAAATAAAATAAAATAACCTGAGCACAAAAAATAAATAAATCCATCTTCACCCAGCGAGGGCATCAAACTGACTAAGCTCCGCAGGGTGGGGAAAGGCTTATAAACCAACCAATAAGCTTTGCTGATGGGTAAATTTGCGCCTTGCAAGTTACCAATCAGAGGAAGCGATTGGGGAAAGGTAAGTTCAGCATGACATTGCTTTTTAGGGCTACATCATAGCATTCTGTAGTGATTCCACAGTAAGTAGCCAAACCATTTTCAAATGGTTTGACACTTGGTATGGGCGCTCAGAATGTCCCTTTCTGCATTAGCTCAATTTCTTCACAATGGAATTCATTAGTTAAGAGGTTACAATCTCAGCCAATGAATTCTGTGGAACGCCAGGCAGGATCGATGTCTGTGATAAGAACACAAATACACAATACAATTTGCCACTACGTTTTTGACAGTGGTTTTGTCTCACTCGAAATATTGCTTGATAGAACCAACATAAAATGTGTTAACTGTTTCCCTCAATTGTGAGCCACTGCGCGTGGCCATTATTTATTCTATACAAACAAAATGCATGAATTAGGGATCCTTATGAACCCACTTCACCAGAAGGGACCTTTCATTTTACATAAAAAATTAGTAAGAGGAACCAACAGAAATAGCCTCTAAATAATTCCTCTGACACTATACATTTTTATGATTACTTATAATTCATAATAGTGCCCCAACCTTCATATCCTCCCTTATAAACTTCTTGCATCCTGAATAATTCCTCTGTGCCAGTTACATGCTTCTCTGTTTGCACTTGCACCACGGACAACTGTTTTCATGGCTTCACTAAAGTCGAAACGTTTTCTGAAATACCCTTCAACAGTCAATTTGACTTTCCCTTACTTTTCAATAGTTTAAAAATCCTTAAGTAAATAAGGATAAAACTATCCTTGAGTAAATCAGGATAAAATAAGGATTGCATATTTCATCTGAAAGAGGTGTTACAGGGGTCTGATAGGGGTGGGCAGGCCGGCCCACCAAACTACCGTATATGATCAAATGGGAAAAGGAACTGAATTGTATTCTTGAATGTGGCCAATGGCAATCTGCAAATGAGATTAAATAAAACATCCATGTACTGTCTTAACCATATAGAAGCTACGAATAAGATTTGGATGAGGAGGTATTTAACACCCTGGTGCCTCTCCCATATATATGAGGGGGCAACATCAGCGTGTTGGAGGTGCAATACGTAGGTGGGCTCTTTGAGCTATGTCTTTTGGAGCTGTCTGTCTACTGTTCATACCTGTCTGTCTACTGGCTGTCAATTAAAAGTTTGATCAAAGAAGTGGTTAGGTACGACATGCTACTATCACTGGCCACCTATCTTTTGCACATACTCCCCATTGAAATTCCTCAGCATAAGGCAGCATTGATTATCCATATTTTCATAGCGGCTAAAGTGTGCATAGCCAGGTAATGGAAAAGTAAACAAGTCCCTGATGTGACGAAAGTCATTGCTAAAGTCTCATACACGAAAGAGTTTGAGGCTATTTCTCATAAACTGTCAGACACCATAAACCGTTTTTATAAGAGATGGGATAGCTGGAATAAATAGAACTTTAGGGTGACATATCTTCCTTTATTTATAACATGTAGAGACTAATAAACAGAACAAACAAAGGTTTCCCCTCTTTGCCTCCCTCTGTTATACAGGGGTTAAAGCACACTAAACTAAGCCAAGTTGTGATTGCTATGGCTGATTCAAAGCACACATTGTTGTTAAAATTGTTAAATTATATATTATTTTGTGCAGCTTGGATTTTGTTTTTATTACTTATTTTGAAATTGGATCATATTGACCTTTAATGTGCCTGCACATGGATTATCATATTGTTTTGATGCATTGTATATGTATTTGTGATGCCTGTGCGTTGTAGATGATCGCCCTTTGACAGGGCTATTTGGATGATTCTGATATTATTTGTCATATGCTGTACAAATTTTGAAAACAAAATTATTCAAAATCTTAAAAAAAAAAACAACTTAAAATAAGAAAAAAAACCTTAAGTACTTAACTCTTTAGGAAGGCATATCAACTAACCAATGAAAACAAATCTGCCACCCCAAAAACAATTCTGAGCATTTCATAAAGAGACAGTCTTTCTGAAATGTTCATAAAGACTAAGTTGAAGTTACAATGCAATGAAAACATATTATAAGACAAAGTAGAGGCTACTCTCATATTAAACCCTCAAGGTGACAGTACTTTACAAAAAGGCAGAACTGCCATCAAGTCCTGCCAATTCCCCCAGCCATTTGCAATGGTTGTAGACATAATGTAATATCATAGTCAGTTATCATGTGACTATATCTATGGAGGCATCAATGCTATACTCTTGTGCATGAGTAAGAGTACAGCTCTGATGTGGAATATTGGTGGATGAAGATGGTGGCGCTCTTGGAGGACTGCATCCGTTAAATATAACTCACCCATGCTGCACCCTCAAACTGCCTCACCTCGAGCTGCGATGTCACCATCGGCGTCTTTGCAAAATATTCAAAGACCCAGAAGATGACAGTCACTTTAATAAATACATATATATATAAATATAAATATATATATATATATATATATATATATATATATTTATATATATATATATATAAAGCACAAAAATATATACATATACAAAAATATATATATATATATAAAAATAGAATTCATGGTCCGCACTCTCGATCTTCATAAAACTTAACTTTTAATGTTTACATTATAAAAAAAATAATAAATGTGATGCTAAACAGCTTCAACGTTTCAGTCCCCAATCAGAAAGTCGCAATCGGAGACTGAAACATTGACACTGTTTAGCATCACATTCATTATTTTTTTATAATGTAAACATTAAAAGTTACGTTTTATAAAGATCGAGAGTGTGGACCATGAATTCTATTTTTGTATACTAGTGTGACTACAGTCTGGCACCCGGTATTTACAATCACATCAGAGTCAGCCTGTGTGCAACGTATTTTTGGATATATATACAATAATCAATAAAGGGGTACTCCTGGACTTGAAAAATGTGTAACTGGTTTATTGTGTAAAAAACATGAGGATCGACGTTTCGACTTATGCAGTTCTTTCTCAAGATTTTTCAAGTCCAGGAATGCACCTTCATTGATTGTTGTATATATACCGCGGGTTTGCACCCTGGCAGAGTATATATTTTCTATGTAAATGGGCAGAGTGCCAAACTTGCTATTGGTGTGTGTATATATATATTGTCATTTCATTTTTAGTGTATATAATAATTATATTATATTATTAATTAGACATTGAGGGACCTGCCTTATAACCCAAGCATACATATTAGAGAATGTAATTTGCAAATCCTATATTTGTCCCTATAACTTTCCAAAACCACATAAAACCTTTACGTGGATGTACTGTTGTACTTTTGGGACATTGATGAACACAAATATGAGTGTTTTAGACCAGTGAAACGTACAATTACAATGATATCATGAGTAAAAAATTTATTTTTGTGTGAAAAATGAAAAAAAATATACATACTTTGGCCAGGTTTTGTGTCTAAGTGTCTTCTACAAAAGACTGGACATACCCTATTTTGAAACCTTGGGTTGTCTACTTTTGCAAATGGTATGCCATGATGGGGGTAATTTTCATTCCTGGACTACCATACAGTCTTAAAGGCAACATAGGCCCTGCAAACCAATCTGCCAAATTTTAATGGGTAAAAACTGAAATGGGCAAGCTCTTTATTTGACCTTGTAACTTACCAAAACACCATAAAACCTGTACATGGGGGGCATCGTTGTACTCGTGGGACATCACAGCATGCAAATATGTGTGTGTTGTATTGCAGTATAAGCTAACAGTATTATGACATTCACAGTTAAAATACAGCATTTTCTTAATTTCTCACACTTTCTTAGGTTTATCTTAAATTATGTTTCATATATAAATATCTGATGTGAAATTAAAGTTCTATTTCTCGCTGAACAAAATGATGTATATTAGGCTTGGGTGCAATGTAAAAGAGGTAAATTATGGGTGAACAGACATATAGCTTAAATCCTTGGTTTTGCTTTGGTAAGAATTTGAACAATTGCCTCTGTCCTTAAGGGGTTAAAGGAACACTCAACATATTTGTTTTCAACCATTTAGTAGATATACCCATCACAGATATACATTATACATGATTTTCTTATTTTGGGGTTATTGAAAAAACAAGCTAACATTGTCTGCAGAACTACGGTAGTTTCTGTAGCTATTGTAACCCCACCACCACCTTTTTGTCCAGTCCAAACTTTACCATGAATGCTACATGTTTTCCATTCAGAGACTTCTCATTAAAAAGGCATGAAGACAATGATACATTTGCATGACTGTCCAATCAATAACTTCTCAGCGATCTGCATTGCAGCTTATTGACAAGAGAATGATTAGCAAGCCCCTCACTTTAAAAATAGTTCAAAGAGATTGAGACCGCTAACTCTCCTGGCAATCTGATTTTATGAAAGTGCCAATTTTAAGCTGATGTGCTATATATGCTCGGATGGTGCATTTGCTTTATTATTACTGTAATATTGTTGTATTATTATTTCTAATGTCCCTTGGAAGATTTAAATATTCCCAATAAATAATCTTTGTGTAGTAATGCTAAATAAATCATTGTATGGTGACCGCTAAAAAAATGTTTTTATTTATTTTTATTTATTTTTATTTTTCTTGCAGATATCAAACCGGAGAATCTTTTAATTAGTTACACTGACACCTTGAAGCTTTGTGACTTCGGTAAGTTGATGTGCTAACACATTCCATAGTTCACAACATTTGCATTCTGACTGTAATTCTCACATTTACCAAAGCCAATCATGGTTATTATGACTGAATCTGCACCATTTGGTCAGATACATTCAATATCAACTTTTAAAGCAGTGCTTTTTGATTTGGATCAGCGGCGTACATACCGCGGTCACAGGGGTCGCAGCTGTGACCGGGCCCGCCAGTCCAGGGGGCCCGGCTGCCCTGCGGACCCCTGTGACCAGGTATCAGCCGCCGTCATCTTCTGCGGCCCCGGCCCACGCGGCAAACCGCCGGGGCCGCCGTCCAAGGGGTCCATCGGGTGGCCAAGATATTGATTTCAGGGGGCCCGGTAAGCGCTGGGAGCTTTAACAGCGCGACCGGGCCCCCTGTGATGACATCACAAGCTGGGAGGAAGTAACCGCACGTCACTCCTCCCAACTAACACTAAGAGCCGCGCGGGAGGAAGCAGAGGGAGTCAGAGTGGGAACTCTGACTCCCATCCACCTGAGCTACTACTGGACCCCAGGGAAAGTCACCCTCCTGCAGCTTAAAGGTAGGAAACAGGAGGGTGACTTAAACATTTTGTGTGTTTGTATGTATGTGTATCTGTCTGTATGTATGTGTGTCTGGCTGGATGTATGTGCTTGTCTGTTTGTATGTATGTATGTGCGTCTTGTGTGTGTTTCTGTCTGTTTGTATGTTTGTATGTGTGTATGTCTGTGTGTGTGTGTGGGTGTGTCTGTCTGCCTGTGTGAATGTGTGCCTGTCTGTTTTTTATGTATGTGCCTTTGTATGTGTGTGTGTCTGTCTGTATGTGTGTGTGTGTCTGTATGTGTGCCTGTCTGTCTGTGTATGTGTGTGTGTGTCTATGTTTGCCTGTCTGTTTGTATGTATGTGCCTTTGTATGTTTGCCTGTCTGTTTGTATGTATGTATGTGTCTGTATGTTTTCCTGTCTGTTTGTATGTATGTGTCTATGTGCCTGTCTGTTTGTATGTATGTGTCTGTGTGCCTGTCTGTGTGCCTGTCTGTGTGTCGGTCTGTATGTATGTGTCTGTGTGTGTCTGTCTGTTTGTATTTATGTGTCTGTGTGTATGTGTCTATGTGTGTGTCTCTCTATGTATGTATGTGTGTGTGTGTGTCTGTCGGGTGGGAATGGTACGCCACTGATTTGGATACAGTATATAATATAGAATTCAGACAAATGCAAATCACTGATTTATAAAGAAACTCAAGACTTAATACATCTGGTAAGATGCATTCACAAATTTGCAAGCAACGATTATCAACATTAACCTTGTTAAAAACCTTGTGTCAGCTGCCTAGAACTTGCTAGCCAGCTAGCACATTAAAAAGTAAAAAAACAAAACAGAAATGCCTATGGGGGTCAATATTGCTTGAATTGGGGATAGGAAACCCGCACTCTTTTCCAAACCCAGGTACCTAGCTAGACCCGAGGTAGGCAAGTTCTGAGTCTCATAATAGGTACAAGTAAAGGATGGTCTAGACACTCAGGGTTCAATAGCAAGCAGATTTAGTGGTGAAAACACAGCAACATTTTGACTTTTGCCAAGCTTGACACAGACCTCTGTTGTGGCACTGCTCCCCACCGCTTCTATTTTCACATATTACAAGGAAGGAGCTGTGAGCCGGTAGCTCCCTCCTTGTATTAAACTAAACAACCCGAGAGGTATTTGTGCATTCGTTTGAAATTTCTATTTATTCATTCGGATTTCTGACGAATGAATGGACAACATTTCCGTCCGAATGCCCAAGTGTTTAACTGTGCATGCACATGAATTTAAACCTGTGTTCCTAATGCTATAGTGTCCTAGTGCATGTTTAGCTTTAGGGCCCTTTCACCTGCAAAAAATAAAGACAGAAGATTTGACTTATGTTTTTTTTCCGAGTATCGAGACTTCCCAGGTGCAGCTACTTGCTTGCTAGCTTCTTCTCCATTCCAGTGGTCATAGAGGAGCATTGAGGACAAGGTGCCACGCTCGTCCTATAAAATGCTTCTCATATTAAAGTTTTTAATTCAATGTTTTTCTATGTGGTGACGTGACAGAGTGAAACTTGTTGTTGCTGAGGAAGCACCTATAGTGTTTAACCTTGCAATGTAAAAGTTACAGTTTCTACAAAACTGCAGTGCTTTACATTGCAGGGTTAAAACTACAGGCCCACTGCACCCAGACCACTTTATTGATATGTAGTGGTCTGGGTGACTTTAGCATCTTTTAAATTTATGAGAAATGCATGTTTTCATTGGGGTATTTATCTAAAATAGCTAGTAAAAGCTGCAGATCTCTTGTCTGAATTCTTTCCAAACCTTCCCCTCCTAACTCAGCCCAGACTTTCTGTTGCTCTCCAATTACAGATTTCCCAGTGTAGCACAATGAGAATTATTTGCTGTTTCTCTGGGCAATTACTGGCTCTTGAGTTTAGCTCCACTGAGCTAACCAAACCAGGAAGTAACATGACCTGTTATTTGATTTGCAGCCAGGGGTGTAATAATGTTAAAGGGACACTGTAGGCACCCATACCACTTCAGCCCATTGGAGTGGTCTGGGTGCCAACTCCCACTACCCTTAACCCTGCAAGCGTAATTATTGCAGTTTTTTTTATAAACTGCAATAATTACCTTGCAGGGTTAAGTCCTCTCCTAGTGGCTGTCTAGTAGACAGCCACAGCCACTAGAGGGCACTTCCTGTTCCATAGCACAGGTTTTCTGTGCTAGAGCATCGCTGGACATCCTCACGCTGTGTGAGGACCTCCAGCGTCGCTCAATTCCCCATAGGAAAACATTGAAAGCATTTTCAATGCTCTCCTATGAAGAGCTCTAATGCATTAGGTGTCCTCAGCCGGTGGGCGGGATCAGTCTCTCCCACTGGCTGACGTAAGGAAGAGGAGGAGGAGGAGCGGCGGCGAGCAGAAACCACCGCCGAGGGACATCGGCGGGGGTCTCAGGTAAGTGACTGAAGGTGTTTTTACCCTTTCAGCAACCGGGGATGGGGTGTGGGAGGGAGAGGGGACCTGCAGTGCCAAGATAACGGATTGTTTTCCTGGCACTGGAGTGTCCCTTTAATTTATAAAAGTGTCAGTCTCTGTTGAAATTTGCATTTTGTGTAAAATGGAAAAGAGGACACATTCTTTACACGTAAAGAGCTTTAGGGGTCTGGAGTGTTTTTTTCATCATGCGAAACACTGTACTCACCTAGTGGAGTTAAATAGCTTACCAATTGAATGAACATTAGCATATTAATTACTATGGCAACAATATCTTAGTATCATTCAGTAAACATACATACATAGAACATACAATACAATCACACTTTTAAAACACAAATCATGTCAAGGTTCAAAATAAAGATAACAAAATCCGTGGTTTGCAAACACAAAATGGTTATGATGGATTACCAAGATACTAGTTATTGTATATACCAGAAATTTACTCATAACATTCTATTAATATCTCTGTTTCATGTCTCTCCTACATTAAATAATGATGCATACTTACCGTAGTTAGCAAATAATACATGTCACATATAATACAAAGCATAATGGCAGTGTTCGGACACGCTGAAATTTGGACTCAATTCAGGCTCTTATGAGCCAGAATTCCAAAATCCACTGTCCAAATTTTGCTGTCCGAATCAGGCAAAACCATCCAATTGCAAATAGGGCCATTTGAAATGTACTAAATGGACCTATGAGTGATCTGTGAATATCAGTTACTCCAAGAGATCTGAAATTTAAAAGGTTTATGTAAAATGAAAGAGATTAGAAGATAGCCTTCTAAGAAATAAAGTTCTTTATGTTTAATCTATGAATATTCATCAGTTGTGTTTATAATTCATAATAAATGTGGTTTTCTTACTAATCAAGAGTATATTTGATTAAATTAACAAAAATACTATTTTAAGGTTTTATTTTTTTCAGTAATTATGTGTGTTTTATAGATGCTGCCAATAAGACCGTTTGATAGTTTTATTAGGATTTTACTAGTTTTTTTTCTAGCAAATGTTTTTTGCTGCTGCAAATCATCGCTTAATTTGACCATATACATCAATTTTACCTGCAGTTACCAGTGTTAATATATAATCTGTCTTTTTGACTGATGATCTTTACGGGCAGGTGATCCACATTTGTTGCAGTTTTTCCCCCATTCCATCAAATAATCAATCTAAAAAGCTGTATCGCCTATTAGATTGATTGACTGCTAAAATTGAATATCTGCCAGCCACATATCTCCTCTGACTGGCAAATAATGAGTTGTCAACCGAATAAAAATTAATAACACAACAGCATGAAATGCTACACTGAATGGGTTTCTGTATTTAAAGGACTTTTTGTTAAAATAGTTTGTGTTTTATAATGCTGCACCCCTTGTTTGCCAAATATATTTACTGATTTTATAATTTGCTTGTTTAAGTGCAGTCCTCTTAACCTCTGAATTCTATGTTGTGTTGATGCTTGAATGCAAGGATGCATTTATGTGTTGGTTTTTGAATGCAGGGGTATTTTTATATATAATTTTTGTGTTTAATACAGAGGTGTGTTTGTATGTAGTTGCATGCTAAGATGCATGCACATATACACATACACTGCCACACACTGTAATACAAATACATATACAGATACTGACAACATACATATACACATTGACACATATATAAATACACACACTGACACACATACAGATACACAGACACCCACACTGCCATACAGATTCACACAGACAGATTTACAGACACACATGCAGATACACACACACACACACTGACAGCAACACAGATCCATATGCAGGTCAAAATATACAATTTTATAGCCAACCTCCAGTTTCCTACCTTTTGGGTGCTGGAGGATCTGAGTATACTAGTTACTGGTATTACACATCTATTCATTATCCACAGACAAAGGATAATGAATAGATGTGTAACGCATTAACACTATGCGTTAAGCAGTGGTTCCCAAACCAATCCTCATGGCCCATCAACAATCCAGGTTTTATGTATTTCCCTGTTTTATTCCAATGGAGATACTGACAAATCCTGGACTGTTGGTAGGTCTTGAGGACTGGTTTGGGAAACACTGGCATAGAGAATGCTAAATGATAAAGAGAATAGACAAATAACAAGCCAAATGTTAAAATAGTATAAAAGTACTCTAACTCAATAAGCCAGACCAGTTTGAAAATTTGAGAGGGCAGGAGGGTCAAGAACAAGCAGAGTCAAATACAAGAAAATACACAAAGATAATGTACGCATGTGTGTAGTCTCTGCACCATAAATGTTGAGCTTGGGTATCTACGAGTAAAAGGGCATGGTATGTCCGGATCTTGCATCAGAAATTGCATCAACATGACACATATTGAGATGTGCTTCATGCTGCCATAGGTACCCTTACATAATTGACCTCAAAAGTATACATTTATTGAAATGTGCAGATTGCTGTCTCATCTACCCTTACAAGATGACTAACAGCAAAGCAGATATTGCTTATTGTGCAGTGATTACAATGAGAGATCAGATCATCTTACCTTGGGGTAGAGAATATAGAAAGGACATTTCATTGCAATTACAATTATTTATATAGCACCAACATAATCTGCAATACTGTACAAAAGATAAACCAATTCAAACAATGAATTATGACAACACATTTGGCATATGGGAAGAGTAAGTGAAGGGGACCCTGCCCAAACTAGCTCACAATCTTCACCATTACTTGTGTAAACAAACAATGGCATACCTTTTTTGGAGGTCCTGTCAACCCATTTGGAATTGAAATAGAAAGTTGTCTGAACTTCATTGGAAATGTATTTTGCAAGTATGTGGTGTATCCGTGTTACTTGTCAGAAAGATATTTTGGATACATTTTTCCCTTTTTTGTTCGTAAACCTAAAGATGTGTCAATGGAGGTGAAAAGAAAGGGATCCCTTGCACCTAAGAATAGATTATTATATAATGGAGTCCAGTTCCTGAACTTGGTTTATTCAAATCCAGAGCCAAAATTCAAATGCTCTTTTTAAATAGTGCTGATGTAACAAAACAGGTAGAACATATCTCCAGTCACCATTGTATGATTTTATTCCTAACCATTCACTTTGTCAATTAAACATTCTGCGCACTTGTTAGCCATTTCTCCGCTGTTGGAGACTTGTCAAGCAAAGACTCTACCCTTCCCAGTTAAAGATGAATCACAGGTATCTTTATAGCCATTTTTGGCCTTGTTTATATTTATTTAACCCCTTAAGGACCAAACTTCTGGAATAAAAGGGAATCATGACATGTCACACATGTCATGTGTCCTTAAGGGGTTAAAGGTATTTACAAGCCATGTGCTGTTAAAAGATTAATAAGGAATAAGGATAGAAGAAGGAGGGGAGGTAAGGTGAACCTGTAGGAAAATGGGTAAAGTGTGGTGTAAGTTTTCTCAATGTATGTAGTGTCTCCTCTAGTTAGTTTAGGGGTACATCAAGCACGAGTCATGGTTTTTTTTTTACGAAAGGATTTGGATGTGTCCTGCAGTTGTGCTGTCATCCTATGTATTTACTTAGATTCTATAGCCTTGTTATCTGTCCAGGTAACTGCTGAAGAATCGTTGTTAGTAGATGTGATACTTACCCAGTTTCCGTTTAGTTCTGCAATCCCAACTCCCCTTTGCATGTGTTTAGGTGTGTAGACTTTTTTCCCTTTTCTTTTTATGTCACTATGTTTGTCTACACCTTTTGTATTCTGATCTCTGCCATGAATGACTAATTTTCTTTTGAATAAATCATCACCTTTAATGAAATTTCATTGTGAAACTATGTTGGATGCTGTACGAGTGTGTGTGACAAACAAGCATCGGAGAGGCATGTTCGTGCAGACTGTCTGTTTCTTTTTGCATGTAAAATATAGTACTATTATGCTCTTATGTTCCACCAATGCATAAGACGTATGGTTCCTGCTGCCCCCATGCTTTGGAGACATGCATGTGGTCTTCTCCTTTGAAGATGTAGATTTAACATATCCAGGTCTCCCATTCCCTCCCCCCCCCCCCCCCCCCACCATTTAACCTTTACCTTGATAACAAGTTCTTCCTGGATGGTTTCCTCCCCAACTGGTGGACCAAAAGGTGAATTTAGATGGGTGGCTTGTGCACACGTAGCATTCCTCAAGCCTGGTGCACATTTCCTCTCCAGTATTTGTGTTCCATGGTTATAATTCCAGGGATGCTATTTCAATCCTGTAATTCTGGGATTGCTCTGGGTTTGTCATTTGCTGTGTATGTGGAGGTTAACTTGCGTGTATAGAAAGAGATTTTTTGGATCTTAAGGATGCTTGTGTTAGTGCCCTATTAAACCTATAGTGCCAGGAAAATGTATTTGTTTTCCTGGAACTGTAGGATCCATTTAAGCACATGCTCCCTATATCTCCAGTGCTTCTTTATAAGAAGCATTGGATTGGATTGGAGTTCTCACAAAAGACAGAGAAAAGGCTGAGAGGAGACTGTTATAGTGCTGGATTAAAGTTTGTGATGTAAAGTTTTGTGGGGAGAATGGGGGTTCAGTTTTTTTAATTTAAAGTAACATGTTGCAGGTTATGAAAGTTGGGCTAATTAACACCCCACCATTTATTGAAGACATCATGTATCACAAAGACATTAGCCTGCCAATTTCAATCACTCAGTCCCTATACTCCCTAACCAGCACTAGCAACATGGACTAGGAATTATCCATAGGAACCGCAGTGCATGCACTGTGATTGTTATGCTTCGGAGAGAAGAAGGACCGCCTGTGATAGGTCTTTTATGCTCTCTCTTGTCAGTCAAATTGTGCGTATAGAATCTATGTTCAAAATTTGACTGAGATGTGGGAGAAAGACCTATTTTAAAAAAAAAATATTCTCCCAAACTAAATAAAAAACTAGTGAAACTGCTTGCACAATTCCGAGATAAGATCGTAAGATCTTTCAAAAGAGCATTAGTTATAATTGATATGACTGGTATCTATTAATTAATTGAGGTCTGAATCTAAAGAGAGCAATGTACCCTCTAATGTTAAACATAGTTATATTTATTGTATCGTTACAGTGTTTCTTTCAACATTTCATGGATGATAGACGAAAATGTATGGAGGTAGTGTACCAATGAGAAGGTACTGGGAGAAAAAAAATGGTCTGTAAAGTGCTAAAAGTTTCTACAACAAATGTAGAAATCTTCACTTTGAGTTATCGAGCTCCGCATTTATTTATCTTATTTATTTTAGGTTTCAAAAAATGGGTTGCAAGAGAATACTGAGAACAGGCAGCAGCTGAAATAGCCTGCCCTTCGGTGGGTCCCCGCTCAGTTCTCAAGCTGGTTTTTGCTCATCTTGTGCCATTACAGAGAGAACATCTCTGAAACATATCAGACTGGTCCCACCCATAGGGCAGTCCAGATCCGAAATGCCAGCAAGTTCCCTCTGCACGAGAGACACAGCAACCCCAGACGATCGTTTCAGCCTTGTTAGGCATCATCAGTGAGGCATAGCTGATATCTCCCTAGGCACCGTGAGCAAGGGGTCCATGTCTGGATTATCCCTTTAAACTTGTGGAGAGCAAAAAATGGGTCGCAAGAGAATACTGAATACTCAGTATTCTCTTGCGACTCATTTTTTGCTCTCCACTATTTTAGGTTTCCACCATTTATTTAGTGTGTAGCACTTTGGGTGATTGCTATTTTTTGCAATTTTTATATTTTATGAATAAATACTTTTTTGTTTTCTATTTTCCTAGTTTCTCAATTGTACTTTAGATTTCTACATTTGTTGTAGAAACTTTTAGCACTTTACAGACCATTTTTTTTCTCCCAGTACCTTCTCATTGGTACACTACCTCCATACATTTTCATCTATTTCTACTAGGGGTTACCCCCCTTCTCTTCAGTGTACCATAGTGGGCTGTATTCAATTTGTTTTTCATGGATGATATAATAGAAAAGTACATAATGTAAATTAACCTCACTTGTGACATATGAAGTCACAAAATGTCTTTATCTTCTGTTGGAGTGCCTTTCCTTTTATAATCAAACACCATAATCACTTTCCCTAGAGCATTTGTGCATACAAAATAACAGCTTTTTCTTTCTTTCTTTTTTTTCTTTCTCTCTTTAGCAGTTACCATGTTTTATTATTCCCATATTCTGCCCAAGGTTTTATGTGACCCAAGTACATTTTAAGCGAGTTTCTACATTTGTGTAATATATCAAAAGCATTTTTATGAATGTCAAGCTTTTTATAGATCTTCCAGACTACTAGCTTTATCATTAAGAACTACATTTACCCAGTAAGTATACAGATCCCAGAGGGGCTATATTGTAAATAGGACATCTTACAGTAGTCTAATAATAATCTTTATTTGAGGGGGGGGGGGGGGGGAGAGTATCTAGAATTCTGACGTCCTGACTCTATTGACAGGATGTAACATCAATAATAATGGCGACTTGTCTATTAAAAAATCTAATAAATAAATACAGTAATACTGCATTGGATTAGAAAGTTTTTAAAAAAGCGAGCAGTAAGCAAAAAGCAGATAGCAGCTTAGAACTCAAACAGAATTACAGTATTAAAAGCGTTTTGGTATAGTTGAATAAACAAACCGGGATAAAAGCTAATACCAGAAATTCATGAGAAGTAAATGAGAATCATGTTATATCCAAAAAAACTGATTTTCTTTAAACATGCACGCAATGTCCTACAAACTACTTTCACAGTGGTCCGAAAGTACAGTGGTCCTTGATAGGATCTCACCTGTCATACCTGACCCTTGCTGCAGATATCTGGAGGGACAGGGCATCATTCTACATATTTGGTGGTCTTGCCAACAGATAAAGGAGTATTTGAGAGTAATTAAACAGGTGATTGAAAAAGTTATCTCTGACACATAATAACCTCCTGTTAACCTTCCATTCTTACTCAATTCATCCCTTTTAATTTGTGGAGATGAACAGAAGAATGGAACTCCTGGTAGCTTCTGTGCAGTGTAATAGTGTAACATGTGACAAGGTTATTCACTAAACACCTTATTTTGTCCAGTTATACAAAATCCGGTGAAAATGATCAAGTTGGCCTGCTGGACCTGCACCAGCTTGCCTTTTTTTGTAGAGTAAAGGCTGATGCAGCACAGGTACCTGGTGTAACCCAGTTGAGTCTGGGAGACAAATCAGTTTTCCTGGCACTGCAGATTCCTGCAGTGCCCCCATCCCATGTTTCTGAAGGTGTTAAAACCCCTACAGTGACTTATCTGAATCCAATGCTGGGTCAGGCTCCGCCCACGCTCCTCCCCCGCCGACGGCAATTGCCACGCACGCGCATTAACCTCCCCCTAGGAAAGCATTATTCAATGGGGATTCTGGTAACGATGGAGGTCTTCATGCATAGCGTGAGGACGTCCAGTGTAGTTTAAAACACTTTTCGTGTTTTAAGAAGCCGGAAATCCCTCTAGTGGTTCTCTGATAGACAGCCACTAGAGGAGGAATTAACCATGCAAGGTAATTATTGCAGTTTATAAAAACTGCAATAATTACACTTGCAGGATTAAGGGTGATGGGAGTTGGCACCCAGACCACTCCAATGGGCAGAAGTGGTCTGGGTGCCAGGAGTGTCCCTTTAACCCTGCAATGGAAACATTGCAGTTTCTCTAAAGCTACAATGTTTTCAGGTGCAGGATTAAGGGGAAGGGGGCACTGCACCCAGACCACTTCAATGAGATGAAGTAGTCTTGCTGCCTATAGTGTCCATTTAATATTGGTATTTCAGCTGTTTAGTAGGGATGTGTATGGGGAAAATATTCGGTTCAGCATTTCGGGAATTCGGCACTTCGATTCAGCACTTTGGAGCTTTTGAATTTCTGAACTTTGGCATTTAGGAATTTCGGGACTACGGATGTTCTCTTGCAGCCGCTTAGTAGATAATTCCCTAATTCCCACGGTATTAGGGAGCTATCTACCAAAAGGCTGAAAGACCTTAATTGATCTTTCAGACAAATTTACTAATACTAAGTAAAGATTACTTAGTATTAGTAAATTCCTGTGCCTGTGGCTGCTCACTGTAAAAAACAAACAAAAAAAACACTGGCCAAAATTAGCGTTCATATTTGTTTGCGTGTGAAAAAAGTAAAAAACTAAATTGAACACTAATTTTGGCCAGTGTTTGTGACTAAGTGGCTACTAAAAACGACTGGACATGCCCAATTTGCAATACTATGGGTTGTCTTCTTTTGCAAATGGTATGCCATCATGGGAGTAATTCTCATTCCTGGGCCACCATACGCTCTGAAAGGCAACGTAACCAACCTGGCCATTTTCAATGTAAAAATATTTGACCCTGTAACTTTCAAAAATGCTATAAAACCTGTACATGGGGGTGCTGTTATACTCGGGAGACTTTGCTGAACACAAATATTTGTGTTTCAAAACAGGAAAACATATCACAACAATTATATTATCAGTAAAAGTGCTGTTTGTGTGTGAAAAATGCAAACAAAAGTCACTTTCACTGACAATATCATCGCTGTGATATGTTTTACTGTTTTGAATCACTAATATTTGTGTTCAGTGAAGTCTCCCGAGTAAAACAGTACCCCCCCATGTACTGGTTTTAGGGTGTCATAGAAAGTTACAGGGTAAAATATATTGCTAGCAAATTAAATTCTCTGGACTTTCGGCCTGGGTTGGCAGGCAGGTCCCTCAAATTGCAATCAATAAAATTACTTAATGATGTAAAAATATTATTACATAAATACGCACGTAGAATTTAAATATATATGCATATTTATATATTTGAAGTCGACTTGTATATTTATATAATTATTTATATAATTTTGTATATGGACATATGTATATTTCGTATTTTTATTTATTTATTTATATATACATAGATATATATGCAATTTCATTCTAAGTGTATTTTGATAGAAATATATATATATTACTATCAAAATACAGTTAGAATAAAATTCCATATAGATATATAATTGTTTTTTATTATTATTATTTTTGCATGTTTTTATTTAATTTAAATTACTTATTTGTATTTTATTATATATATATATATATATATATATATATATATATATATATACACACAATATATATATAGTTATTATATATATACGTGTGTAATTTAATTATACGTGTATTTTTAGATTAATATATGTACATATTAATATAAAAATACACTTAGTATGACATTATACATATAATATATAGACATATATTATATAGATAGTTTTTTTTTTTTTTGATTTTACACTAGCAGGGAGACTGCCTGTCAGCCCAGCCAGTCCCCCTGCAGGCAGACACATGGACACCTATTGTGACCATGTGATCGCTCTGTTGAGCAATCACATGGCCCCAGGGGTCCTAATCCGCCATGGGGAAACTGTCTGGGCTGCAGGCAGTCTCCCCACACCGGGAGCACCGCCGATCGCCGCCGGGGGAACAACGGCGATCGGGTAAGTACATCTGACCATTAGGACGGTTCAGGACGGTCAGCGGTCGGCAACGCAAAAATGCCGATGACGGTCCTGAACCGTCCTCGGTCCTGAAGGGGTTAAGGGGTTAAACTGGTATACAGTGTAACATTTTTCATTCTTCCACTGGGTATATTAGTAATACGCCGATTCTGTGCTTCGGAAATTCGCCAATTTCACAACTTCGCCTATTCAGACATTCGGGAGTATCCAAATGTCCGAATTGCCCGAAATTAATCTGAATTAACATTCGGAACGAAACGAATTGCACATGTTTACTGTTTAGTATAACAACATAATTTGAATCCAAATGGGGCTGAAAATTTCGTTTTGGGTAGTTTTTGATTAGTTAATTTTTTGTTCGATTTGTAATTTTTCCATTTACAAATTAGTTTTGTAAAGAATTGCTGAATTTAGTTTGAATTTCAGTTTTTTTAATTTTTTTATTTCAGGTCCAAATGAAAATAACTGCCAACCTTGACCACCCTAATTATTTAGTATTGACTGCAATATGTAGCCCTGCAATTTTTTATTGATTTAAAGTGGTTATGGTACCTGGAGTCTGTATGCGCATTTTGCATTGAAACTTGATTAATTCTGAATTTGATATATAGTTATACATTTTTATACTGACCAAGAGTCTAACGCTAATCCGCCATACAAAGTGTGTGTGTGTGTGTGCTTATAATATTTATTTTGATTTATTTTTATTATTATTATTTTTTTTGTCATATACTTATTAACATTTATTTTGGTAGCCTGTTGCATCATAATTAATTTTTGCAAAATGCTGAATTGGAAAGGCTTTGGAACGTCACTTTGAAATGAAAATGCATTAAAATGTACCCTGTACGCACCGAGAGCACTTAATCTTATGGAAGTGTACTAGGTGCAGTGTCCCCGTCCCCTTAACCCAGCAATGCAAAACATTTCAGTTTCAGAGAAACTGCAGTGTTTATATTGCAGAATTAAGAGAGCCTCCAATGGCTTTCTCTCAGACTGCCACTAGAGGCACTTCCTAGAGGCACATTCTCTCATTGCACTGAAATGGGATGAGGAAAAGACAAAAGCCATTACAGAGAAGAGAGGTTAGTAATAAAAAGAGTTTTTAACCCTTTAATCCCTGATTGTAAGGAAGAGGGTTGGCCTATAGGTAATTGCAGTGGAATGCTATAGAGTTAGGAATGCACATTTGTCAAATGCACATTCCCCTTTAGCTATAAATAGAATCTGTTTTTTATTGAGAATCAATTTTTTTTCTTTTTTTTTTAAACTTATTTTCAAATCTTTATTTATAGTTGTCAGCTTGACACATTCCTAAGATATGCTTCGTAAATGAGTGTCTCCTTATATTTACAGGGTTTGCACGGAATTTGTCAGAGGGAAGTAATGCAAACTACACGGAATATGTGGCTACGCGGTGGTACAGATCTCCAGAGCTGCTCCTTGGGTGAGTCATTGTGCTGCATATTTTTCTAACCTTTATTCTACTTAAATGAACACTCCAGTCACCATAACGTCTTCAACTAAATTAAGTTGTTATGGTGCTAGGAAGCTCCCGCATGCTGTCTTACCTTCAGGGGTAAAACTCTAAGCCACGCACATACCTTTTTTATGAATGGGGTGCTACTGATTGCTTAGGGCTTGGAATTGCAGATGCAGTGCTGGAGGATTAACCCCTTAAGGGACACTATAGGCACCCAGACCACTTCAGCTCATTGAAGTGGTCTGGGTGCAGTGCCCTAGCACCCTTAACCCTGGAAAGGTTTTTTATAAACTACAATAATTACCTTTATGGGTTAGCTACTACTCTAGTAGCTGTCTACCTTCCGGATCGTTAGGCGACTCTTGGTTGTTTAACTGACACTGGACGACTTCATGCTGATTTGATTGGACAAAAGTTGACAGCGGAACTTGGCCTTTTGTCAACTTAAGGCTTTAACGTAAGACTAAGGAGTCCCTGCTATTTATCTTATGGTATCTTTGTTCTGGAGCCAAATATCAATTTATGTGCAAAATATTCTGGGCAATAAAGGTATTGAGCTTCTCCATCTGCATATTTCTCCCATCCTTCCTTAATTGAAGTCAGCTACTAACGCCTCCCTATACCTTACATAGTTCTTGTTTGTTTTTTGAATTTATTTATTAATACTCACTCTTACTACCTCCCTTTGCTGTCTCATAGTACCTTGGAGACAGTGAAACAGTCCAATCAAAGGCTTCTTTATGAGAAGCCTTTGATTGGACTGCACAAGTCCATGGTGTCGTCGGATGAAGGCATGGAAGGCAGCAGTGGTGACTAAGACAACAGAAAGGCAAAAGAAAACAAAACAAAATAGAAAATAATAATGTAAAGAGCTATAAGGCGAGGCAACGTATACCGCCAGAGAAGTATGTCAAAGCAGAAAACGATTAAACCTTATTGCAGAGAATACACAACTTCAATCTATCTGGTGACTCAATAGAAAGGTGTAGAGAGTCTGTTGTAGTCCCCTGTTTGGGCACAAATCGTTGGATATTATCTACATCCCAATAATTTCTCTTTGTGGTTGATGTTTGCCTAAGAACTGAGGTGTCCTCCAGAGAAAGGTAGAAGATCTGCAAAACCCTTGGGAGATGTCCTTCAGATCATGCAAGAAGGCATCTTTTGTTATTCTTAATGAGCAGAAGGGACCCACACCAATACAGAATACTGTAACATTGAGGTCAGCACAGATTGAACAACATTGAGGTCAGCATGCAATAGGGCTCGGTTATCTAGTAAGAGCACCTTAATTAATTTGCATGTTAAACCGGTTGCACTACATTTTAGATATTTTGGCATTGCACCCTGAAGCACAGGGGTCATAGGATGCAAAGTGCGGCACTGTTGGTCTTTAAATATCTTGAATAAATGAGAAATTATTTCTTTCATATCATACCTCACCAGAGTTTCGTACAGCTTGCAGAAGACAGGGTTTGTCCGATTCTTATTGAAACTGCCTTGGTTGGATCCATTGGGGCTTTAGCAACAATATATTATTTCAACAGCAATTGATTTCATCAATGGAGATAGAATAAGGGAGTCAAGCAATATGTGAATTAAATGAGAAAGTTTATCTGGCCCTAGCACTTCTGGTATTTTCTTAATGAGAACATTTTCTTCTGTCCTTGTCATCTAAAGCACCAAAATAGCCAGCCAGTTCTGACTTTGCTTTTTGGAATTGTTGGGTACTATGAGCTGTATGGAGGCTCTCCATAACATTGAGGTCAGCCTAGATTGAATCACATTGAGTTCAGGATGGAATATGGCTCAGATAAATAGTGTGAGCACCTTAATATCAGCTTTGGACACTGGAGAACATTCCTTAATTCAGGATAAATGGTTTAGGCTACCTTGAGCTAGCATGTTATCAAGGGCATCAAGGAGGCTGAGCCGTGTGGTGAAGGCACCATTTTGTGGTACAGGCCATCTTGAGGCCTCTTGAGAATGTTAGTAAAATCTCAGGATCCTGTGGCAGAAAAGACGTTATTCTTTTTTTTAGCTTTTTTCTATCTTTCCAGTGTTCACCAGTACAAAGAAAACGTAGGGTAAAGGTTTGATCACATCGATAGTGTGTAATGTGTAGTGTGCCATAGAGAAAAGAGTCAGCTCAGAAGGTGTGTTGGCAGCTCCCACAAAACACATCACAATTTTGTCATAACACATACCTTAATGCATCTAGCCCATAAAGTACAGTATTTATTTATTAAATAATTTTTTATGGATTAGATTTCTGCTTTATTTTTCCATCTTGATCATTCTCCACAGCATGATTAAATACACAAACAGTATACAGAATCAGAAAACAAATTCAGGGAAACCTGACATTTGAAGATAAATGTAATTGATGCACAAAAATGCTGATTGGTGTGTCCACAAGAGCAATAAATGTTGCCAGGATCTTTCATGTCAGTCTGGGAAATGTTCCAAAAAATAGCAAGGATAATTAGAATTTTCACAAATGCAGCGTTGAATAATTTCCAGACTAATGATCTGTATTTGGTTAAAATGTATTTTTAAACTTTCAATGCAAAATAGGGCTGTGCAATCATATCTGTTTAAAAACTGAATAATGACTAGTCAGACAGTTTCTTTCTCATTAACGTGCTTTTTCTAAAGTACATTTTAAGTTTACCTTGAGAATGAACAAAGCATTAGCACTTCAGCACCTAGTGTGTGTGTGTGTAATTATTACTGTAGATATAAAACATCTGGTGAAAGCAAACATGAATTTAATTAAAATGAGCAAATAAGGATGTCCCCTATCTCGCAATATGTGAATTTGGTTTACAAAATAATTGTTTTATGGATTCACTGCTTTCCAGTTCTTATCGTGACCTACTAAAAGGCATTTTCCTGTCTTGGGTCATAACTTACCTGGTAACCTTCATTCGACTGATGTACAGTGTATATAGCTAATTTTCTCTCTGTCTTTTCGCCATCATATTGATTGACCCAAAACTACCATTTAGACAAAGTGTAAGTGAATGAATGACAAGCTGTCAATGGAAAAACCCTTACCCATGAGAACAAATGCTTATGCAGAGAGCAATTAAAAGAAGAATTTGTTTAAAGTGGCTATGCACTTGTGCATTAAACCAATTGCACTATGTTTTAGACATTTTGGCATGGGACAGACCTTTCAGATATTTTTATTGGTGACATTATATTTAGCCTCATATTTATTATAGAGGACATAAAGTAATATTAATATTCAAAATCATAATTAATATACAATGTTTTCAGACATCCCATATATGTCAATAGATACAAAGAAATTGCCATAATTATGTTAATGTGGTGATTGATGTAGAAAATTGGCTTTGACTAAATCAATTTTAAAGCATAGTATCAACATATTAATATAATATTTAAATCTAACCAAACAATGGAAAGTTTAGCTGTAATTATCCCATTGCGATAAGGCAGTTTTTGTGTGGCTGTATTTATAGTGGAACTGAATGACGTATTTAAATCTCGTAGTGACAGTGACCACTAAGAATCTGATATATTGAGCATTCCATGATGGGTTGAATGTAAAAGGTTTGCTTGAACACCTTAATGCTAGTGAATGGATTCTGTGCTCATGGCAAGTTAATTTTGCCCTGAATTATTTTATTCCCTATTTTTATTCATTTGAATTATTTTATTCATAGCTTGAAATGCTATATCAGATTGTACTGAGCGTCTCTGATAACAGAGACACTTTAATACTCCATCGCTGATTTTGCCATCTATGCAACTTTAACTGCTCTCTTGCCTGTTCTGCAAAATGATTTCAACAATATGTAGTTTATAAAAGGTGCTGGTGTTCTATCAAACCCCGTAAAAATTCCCTACCCCATCCCTTCTGGTGACACGGATGCACCAGAATAAGCGTTTGCACCCCACCAAAAGGGGGCTAAGAGATTCTCACAGTGTGCTGTGCTTGTGCACAGCAACCACTCTGGTGCAAGATGTTGCGAGTGCAGGGTGGGGCTTGTCATCAGTGTGGTACACATGTACAGTACAGGGTAGCGTTCTTCATCAACATTCTTGCACCAGAGCGCATGCTGCACACGGTTCACTGTGAGAATCTCTTACCCCCTTACTGGTGGGGCACAGTCCTTCTCATCTCTAGACCGAGTGCAATGATTATGTGGATTGCAGTGGTGTACCCATAAGGAATCTCTGTCCTTGAACTTACTCTTGCAACATGGTAATGTGAAACACGATTAATAACTGGGCTGTGATTAATTTGCAGTCTTATAAAGGCTTTCCATCATGTCAGTGCTGACCTTGGGGCTGCCATCAGGAGGGGTATTATTTTGGTAAGGGTTCAACTGAAGAACTGGGGCCCACCAGGGTCTAGTTGGGGAGATATCCCTAGCTGGACTACACTTAAAGCATCACTGAAACCCCACCTTCTCCCCTCACCTGAAAAATAAATCAAGTAGGGACTACATAGTCTCTGTATATTTGTATATTTCCTACGCCTGACACTTCTAGAAACTGGGTGAAGTAGCTGCATACTTGAAGTGTCAATCCCACCAGCTGCAGGGAATTGGATCTGTCTATGGAGGATCCGGGGGTCTTGCAAAATCCTCCATAGACCTCAGTACTGTACTCGCCGGTGGAAAATGGCCACACCCGCAACGGACAGGTACAGGCAAATAGAGCTCACCTGCCACCCTTCCACACCCACCCACCGGACCCCCACTGGTGATGTCAACATCAGGGGTCTTTGACCAGGTGATGAGTGTGCTGCTTTAAGATATCATGTAGAGTGACTACTGCCAGGCCTCCTTTTACTCTGCAGTAGGGCTGGGAGGATGTGACATCAAAGCATATTGGACACCGCAGTGGAGAGCTTGTAATGTGAACAAGCCGCCTGCTGTCACTGTCTGCTGTCACTGTCACATTTGAAAGCATTTTATGTGACCGAAAGAATGCTGAATGTATACGTGTTTGCATGGTGGTGCATATGTGTATAGGTCAATGGGTATATGTGTGTATATGGCAATGCATGTGTGAGTCTGTGGGATGCATATCTATATCTGTTGGTTCCTGGGAATGTGCATTGGTCTATACATGTTCAGAGGATGTGTTTGTCTCTGTAAGTATGTGTGAGAGCTTGTGTACGGGAGATTAAGACTGGGGGACCCAGCTGGTGATTTTGTATGGGTAGGGTTTAACATATAGGATTTAAAAATAAACCTATTTGATAAATACAATTTCGATAGGATCCATGAATTTACACTGATAGGAAATCAAAGTTACTTTAGAATTATCTGTAAAAGAGAAATTGCATTATTATTGCATAAAATTTATTTATTAACAGAAACATCTAATATTGTCTTTATTTTAATATGTAGGGCCCCATATGGAAAGGCTGTTGACATGTGGTCTGTGGGCTGTATCCTAGGAGAATTGAGTGACGGCCAGCCACTTTTTCCAGGTGAAAGTGAAATTGATCAGCTTTTTACAATCCAGAAAGTGTTAGGACCTCTTCCTGCAGAGCAAATGAAGCTTTTTTACAGTAATCCTCGTTTCCATGGAATGCGCGTGAGTATACACTCCATGTGAAAAATGTAGTGTTAAATGTTTTATAACAAAAGTGTTAAATGGACACTATAGTCACCAAAAGAACAAATTTTCAATCAGATGTAACTTACTTTAAAAGTTTTAATCTCCTGCTCTATAAATCGAATTTTAATCACACAGAGGAGGCTCCTGTAGGGTCTAGCAAGCTATTAACAGAGCAGGAGATAAGAAATTTTAACTTAAGCAGAATTCGCAATAGAGAAAGTGTAAACATTAGATACCGTATATACTCGAGTATAAGCCGAGTTTTTCAGCACATTTTTTGTGCTGAAAAACCCCAACTCGGCTTATACTCGAGTCACTGTCTGTATTATGGCAATTTACATTGCCATAATACAGACTGGGGGCTGTGTGCGGTTACTTACCTCTCCTGCAGCTCCTGTCAGCTCTCTCCTCCTCCGCGGCGGTCCGTTCAGCACCTCTGTCAGCTCCCAGTGTAAGTCTCGCGAGAGCCGCGTGGTCATAGTGCGGCTCTCGCGAGACTTTCAGTGGGAGCTGACAGAAGAGCTGCACGGACCGGCGCGGAGGAGGAGGGAGCTGCAGGAGAGGTAAGTGCTCTCTGCCAGCCCCCCTTTCCCCCCACTGAACTGCCAATGCCACTGGACCACCAGGGAAGGAGAGCCCCCCTCCCTGCCATGTATCAAGCAGGGAGGGGGGACGAAAAATAAATAAAATAATAATAAAAATAATAATTAATATAACAACAAAAAAAATTAAAATACAAAAAAATATAAAAAATGCCCCCCCCCCCCACCAAGGCTCTGCATCACACTCTGCATCATACACACTGCACTCATACACACACACTGCACTCATACACATACACACACACACACACACACACTGCATTCATACACACACACACTGCATTCATTATATACACACACACTGTAAATAAATATTCAATTAATATAATTTTTTTAGGATCTAATTTTATTTAGAAATTTACCAGTAGCTGCTGCTGCACCCTAGTCTTATACTCGAGTCAATAAGTTTTTCCCCAGTTTTTGGGGGTAAAATTAGGGGCCTCGGCTTGTATTCGGGTCGGCCTATACTAGAGTATATACAGTAACTCTTTACAGGAAGTGTTTATGGGAGGCTGTGCCAGTCACATGCAAGGAGGTGTGACTAGGGCTGTATAAACAAATGATTTAACTCCTAAATGGCAGATAATTGAGCAGTGAGACTGCATGTGTCAGATACATAAAAACTATACACAAAAACTGCTTCATTAAGCTAAAGTTATTTTGATGATTATAGTGTCCTTTTAAGTCATAACCATCTACTTTGCTATTGTATACTCTTAGTATTTCACTGGCTTGGCAGATCTAGATCTAGATTGTTCAGAAATTATTTTTGTTTTACCTACTTCCATTTCATATAATAGTATGCAGGGGGTTAATCTTGTAGTTGCAAATTGCATCTAAGTGTTATCATGACTGTGATGAATGTTAAAATGATAAATTATTAATTATAAAATAGTATATAATCATAGAGAAAATTATGTTAGGAATTGCCTGATGTCCCATTAGCACTTTGCTGTTTAGTAGATAGCCCTCTGATATCTTTATGTTATATTGCTATTTTAAACTATACTTTTAAACTATACCAACTTTTAACCCCTTAAGGACACACAACATGTGTGACATGTCATGATTCCATTTTATCCCAGAAGTTTGGTCCTTAAGGGGTTAAACTATATAAACTATACCAATTAGGGAGCTATCTGGTAAACACAGCCGTTCCTGGGTACCCTTATGTGGGATTGCTATATTTATAGGATACCAAATTAGGGTGCAGACACCTCCTTTATTTGGTACACATAAAAATGGCAATCCCACTTAGGGATAGCAAATGAGCGGCTTATCTATTAACCAGCTGAAAGATCAAAATAAATGTTGGTCCTTCAGCTGTTTAGTAGATACCCTATAACTTTGTTCTGTTATGTTGCATTGCCTTTTTTAAGGATACCAAATAAGGGAGGTATCCCACATTAAAAACGGCAAGCCCACTCAGGGATAGCAAATTAGGGAGTTATCTATTAAACAGCTGAAAGATCAAATTAAGAAAATCCCTTTTCTTAATTTTGCTCTTTCAGCTGTTTAGCTAATATGTCCCTAAATTGGGCCTTCATGTAATATTGTTGGATAAGGTTTCCAAATGATTTAATAGTTTTGGATAAACAAACAAACTATTCTGAGCAATATTAAGTAGCTCTCAGACAGTTAAAATTATGTAAAAATGTGTTCACGTAATTATGTAGAAATGTTTTAGTTTGAAGTTCTAATAAAATACAGAATATTTCATATACACCTATTAACAATTTATAAAGAGTTGTACATATCCTTTTGAGTTGCCTTATTTGAATGCCTATGGGGTTTCTTGCAGCATAAGCTGTAGGATAGATCTAATGTGTTTTGTTTTTTTTAGCTTTAGGTATTTTAAGTACATTTTTGTTTATTCAGATTTCAGAGGAATATATTTAAAATTTGACTTGAGCCCAATGTCTAATGATCAAAGTGGATAATGTTTTCGAGCATTAAACATTACTCAGCCTTGATCTACAGAACTCTAAATTGTGTGTATCATATGAAATAATGATCAAACATACCCCACATCCTCTGAAGTTTTATATCCTATGATTTGAGCAGAATACCTTTGTATTCTGAATGTATCACTCTTTTGTGTAATTCTGTTATGGAGACTTCAGAATGCTATGCAAGTGACTGTAGATCTAGAAAGCTTTGACGCTTTCTAGTAGTTCTGATATGCCCACCACACATTTAATATTTTGGTTTAATGCCATTGCTTTGTTTAGGCCTATAGAAGTGCCGCTTCAGGGTAAATTGGTCACAAACCACATCCACAATTATGCAGCAAATCATTTGTGTTTATGGTATTTATTAGTTTATTAAATAATATATACATGCATGATACATCTTTACTATGGACTTAAAAAAAAAAAAAACTTTGTGTTAATCCATGAAAGATCACGAATGTTGTCTATAATTCAAGTATTTATCAAAACAAGATTCACACCAATGTTACTGGCAATGCTACTGTAGTTTATACACATTTTGTTTGTAAATAAAGCTTATGTGTATTATATATGTAGATGTTGCATTGTCTTGTAAATAAAGTTAGACTAGTATTAGCAGTGAAAATGGAGTGCATCTTGTTTTTAATAAGTTGTTTGAATTTGATACTTAGGGATATATCTACCAAAGAGTGCACCCTTTCATTTATACACCTGCTACATTTAGAACTCTTGTGCAAAATTGTTGACATTTCCAGTATTTAAAATGGTTCTGCAATTTTCTAGATGTTTTGGTAATATATCTCACCTGTCTTGCTGAAAATCTAATTATGCTAAAGCAACAACAGACAGCAAAGCCACCATAACCGCTTTATATCCCTTGTTTGATGATCAGCTCTCAAGACTAGACTTTAAAAAAACATGTTAATTTTTCAGTCCATCCGCGAGAAACATGCGAGTGCATGATGGGAAGAGACTGGTAGAGTAACTAGTACACAAAACACTTGGCTACATGTTTAGTTTTGCCCAGGGATGTTGCAAAGTCTATCTATCCCTTCCTTAATTATCTCATCTGCTGCATTCTCATTTCACTGGACACATTCTTACCGGTTTCCTGCTATATCATGGAGAGAAGGTGATGTCATTGTATAATTAAGGCAGTTCAGCACAATAAGACAGTATGTTGCTTAGATTTAATGGGATGTCGGCTCCGGTTGTTTAGCGAACTGTTTAATGCTCACTTTTTCAGAGTGCCTTGACCTAAGACTTGCCGGCATCTATAAACCATTTGGCTAAGAGTGGCATGTGATTCTGGACAGATATATTTAAATGTGTTAGTTTAAACAGATGGTAAGAATCAATTCCTTTTAATTTCTGAGTAGTTTATTCACGATTCTGTAGCGGTCTTTTAAAAACTCGTGTCAGCCAGCACTGGCCGTGCCAAAGTTACACAGTGCATTGTTAAAGCTCAATATAAAACACTGTCTCTTTAATAATTGACAAACTGCTATCTGGTTCTTCTTTTTTTTCAACCCTCTCTAGTTTCCAGCAGTTAACCATCCTCAGTCCTTGGAAAGACGATACCTGGGAATTATAAGTAGCATTTTGCTTGACCTAATGAAGGTGAGTCCTGTGTTTGTTCTAGGACATTTAAAATGTGGAGATCCAAAACAATTAATAAAAAATATCAGATTTTTTTTCTGCCTGTTTCCCTTTGAAATTCAAATTTCCACATCAGACTTTTTCTAAGTTACTCTTTGTATGAGAAGCTTACCATGTATCAATAGAAAGATTGTGGGGCCATGCAGATATTATTCAACAGGTATGATATACATCTATACATGGCCCACAGAAGCTTGGCATTATGTTTAATAATGGTTTTACTCTGGTGACCAGCTTTAGTGTATCTATGCTGCTGAAAGATAGTATGATATTTGGTTTTCTATTAAACTAAACACTTGTGCCCAAATTATGATACAAGCTATTCAACGAGATTGATGTGTGTACCAATATAGAAACATAGAAACATAGAAAGTGACGGCAGATAAGAACCATTCGGCCCATCTAGTCTGCCCAATTTTCAAAATACTTTCATTAGTCTCTGGCCTTATCTTATAGTTAGGATAGCCTTATGCCTATCCCACGCATGCTTAAACTCCTTTACTGTGTTAACCTCTACCACTTCAGCTAGAAGGCTATTCCATGCATCCACTACCCTCTCAGTAAAGTAATACTTCTTGGTATTATTTTTAAACCTTTGTCCCTCTAATTTAAGACTATGTCCTCTTGTTGTGGTAGTTTCTTATTTTAAATATAGTCTCCTCCTTTACTGTGTTGATTCCTTTTATGTATTTAAATGTTTCTATCATATCCCCCCTGTCTCGTCTTTCCTCCAAGCTATACATGTTAAGATCCTTTAACCTTTCCTGGTAAGTTTTATCCTGCAATCCATGAACCAGTTTAGTAGCCCTTCTCTGAACTCTCTCTAAGGTATCAATATCCTTCTGAAGATACGGTCTCCAGTACTGCGTACAATACTCCAAGTGAGGTCTCACCAGTGTTCTGTACAATGGCATGAGCACTTCCCTCTTTCTACTGCTAATACCTCTCCCTATACAACCAAGCATTCTGCTAGCATTTCCTGCTGCTCTGTTACATTGTCTGCCTACCTTTAAGTCATCAGAAATAATCACCCCTAAATCTCTTTCCTCAGATGTTGAGGTTATGACTCTATCAAATATTCTGTACTCTGCCCTTGGGTTTTTACATCCAAGATGCATTATCTTGCACTTATCCACATTAAATGTCAGTTGCCACAACTCTGACCATTTTTCTAGTTTACCTAAATCATTAGCCATTTGGCTTATCCCTGTCAGGGTCTTCCCTGAGTTGGGAGTCTGTAGCGCAGATATGTTGCTCACCCTTGCAGATAGCCACAGGCCGAGGTGGTCAGGTAAGAATTCACCTGGCCTGTGTTTCTGTGCACGGGGGCTGTGCAGGATGCAGTACCAATACGCAGGACAGGCAAGGACTTAACCAGCAGGAATGTCGAGGGATAGCCGAGGTCAAAGGATGCCAGAGGTCAGGAACAACGAAGAGTAGCCGAAGTCAAGGGATGCCAGAGGTCAGAATAAACATAGTCAGAAGCCGGGGTCAATAATAAGCAGCAGATGAAACAGGAACACTGGTACAAAACAGGATCAAGGACTTGACACTGAGCACAGGGTGAGGCGGAGTTTAAATACCCTGCTGATGACTGATCAGGGTCAGGTGAAGCACAGCCAAGTCAAGGTGCAGCCCCCAGTGTAGAAGAAGACATGCCAGGATGAATAGGACCGGAATCAGTAGTCGCTGTATAAAGCTGCTGTGGCTCAGAGGTAGAAAGCAGGACCAGGACTGAGAAGTTCCCCGGTTCAAGTCCCCTGTTGGGAACTCCAGGAGTGACCACGTCTGGCTGTCTGCCTGCCACGGTGAGAACCGAGAACCGATGTAGTGAGGGACATTTGATACTTTACATAGAAACTGTAGCTATGCTAAGCTGTTACAGTTTCTGATGTATCTCATTACATTAGCACACTGGGGTTCTCAATCCCCTCTCGGCATGTAGCTGGTTAAATTGCCTTTGGAGAAACGTCAGAACATAATGAACATGATTGGCTGGCTTAGTCCAGCTCATTAGCATATGACCACGTGGTAGGTTGGTGCCGGAATGCACTCGATACCGGCTTTTTGATTGGACAGTTCTTAAGATACTGGGATCTGGGTACATACAAAAGGAGACTAGGAATCAGTCTCCAGTCAGCCCCTGACGAAGGTGCATCTAAGCAAGCACCGAAACGCGCGTCTCAATGGGCTCATTTTCGTTCACTTTTTTTCACTTAGGACCTATGTGCAGGTAACCAACATCCTAAGTATGGTTCTGCACATAGTCACTATAATCTTTGTTTCTTCACCTCACTCTCTCGCTTTTGGTCACTATATGTCTGTCTGCATAGGGTAAATCCCACAGATTTGACTGGGGTTTCTTAATGTGCAGATTAATGCTCCCTTGTATCTACTGTAACCATTATATGTTCAGCGTTACAGTCATCTAGCAATAGCTTCTGGGGGATATTTGGAATCCTTCCCGGATGCTAGATGCTTTTTTATTAGTACAGGGTAATTGCTACATGCTGCCCGGAATGCCAGTTTGGTCTATGACTCGTTTAACTACTGTGTTGTAACCTGAACATCCACAGGCTATTAACAGTTTAGAGCTAATCACTAGCCATACGGCATACAGGAACCTTCTAGGTTCTGCTTAAATGACCATATCCCAGATACCCATGTCAGCTGAATGACATTCACCTACTTAATACGCTCCTAGCTCTGGACTTGACCATTTTTTTGCCCAATAAAGTCACTAGCCAGTTGCATTTTTTGAGCTTTGTAGGTACTAGGGTATTACTGGATATCTATAGAGGTGAGCCATTAAGGCAAGATTTCACTTTTGACTATATTTTGTTATATCATTTATCTATCAAATTTATTTCACTATTACACTGCACTTATCTCCTCATTATTTCCAGTACTATACTCGGCCAGTCTGGATCATTCCAGCTCTATGAGTATTCTGTTTACCTCTGGAGTTTTCCTGGGAACTGGATCACAAGGGGGCATCACTGGGGTGTAGTGATGGTACTTGGTTCTTTGGTTACGAAGACTCTGCGATTTTTTTAGTACGTGGAGCTGGCTTGGGCGTAGTGGTCTTGCATTGTGAGTCCATAGCAGTACAAAAGGATTCCCAACTGACAAGGACAGGACTCTTAGTCTGCAACATTTGGTGAGCCCAAACTTTGATGCGTCCAGACAACAGGTTGATAGCCGCTCTGACCTGGATGAATTCTGTGGCATATGTTCGAGGCTTTAAAGAAAACAACACCTCGCAATCAATCTTGAAGGACTGAAAGGACGTGCGGCTACCATCAAAACGGTCGGGCATGATGACAAACGGTTCAGGATAAGCCATTTCCGGGGCTGGACGTACTGTGCCTTTAAGAAAAAAAATTTCTTGCTGCAGCTCCGAAACAGTCTGGGCCAGGCTGGACACTTGCTGGGGCGAGGGTGAGCACATCTCTGCGGACTCCATATTGGTCAAGTTTTTTGTCAGGGTCTTACCTGAATTGGGAGTCTGTAGCGCAGATATGTTGCTCACCCTTGCAGATAGCCACAGGCCGAGGTGGTCAGGTAAGAATTCACCTGGCCTGTGGGTCTGTGCATGGGGGCTGTGCAGGATGCAGTACCAATACGCAGGACAGGCAAGGACTGAACCAGCAGGAATGTCGAGGGATAGCCGAGGTCAAAGGATGCCAGAGGTCAGGAACAACGAGGAGTAGCCAAAGTCAAGGGATGCCAGAGGTCAAAATAAATGTAGTCAGAAGCCGGGGTCAATAATAAGCAGCAGATGAAACAAAAGGAACACTGGTACGAAACAGGATCAAAGACTTGACACTGAGCACAGGGCGACACTGAGTTTAAATACCCTGCTGATGACTGATCAGGGTCAGGTGAAGCACAGCCAAGTCAAGGTGCAGCCCCCAGTGTAGAAGAAGACATGCCAGGATGAATAGGACCGGAATCAGTAGTCGCTGTATAAAGCTGCTGTGGCTCCGAGGTAGAAAGCAGGACCAGGACTGAGAAGTTCCCCGGTTCAAGTCCACTGTTGGGAACTCCAGGAGTGACCACGTCTGGCCGTCTGCCTGCCACGATGAGAACCGTGACAATCCCTCCTGGAACATCAACCCTGTTACATATCTTAGTATCATCGTCAAAAAGACATACCTTACCATCAAGACCTTCTGCAATATTAAAGAGAATGGGTCCAAGTACCCCACTTGTGACAAGCCCAAGCTTCGAATATACTCCATTGACTACTACCCTCTGTTGCCTGTCACTCAGCCACTGCCTCACCCCTTCAACAATATTGGAATACAAACTTAAAGATTGCAGTTTATTGATAAGCCTTCTATGTGCAACAGTGTCAAAAGCCTTACTGAAATCTAGGTAAGCAATGTCTACTGCACCACCCTGTATATAATTTTAGTTACCCAATCAAAAAAATCCATAAGATTAGTTTGGCATGATCTCCCTGAAGTAAACCCATGTTGTCTCTGATCTTGAAATCCATGTGTTTTTAGATGTTCAACAATCCTATCCTTTAACATGATTTCCATCACTTTCCCCACTACTGAAGTAAGGCTTACTGGCCTATAGTTGCCCGACTCCTCCCTATTACCTTTCTTGTGAATGGGCACAACATTCGCCAACTTCCAATCTTCTGGGACTACTCCTGTTATCAGTGATTGGTTAAATAAATCTGTTAATGGTTTTGCTAGTACACCACTAAGCTCTTTTAATAGCGTTGGGTGTATTCCATCAGGTCCCATTGACTTATTTGTCTTTACTTTTGACAGTTAAAATAGAACCTCTTCCTCTGTAAACTCACGTGTAATAAATAACTCATTTATCCTTTTTCTTAACTGAGGTCCCGCTCCTTCATTTTCATCTGTAAATACCGAACAAAAATATTCATTGAGGCAGTCAGCTAGACCTTTATCCTCTTCTACATACCTTCCTTCTTTTGTTTTTAATCTAACTAATCCTTGTTTTACTTTTCTTCTCATTTATGTATCTAAAAAAAATGTTTTGTCCCCCTTTTTTACTGACTGTGCTATTTTCTCTTCTGTGTGTGATTTGGAAGCTCTTATAACTTGCCTTCTTCTGCCTAATCTTATAGATCATTCTGTCTTCCTCACTCTGGGTTTTTTTATAATTACTAAATGCTAACTTTTTGTTTTTTACTATTTTGGCCACATCTGCGGAGTACCAGAGTGGGTTCTTGAATTTTTGGCTTTTACTGACAAGCCTAATGCAATTTTCTGTTGCCTTCAGTAGTGCAACTTTTAAATAATCCCATTTCTCTTGGACGCCATTTAAATTGCTCCAGTCTGATAATGACTCCTTTACACATATTCTAATTTTAGAAAAGTCTGTTTTTCTAAAGTCTAAAACTTTTGTTTTTGTGTGGTGTGACTCAGTCACTGTTCTTATATTAAACCACACTGACTGATGATCACTGGATCCTAAACTTTCACCTACAGTAATATCGGATACCAAATCTCCATTTGTTAACACTAAATCTAGTATGGCCTCTTTACGAGTTGGCTCCTCAACGACTTGTTTTAGAGACAATCCCAGTAGGGAGTTTAGAATATGTGTGCTCCTGGCACAAGCAGCTATTTTTGTTTTCCAATTCACATCAGGAAGATTACAGTCACCAATGATGATAACTTCCCCCTTCATTGTCATTTTAGCTATTTCCTCAACTAGTAGATTATCTAACTCTTCAATTTGTCCTGGGGGCCTATAAATCACACCTACACGAATTACTGTGTGATTACCAAATTCTAACGTAACCCAAACGGACTCTATGTTTACCTCACTAACTTTTATTAGGCTAGATTTTATGCTATCCTTCACATACAGGGCCACCCCTCCCCCTTTCCTGCCTTCCCTGTCTTTTCTATATAAAGAGTACCCTGGTATTGCTATGTCCCAGTCATTTTTCTCATTATACCATGTCTCAGTAACAGCAACTAAATCTACACTATCAGTTGCCATTATTGCCACAAGTTCATGGATCTTATTCCCTAAACTGCGAGCATTTGTAGACATGACTCTAAGCTTATCATTTTTTAACACACTTGCTACAGGCACCTTCTGTCCTTGTTTTGGGGGACAATTGGATTGATGTTTTATAACCCTTTTGCGCCCCCCCTCCTAGTTTAAATACATCCTAGCAAAACCTCTGAACTGCTCACTGAGAACATTTGTTCCCTTTTGAGAAAGATGCAAACCATCTTTTTTGTACAGTTTATTTCCATTCCAAACAGAGCTACCATGAGAAATAAAGCCAAATCCTTGCTCCCGACACCATTCACCAAGCCACAAGTTAAAGTCCCTAATACGCACCCGCCTGTCATTCTAAATGTTATGCACAGGCAGAACTTCAGAGAATGACAGTGCGGAAGCAACCTGCTGTATATCATTGGCAAAAACACTAAAAACTTCCTTAACCTCTGAAACCTCATTGCACTCTGTTTATGAGAATTTTCAAAAAAAATAACAATTCTAAAGTGTGGATTTTACACTCTTTTTGCTTTTCTTCAGTTCTTTTTCTTCATTCACACAGAGAAAAATATCTGTCTGCATGCGTTAAAGGGACTCTTTCATGCAAACTATGACAAAGTACTTTGCAAAGTGTCTCCTTTCATCTGTAAACATTGTAAGATAGATATCTAGAAAAGGTACAGATATGCTGATTTTTAGTAAATCAAAAATTTTTTTTAGTAATTTTTAGTAATTAAAAAAAGTAATTACCCTTCCTCTTCTAACTCTGGCTGTACAGCTTGTTGCATGTGACCGGTATTCTTTACAGTTTGTCCCAGAATGATTTGCACTTTGGACATTCCAGGTCTGAGACATAAACACAGAACAGTGATGGGTAACCAAGAGATCCCTGGTGTTTAAGAACCACATTTTAGAAGATCATCATTATCTTTGCAGAGCATCATGGGGAATGAAGTTTGCAAACATTCAGAGTGTCATTCAGAGTGTCAGTTATAGCCATTAAGAGGGCATAATTTACTGAACATATTCATGTCTCCTGTCCTGTTTTAAATAATGCTTAATTGAAAGATATATATATATAATTTCATTTTTTTTATATGTCATGTACTTTTTCTATGAAAATGTTATAGGTATTTCTTTCTGAACATGTCCTGGAAAGTTTTAGAGAAACAGTAATCATTTTTAAGCTATGATTTTACTTTGCATTCTACAATGGCATAATTAAATAGTTATGAAATAATCACTTAAGTCAGTTGTGTGTAAAAACAAGTGTGTCTTGTAAAGCATGAATAAATAAAATTATAGCTTAAGGACATTTGCTTAATGAGTATTCATTTTTGTTTTCCTTAAAAAAAATTCAACTCAAGCTGTTTGTCTTATTTTAGCATTTTACAAGAGATGGATGATTCACCTGTTTTACATAAACTTCTTGATTAGACACATACATTTCTGTAGGATATTATTCAATACTGGCCATTTACTGAATAAGCTCTGCTTTGTTTAGAATTTGCTGAAACTGAATCCATCTGATAGATACCTGACCGAACAGAGTTTGAATCACCCAGCATTTCAGACCCAGAGACTCTTGGATCGAGGTGGCAGTTCACCTTCCAGATCATCCAAGAGAAAAACTCACCACTCAGAAAGCAACTCTTCAAGCAGGTTAATTTATGTGTTTTGTTAAAATTCGTTATCATTTGTTATCACTTTTAGAAGTGGCCATGTTTGCTGTTTACATTGTAACATTGTATTACATGGTGAAAATAGACTTGAGTCAATTTTTAAAGTCTATTTTACAGTGCATGTTACTTAAAAGAAGTTCTCTAAGCACAATATCCACCACAGCCTACTGTAGTGGTGATGGTGCCAGGAGTGCTCTGGTGCCCTGTTGTAAGTAGTCAAACTGTTTCAGAACAATTTGACTTCTTACCAGGGACCTGCCAGTTGCCATTCCCATTCTCCACTATTTCAGACGGAGAGTCTCAAAGTCCTAAGCAGAAGCTTTGGACCATCCCGAAGGGCTGAGAGCATTTACTGATCACACTCAGCCAATGAGCTAAGCCCTGTATCACCAGGCTTAACTCAGACAAAGAGACAAAAACTCTCTGTCAGAACTAATGGAGGCGGCTCCTTGTGCATCCAAGGTAAGATTTCAAATCGTTCTAAAATCGTTTGACTACCTAAAATAGGGAAGTTGCCAAGATACTGCTGGCATCAAAACAACTACAGCACACTGTAGTGGTTATGGTGCTTGGAGTGTCCCTTTAATATTGGTATGATCTCAGGAAATAGTAGTATATATAGTAGTCATTGATAAGAATGAGTTAATCCCTACAAAACCTACCATTTCCCCCGTGATAAAAACTGTTAAACTTTTAAGCTATAAACTAGTTTACTTCTCTTTATAGTACCTTCTTTCACTGGGTGAAATCATTGGGAAAAACAACAATCTAATATCCATTATTCATCAACATAACAGCTGCTGATATGCTAAATATTTTTGCTGCATGAGTAGAATGAACATCAAAAACACTTTCCCTGTCTTGATGAAGTGTGCAAGGATTGTGACTATTCCTTGTTAATAAATTATACCATTTAATGAGACATTACATTTTGTTGAATTGGTTGTAGTGCCTGTTATAGTTATTTAATATTAAGTGACCAGAAAGTGGTGTAGCTCCATGCAACTTGGTGATAGGTAAGTTAATTTTTTATCAATAATCATTCATTTAAAGCATATTTGTCTTGAACGTCTACCGTGCATTGTATATTCACAAGTTGGTGTTAAATCCACCCTAGAGGTACCTTGTAGAGAAAAAAATTGTGAATGTTTGTTGTATTCATGATTTTGGTATAGTCTTGCCCCATGCTTATGTGCACAAGGCACATTAAATTACATTACAGTGAATGTGTTTTACTAAAATGCTCGGGTCAATTTGAGAAGAGCAAAATCTGGTTCTGTACTTGTGTTGGTCAACCTATACATGGATCTTCAAGACTCTGTGCTTCTTTAGTACAGAGTAAGATTTTAGAATGCAGAATGCATGGAAAAACAATTGATTTTATAAATGTTAGCAGCTAACACTGTGTGCTTAGAATTGTTTTTTTTTTGTTTTTTTTATTAATGTCCAAAGTTAGTAAATAATTTATTAGTTTGCTTGAACAAGAAAATTATAAATATTCTTAAAGTAAAGTGTTCCCTAAGTGACTAAAACATTTTCTAACGCTATTTTGTTTGTCATCTTATGTAGGAAGCAACCTAGCAAAAGTTCCTCCCATCAGACACATCACAGAGCAAACAGCAAAGATGTACAAACCCTTTCTGTTGGACCAAAACGAAGTGAAGACACCCACCCACCCACTGAAACCTTTATAAATGGAAATCATCCTGCAGGGTCTCACAGCCCAACAGTCCACCCGAAAAAAAGTAACCAAAGTGGATCTGGTAACAAGGATCTAGCCAATAATAGTTTGCCACATCTTCTTAGTCCAAAAGAAGTAAAGTCAAAAACTGAATTTGATTTCAGCCCTGAGCAAAAAGCCACAGACGGACCAGGTGCAAAATACCTAAAATCAAATTCCCGTTCTCATCAGAACCGACATTCATTCATGGAGGGCAAAACAGGAAGTTTGCAGCCTACTGAAAAACATACTCGTCATAGCTACATCGACACGATCCCTCAGTCCTCAAAAAAGAGTAGTTCCTACTATTCAAAACATCACGGTGTCTTGACAGATTCAAAATCAGTTGGCAACCTTAGTGAAACTAGAGGCCAAATACTGGAGCCTAGTAGTAGGTATTTTCCATCCAGTTGTCATGACTTAAACTCTCCAACTAGTCCTGCTGGGCCAAGGCATGTTGACAATAGAGCTATGTTGAGCCCATCAGGGAGGACTAATAGGAAAGAAGGAACTTTGGAGCCTCGAAGGCCTACCACAAGACATTCCAGAACCATGGAGGAGCTAAAACTGCCTGACCAGATGGATGGCAGCCATTCCCACTCCTTGTCAGCTCCACATGAGTCTTTTTCTTATGGGCTAGGTTATACTAGTCCATTCTCCTCGCAACAGCGGCCTCACCGACACTCCATGTATGTGAGCCGAGACAGAGTGCGTGTAAAGGGCACAGATACAGGACTAGCTGTTGGACAAGGCATGGCATCAAGGGCCAACAGTCTGCAGTTGTTATCCCCTCAGGTACAGCATAGAACATTGACCAGATCTGTTGGATCATCCCGCGAGGACTGCACTGAGGACACTACTAGGGTTGGTGATTTATTATTTTGTTATGTATTGTTATGTATAAATATACATATAACATTGCTACACAGTTACTCTTTTGCTTTTTTTTTTTTAATTCTTTATTTTTGGTCGTGACACGTAACAATGTGCAGTTGATATGACATTTGGGTGGCTTGCGCAGAAGCCCGTATTGGCATAGTAAGACAATTCAATAGTTAACACAACATTGCGGCTTACGCAGAAGCCCAGGTAATCGTGGTGGTGTGGACTTGGTCAGTCAATATTGCAGTTAGAAAAATAGAAATAGGGTCGCACTCAGTCACAACAATTACACACAGGGTGCTACTGAGCATGGGTCAGCAAAAGACCCCAAGAGACATATATAAAATAAAGAGAATCTCAGGCACTCACTGTGATTGTTCTTCAAGCAGGTTTATTGCAACGTTTCGACCTCAATGAGGTCTTTTTCAAGCTTGAAAAATACCTCATTGAGGTCGAAACGTTGCAATAAACCTGCTTGAAGAACAATCACAGTGAGTGCCTGAGATTCTCTTTATTTAATATTGCAGTTAGAAACATGTCCTGTTACCTTTTTGTTTTTATTGTTTCGTATAGACATCTATTGCTGTCGTGGTGAAGAAAGATACCCAATTATTGTAGCCTTTTAAGGGCTTTCGCAAAAGCCAGCGTTTGCATTATGCAATACGGTATGTCACGATTACAGAAAGACCGTCGTGAACATTGTGTTACTAGGGCAACTCATGTGGTCTCTGCACTGTAATGATCTGTCACTGTGAACTTTTATACCTTCTTAACATTCTTAAAAAACGTAACATCTAGCAAAGAGAAAAAGAGAATAGAAAACCGGTGGTATGATAGGAGGAAGACAGAGTATATGGCAGTATTGTTCTCCCCCCCGGTCAGTATGAGATGATGTGAGAGAGAAAGAAGAAAAAAAAGAAGGGGGGTGGGGTGGGTGGGTGGGAAGAGGTTGGTTGGACCCGCTGTCGGGAGAAGGCAGGAGTCTGCCCACGAAGGGTGGTCTCTATTTCCCTGCAGGAATGTGGGGCGCTTGCTCAGGGGTCGATGTATTCCTACCAGGGTTCCCAGACCACTCTTTTGCTTTTTGACAACCTACAAGAGACTGAAATTAGTGTAGGTCTTACAAGAAAAATACAGAGGTGCGCTGTGTCTTTAAGACAAAAACCTGTTTTAAAGTGCAGCAAGTGCTATACTGTGCAAAGGCGCAATTTACATTACAGTGCATAAAACTCTGTCATTTATGCAATGTGTAAAAATGTGATAAAAATTCACAAAAACAAAAACCACTCACTAAAAATTTGTATGTTGTTTTTCTCAATGTATCCCCAACATGTAAAGATAGAAATAAAAAACAGTAATTCTGTATAGTAACACACAGAATATAATGGATAAAGTGCACACTCGGTTTTTGTGAGTGTGCACTTTATCCATTATATTCTGTGTGTTACTATACAGAGTTACACTATCTGTTTTTTATTGCTCTCTTTACATGTTGGGATACATTGAGATGAACAACATATGAATTTTTAGTGACTGTTTTTTTTTATGTGAATTTTTATCACAGTTTTGCACATTGCATAAATTACATGGAGTTTTATGCACTGTAATGTAAATTGCACCTTTGCACATTATAACATTTGCTGCACTTTAAAATAGGTTTTTGTCTTAAAGACAAAGACCTACGGTATATATTTTTCTTGTATTAACTATGTGTTTTATGACCTGTTACACTAATTAGGGTGCTGCTATTTATCTAATACTTATTACTACCTCTTTAAAACTTCACTAGAGAACTGTTATTATAAGCGCCTTTGTATTCACTGTTTTTTGTAGTTATTTCTAGTGTAGGTCTTGACAATATCAGATAGCAGTCATTTTTTAAATATATTTTTTATATGGTCTGTAATAGTTACATTTTAGTGGCTCCACCCTAAATCAGTAGAGATTTAGAGTTTAGAAAGTACAAAACTGTATTAAGTGGTTCAATATTTTTTTTTCTGCAGAGATCATGTATTAATTGAGGTATTAACAATTGTGCAAATGGTTCATTGAAATAGTGTTGTGCAAGTAAGATCCGTCAAGATAAGGTGTTCAATGCAGAAAGATTACAAAAAAGAGATATAATTAGGTTCCAACACTGGAGAATATAGCATACATATATTTAATTTAAGATTATTAAACTTGCCACTGTAGTGCTGTTAAAATTGAGCTGTTATATTTTGCATTATATTCATTGATTTTATTCTACTCTACAAAAAAACCAAAACATTGTATAGTAGCATCATTTATACGGGTGGTTTATTTAGCTGGAGTCATTTTGATACAGTGCAAAAATAACAACCAAACAACTAATGCCAGCAATGACAATGATGGAAAACGATGACAGATGTTTCTCAACAGAACTTGCCAAACCGAAAATACCTAATATATCTCCATGTGGAATATGCTGAAAATGCATATTATTTTCCTAAGTTGCTCTTATTATTGAACATGGGGAGAAAAATGCACACCTATTGAAGACAAAGTGATGACCTGACGCTGTTTTAAAACTAGAGCTCTCAGCTAGAATCGCAATAGGTGTAGTAAAATCTAAAAGAATTACAATCTTGTAGAAAAATGAATGCTTAATTTTACGGTACCCTAAATACACTATTTATGACTATCTTACTAAACAAAGAAGCGAAAAATATACATATATCTACTTGTGTAGTTTGTGTAAAAGCTTTTTGAATAATTTGGACTGAGAGTTGAAACAGATAATAAAACATAAAATACTGGTATACTTTACCAAAATACTCCTGACATGTCACCACTGAATGTAATTTTGTATTTCCTTGCATATTTGTATTAGAATGGAGCATTATTAACCTACTTTCCCATAATCATTTTTTCCATCTTTTTTCCTCTTCTGTTTGGGTTCCTACAGTTTTGTAAGCATTTCAAGAAACCCAACCCTTTTATAAATATCTTATACTAACGAACAATAGTATTTGTATTTAGTTAGTAACATACATATAAGTGGATTTTATTTTTTTTACAATAACATTAGGGATATGTGTCCTAATTCTTATTAAGGTAAGTATTGCTTACTGCCATAATTGCAGAGGGATTTTAAATACATTAATCACAAAAAATAGATTTTCCACCTATGATTTTTTTGTTTGCTTTTTCTCAAATTATTTAAGAATAACCCTTACACAGTGTAAAGCAGTGTATTTTATGTTTCATAGTTTTGTGTTCATACGTGAATGCTAAATTCCCATTTGCCAATTGTGCTTCCCAAGCAATGTATGTGTTGTCTTGCTTCATGATCTTTGTGATTTTTTTTTATATCTGCTATTATCAGGGTGACCAGGTCCCTTCAGAAGTGATCCATCCACGACCTTTAGCTAAAGACCCCAACAGAGATGGCACAACTTCATTTCACACGCGACAAAAGTCTGAGGTCTGAATCACTTGAATAGTAAATTATTAATCACATTTTACGTCATACCGTCTATAACAAGACATAGATATTCATTACTCATCTCATTTTTGGGGGGGATTATTTAATGAATTGCCATCAGTATCAATTATAAAAATATACCAAGAAGAATGGGACAGTAACTTTCCTTAGAAACTGTCAGCAATTCAGAGAATTAGATGTGTTCCAGAACTCTCTACTGTTGCTTTACAGCAGAAGAATTGTGATGCCCTTTTGTAATAGATTGGGTCAATTTATCATAACAGCATAGCTAGCTGCTTTAACAAGCTGATTACTCAGTATTTTTTAATAATTACCACTGCTTGATAAATGATGTAATGTAAGAGTACTCACATGTTTTTTTAATATATATATTCTCTATGGGACAATGGTTAAAGTTGTCACTTAAAGGAAGTAGGGATACATGTTTGAGTAAATGATGGGATGGTCATAACCTACACCAGACATGTCTATGTTGTAGTCAATTGGCTGGCATATCGATAAAGATTAACATCCTCTCGTCGGCTTACCTTTTGACCAAAAAGTTCTTCTGTATGATTTAATAGTGTATGATTCATCGCCCTTTTAGTAAGGTTTTTATTTTTTTTATTTTTTTTAACCCTACATTTTTTAACAAAGACACATTTTGTACTGAAATTCCGATAAGCTGCCTCTGTTCACCTCTGATTTTTATTCAGTTTAGTGGCTGACATGGCAACTTTCAACACCCACACGGCTTTAGACTGGTTATTCATTAAAGTGTGAATTTTTGGAAACTCTTAGTAAATTTAACGTGTATTCAATATTTTGGGCAAAGTGAAAACAATTCTCAAATACAGCCAGTTAGTTTGACCTCAAATTTAAAATTCACCTTTAAATCCTGGGAATAACCCAGAGGAAGACATGAACTGGATAGAACCAATGGATGAAACCAAGCTAATGAATATAGATATATATTGAGATGAATATGGGACTGATTACAAAGTACTGCACAATGAATACAAAAACTTGAAAATAGGCATTCAAGAATGTTGGTTGAACCATAGATATTGTCTTAGGCACACATATTGTTTCCCTGCGCTACATATGAATTAATGTAGGCATTATTAATATTTGTCCAAGCTTGCAGTGTTCCTCATCCCTCATTAAAGCTCATCATTCTCAATACCTGTGCATGCTATGTGATAAATGCTCGCTTGCAATTTACCCTATGGAATTGTTTCTCTGCCTTGTCTGTCTTAAGGAAAATAATGTATCTATTTCAAGTGACTGCGTGTAGACCTTACATTCTGCAACATTTTTTCAAACTGATCCCATTTTAGATGTGAACATATTGTGCTTTTGTAAACTTGTTTAACAAAAATGACTGATTGCCTTCTCCTCAGTTTGCGGGATAAGGCAGTGCAGTAAGATAAAATCATACCAAATCTAACCTGTTAGAATTATTTTCTACCACCAAGGTTGTTTTAAAGCAAGTCCAAGTAACTATACCTGTACCTTTTTTAAGGAATTCAGTTAATGTTGAGTTCTTTCAATAAATAGCAAGTCTGCTTTACAAAGAAAAAAAACATACTTTTCTATATGCGGTTCCAGCCAGTATAGCCTAAAATATTAAGGGATTGATTTACTAGGTGCTAGAAAAATGAAATATCTGATAAAATGAGTTAAACGTGGAAGTCAGAAAAAATAATGATATTACTAGAACCGATTGCAGTGTCACTTATAGGTTGTTTTTTTTCAGCATAAATGCAGAATTTACTCAATATCAGAAGAAAAAAAATGTGGTTAATTATAGCACAGATATTGTTTGGAGTATAAACTCACAAGACTATTTGGCATAAAAGGGTTCAGGGATATTTATTTAATTAGCCATATAGATTAATTGCCCTTATAGAATTGAGATCAGGTTGCCTGAGCATACTATGGTCCTGTTAATCGAGTAGGAAGCTTTAGGAAGGCTAAACACTGTAATATTACTCTGCACCCCTCCCAGGAATGTAGAAATGTATAGGTTCCATTCATCAGACCCCTATCCTGTAAAAATGTATTTACATTTTTATTTTATTTTTTAAAATAAGTTAATTCTATATTTCTGTAGGATGTCAAACCATCTTAAAAGGATTGAAGTGAACAACTCATTATGAATTAGGCGTGAATAAAATTTCTATTTGTCTTTATCAAAAAACTCTGGAATATAATTAGGTTCTTTTAGAACCACTGCTTTAACCCCTTAAGGACACATGACGTGTCTGACACGTCATGATTCCCTTTTATTCCAGAAGTTTGGTCCTTAACCCCTTAAGGACACATGACATGTGTGACATGTCATGATTCCCTTTTATTCCAGAAGTTTGGTCCTTAAGGGGTTAAGGGGTTAAACACAGGCCTGGCATATGAAAGAAACCTATTTGAGTGGGATGAGATATCTGAACGTGTTGTACAAACACTTGGGAGCCTCATTGGTGAATTTATACTTTCCATATGACACTGGAAAGGGGTGGAGTCCATACGCCAAACAAGAAGCTTAAAGGATCACTATAGTGTCAGGAAATCAAAGTGGTTTTCCTGACACTATAGTGCCCTGAGGGTGCCCCCACCCTCAGGGCCCCCCTCCCGTGGCGCTGAAAGGGTTAAAACCCCTTCAGCCACTTACCTTAATCCAGCGCAGTGACCTCTCCTGAGGGACCTGGCACCCAGACCACTTCATTGAGCTGAAGTGGTCTGGATGACTATAGTGTCCCTTTAAATATCCAAACAAGAAACTTAAAATATCAAAACCCTGGCAGGTTCTTAACATTGGAACCACCACAAGAAGCTGCAGCACTTATAGATGGGAGAGTGTCCTTTTAAACAGGTTTACATCCAAAATGAACATTTAAATTGCCTGTCTCCTGGTGTTTACCAAGCACTGATGAGGCCCAGCAGTGTATATGAAATCTGTCCCTCTCTATATTTTAATATGGTTATTTATGTATATTTGTAGAAAATTTGTAACTATTTTGTGAAAGAATAATTAGTGGCATAAAAAAACCTACATATGCTGTTAAGCATGTTCCAAAGACTTCTGGGATACTTATTTTCTTTAATTGGATGGACATTTAGCCCCCTTTGGTGAGATAATAAATTGCCTGCTGATATTTTGTGTTACAGATCCATACAGGGTGCATTTCTCATAGTTTCTATCTTTTAAACATCAGATCACAAGCATGTTCACACTTTGTGCAGTTTCTCGCCTCAGGAAATGAATCTGACAAAGTATTGCAGAAGAATTAATAGCCGTTAGAATAAGGGGACAGTTAGAGGCATTTATTATACAAAGGGCTCACGTCAACTTGCAGCCAGAGATTTTATAGCTTTTGAAGGTTGTTTAGCAGACCAGGCAAATACAGTAGTTTAAATTTAGCTTCCATTATTACTTGTACTTAAATGTATTCTGTATATTTCTCTGGTAACACAACCTAAGCAAACAGAATACACATTTGTGGGCAAGACATCTGTCAGCAGGATCAGAAGACAGTTGATTGGCTGGATTGATTATTTTTTTTTTAGGTACTAAAAATGAATATACATGTAGTGTTCTTTATAATAAATTCCTGAAAAGGTTGGCAAACATCTCATAATCATTTTATCACTTGTGGGTCCCTGGAAGCTCATAGTTATCTGTCGTGTATTGTGTTTCCTCCAAGAAGATTACTGAGAAATCAGTCATTATCACACATTGAATATGCTGTGCAATTTTGGGCACCTGTTCTAAAGAAGCATATTATGGCACTAGAAAAAGTGCAGAGGCGGGCTACAAAATTAATAAAAGGACTGGAACATATCAGCTATGAAGAAAGGTTAACAAATTGAAACCTATTTAGTTTAGAAAAACGTCGCCTGAGAGGGGATATGATAACATTATACAAATATATTCGAGGCCAATACAAACCATTGTGTGGAAATCTATTCACAAACCGGACTTTACATAGGACACGAGGTCATGTGTTTAGACTAGAAGAAAGAAGATTTCGTCTAAGGCAAAGGAAAGGTTTTTTTTACTGTAAGAACAATCAGGATGTGGAATTCTCTGCCTGAAGAAGTGGTTTTATCAGAGTCCATACAGATGTTCAAACAGCTACTAGATGCATACTTGCAAAAACAGAATATTCAATGATATAATCTTTCAATGTAGGGTAATAACTGCTTGATCCAAGGATAAATCTGACTGCCATTCTGGGGTCAAGAAGGAATTTTTTTCCTAGCTTGTTGCAAAATTGGAAGTGCTTCAAACTGGGTTTTTTTGCCTTCTTTTGGATCAACAGCAAAAAACATATGTGCAGGGGCGGACTGACCGGTCGGGCACTTCGGACATGGTCCGAGGGCCCGGCCGGGAGGGGGCCCGCCGCCAAGGTCACCATCAGCGTCAGTGACAGCCAGAACAGGAATGCCGCCGGACTGCCCGGCGGCTCCAGCGTATAACGCGGCCGGCCCCCTCAGACTTCTGGTAAATGGAGGGGTAGGATAAAACAGGGGGGGGGTAAAACAGGGAGAGGGGGCAATAAAACAGGGGGAGGGGGCAATAAAACATGGGGGGGATAAAACGGGGAGGGTGGCAATAAAACATGGTGAGGGGGGAATAAAACAGGGACGGGGGGGCAATAAAACAGGGGGGGCATAAAACAGGGGGGGGGGGGCAATAAAAGAGGGGGATAAAACAGGGGGAGGGGGCAATAAAACAGGGGGAGGGAGGAATAAAACAGGGTGAGGGGGGGCAATAAAACGGGGGAGAGGGGGGAATAAAACGGAGAGGGGAATAGATATGGGGGAATAAAATGGGAGGGGGGCAATAAAACGGGGGTGATAAAACGGGGAGGGGGGCAATAAAACAGGGGGGGCAATAAAACGGGGGGGCAATAAAACAGGGGGGGAGAGGGGGGAATAAAACAGAGAGGGGGAATAAAACAGGAGGGGGTAATATATATACAATACCAAAAGCATGGAAGAAGGAAGAACGAGGCAAGGGATAGTCAGGTAAGTGGTGTGGAGGCTGATAATTACTTGAAAATTTCCACCCAATTTGATCTCAAAGAATAAAAAGGCCTAATGGAGACACATACTAAGGGAAGAGAGGGTTAAGCGTAAATTTAAAAAGCTAAATTAATTTTAAAAATGAGAAAAATGACTAATTTCCAGTCCAGTATTGTTATTTTTGGGTCAGCATACAAGCAGTCCTAATCCAAACCATTGGTAATTTAAAAAAAAAAAAATGCAGTTTGGTTCCTGTATCAAGTGGGAGGGCCACTGTCAGATACAGATGCACTCTAAATAATGAACATTAAGTTAGGCCAATAGAGAAAGTTAATATAGAATTAAGCAATATATATGAAGGAAAATTGTAAAACTACTTTGTTTCTTCTATTTAAGACAGCTGAGGTCAATTAGTTGTTCACTGCTTTGTTTACAGTGTAGTCGGCATGAACTTTTTAACTTTAGGAATGTCCCATCCATGAATAGCTGTCTACAAGTGTGGTGCTGGTGTTGAACTTTCTTGAATTCCCAGTAAAGTCAGCTGGTAGCTAGTGTGGCCTTTAGTGATTATTATGTTGCATGCATATACCCTTCTGTGGGGTAGAATGGAATCTTGGGCTACTATGCTACACCATGTTATTGTGTCCCTTGTGAGATCACATAAAAATAAATAGTTAAGCTCTCAGATGATGAGGACGATGTATTCTGAACTGTAAACCCCTTAACGACGAGTGACGGACGAGGTCCGTCACTCAGGGGGATTGCCTTAACGACGAGTGACGGACCTCGTCCGTCACCCGTTAAAATTAATCCCAGATCGCCGCAATCGCGGCGATCGTGGGGTTAATGGTGCTCCGGTCTGCCTCTGCATTAGAGGCAGACCGGGAGCACCGGATCGGGCTGTCAGAGTACATGTGCCCGCTCTGACAGCATGCCAGAGCGGGCACATGTGCTCTCTATACTCACCTCCGCCTCCCTGCACTTCCTGGTTCTGTGTGAAGTGCAGGGAGCCGGATCTTCAGTGATCCTGCCCCCTGGTGACAAAACAATAAAGTTAAATTAAAATCCCACCCCCCTTTACCCCCCCTTTACCCGTTTTAATATAAAATTAACCCCTTCCCTGCCAATTGATCACTGACTACAGTGATCAATTGGCAGGGATTACATTTTACTATGATCTGATTTTTTTTTTTAACCCCTGAGGGTTAATTATTATTTTTTTAACCCTCAGGGGTTAAATTTATTTTATTAATTAATTTAAATTTTTTAAAGTTATAAATTTAGCTAGCTGGGGAGGGTGGAAGTTAGTGGGGAATTGGGGGATTTAGTATTAGGCTAACTAGGGGTTAACGTTAAAAAAAAGTTTAAAAATAAGCTTTAAAAAGTTAAAAAATTAAGTTAAAAAAAGTTTTAATAACGTTTAAGTAAAAAATGTAAAAAAATAAATCCTTTACCCAGTCCAAATAAAAATTAACCCCTTCCCTGCCAGTCGATCACTGCCTACAGTGATCAAAATACAGATCACAGTATTATACTGTGATCTAATTTTTTTTTAACCCCTGACGATTAACTTTTATTTATTTTTTAACCCTCAGGGGTTAAATTTATTTAATTAACTAATTTAAATATTGTATAATTAAATATTTTGCTAGCTGGGGTGGGTGGGAGTTATGGGAAAATGGGGAATTTACTGTTAGTGCTGCTTATTGCTAGTTAGGGGTTAACGTAAAAAAAAAGCTTCGAAAAAGGTTCAATCTGTAAAAAAAAGTTTTACGAAAGTTTAGGAAACTTTAAAAAAATTAATAAGCAAAACAAAAGTTTAAAAAATAGTTTTAAAAAGTAAAAAAAGTTTTAAAAAGTAAAAAAATACATTTAATAACGCTCATTACCACTACACCTGGTACAAGCTAGCGGAAAAATGATCCCACGCTAAGGTTCAAAATATGCCTTTTAAAATACCCTGGGGGGGGCGGAGCTTAACCACCGAGCTGTGCAGACGTGCCTGGCACAAGCTCCTGCCAAGCGGGCATATTCTGGGGCAAAAGCAGCAGCTACTTAGCCCAAAACTACCCAGGGATGCGCCACCCACATCGGGGGTGCCCCCAGGAATCCAACGACACCACCCCAGGGCCCGACAAGGCCGGAACGACGGAGACACAAATGCGGCCTACAGAAGCCGAAACCGAGGCGAGGCGGCTGCCCACCTCGGTGAGAGAGCCTTCAAGCGACAGCTCTACAAATCACCCCCCCCCCCTTTGGACCGGCGGGGGAGATCCCGGTCCCCACTGGTCACAACGGCCAGGAAGGAAATCGAGTGATCCAGCCAAAAGCAACACTGGGGCAACTGACCCACGTGGTGGTACCAAGATGGCCACACAGCACAAGCACACAGACCGGAATACTTGCACCCAACCAGCCGGGTCTCCTCTGGAGACTTTTGACTACCTGTGCACTAGCTTCAGGGACATCCTGCGGAACAGAGGAGCGACATACCGCCAGGCGAAGGCAATGGTAGCCGCTTGGATCCGGCCGACTGCAAGACGCAGTCAATATAGACAAACACCACGGGCATCCAAGATGGCGGTCCGGCAATACAGACACCAGCGGGCCCAGAGCGGGAAAAAGGCAGCAGGCAAATCGGGTGCACCCTCCCTCTCACAGGCTAAAATCCCCGGGACAACAAAGCACAGGACACAGCCAAGCATTTCTCCTGACCAGCGGCTAGGCACCCAACAACACGGGGACCAACTCTGCACAAAGAGTGTCACAACACAAGTGACCCAGCACCTGCAGCAAATTCACAAGATGGCGCAGGGAACCACTGATACACCTCCAGAACGCTCAAGGTACCAGCCGAAAGCCGGAATTGGATAAACTCCCCCCCTGATCTGGGGCCCCAGAGACTGACACCTCCAACCACCGAGGTTATAGCAACGACCCAAGATTGACTTTCCTATAATGCTGCCCACCTCCTTGCCTTTTAATATAGCGAGCATTACCCCCCATCCCTACACAACCCCTTTAGTGCCTCACCAGTGGGGCAGCAATGTATATGTCCTCTCACCACAACAGGTTAGCTAATGATAACACATTATGGCATATGCATAGTCTCACTAGACGAAGTAGGGACTGGCCTGCTAGCTCTTATTGCTTTAAAAGATATGCATGACACTATTACAACATTGCTAGACATGCTTACCTAAGACAGGACCAAACACTTCCTATCTGCCTATCGTTTTGTTCAAACATGTTCTAAAATGTTACGCACGCCACAGACAGAATATATGCTGACAAGTTGAAACGTTATGTATACCCACTGTCTTTCCTCTTACTCTAACTAAATCCAAAAATGTGCTGACCACTCTTACGCCACGTTATTTGTACTATACCTGTTACTATAAAGCTTGTGTATGCTATTGTGGCCGAACAAGCCCTTTGTTACCCTATGCACAATAAAAATAAAGAATTTAAAAAAAATAAAAAAATACCCTGGGATGTCTTCTTTAAGAAATGGTATGGCTTTATGGGGTATTTGGTTTATATAGCCTGGTAAAATACTCTAAAATGGGACATGGGCACAGCGTAAAAATGTGAAGTTTGAAAAAAAATGGAATGGCTGTGTCCCAAATGTGCCCCTCCGATGTCCACATATACCTGGCAAAGGTACATGCGGGGGTATTTTTGTACTCAGCAGACATAGCTGAGCAACATATGAAGTATTATACAGTGGTAGTACACATAAGGTTTGCAAAATATACTGTGCAAACTCACTTTGTGTGTCAAAAAGGCAGAAAAAACGCTTATTACCACTACACCTGGTACAAGCTAGCGGAAAAATGATCCCACGCTAAGGTTCAAAATATGCCTTTTGAAATACCCTGGGATGTCTTCTTTAAGAAATGGTATGGCTTTATGGGGTATTTGGATTATATAGCCTGGTAAAATACTCTAAAATGGGACATGGGCACAGCGTAAAAATTGAAAGTTGGAAAAAAAAATGGAATGGCTGTGTCCCAAATGTGCCCCTCCGATGTCCACATATACCTGGCAAAGGTACATACGGGGGTATTTTTGTACTCAGCAGACACAGCTGAGCAACATATGAAGTATTATACAGTGGTAGTACACATATGGTTTGCAAAATATACTGTGCAAACTCACTTTGTGTGTCAAAAAGGCAGAAAAAAACGCTTATTACCACTACACCTGGTACACGCTAGCGGAAAAATGATCCCACGCTAAGGTTCAAAATATGCCTTTTGAAATACCCTGGGGTGTCTACTTTAAGAAATGGTAGGCCTTTGTGGGGTAGTTTGAATTTAAAACCTGCAAAGATGCTTGGAAATTGCACATAGGCCCAGCGTCAAAATTCAAAGTTCTGTAAAAACTGATATGGCTTGGTCTCCTATATGGCACTGTAGCTTCACGAAATAGTGCCATAGACATACAATGGGGGTGTCCTTTTACTCAGAAGACTTAGCTGAGCATAACTTGGGGGGTTTGAACTTAGTGGCACATATGAAATATACAAAATGCCCAGCAAAAATGCAATCCGTATGTAAAAAATGCACAAAATAATTTTTTACCACATACTTTGGCATGTAATGGTAAAAAAATGGGGGCATGTTAAGGCACAATATGCACCTTATGACATACCCTGGGGTGTCTACTTTTACAAATGGTAGGCCTTTGTGGGTTTTTTTTGAACAGTCAAACTGTTATAATACCCCAAATGGAAGCATAGGCTCATTAAATCCGTCTCTCAAAATTCTACTGTGAATACTGAAAAGGACAGGTCTCCTATATGGCACTGTAGCTTCACGAAATAGTGCCAAAGACATACAATGGGGGTACCGTTGTACTCAGCAGAAGTAACTGAACACATAATAAAACTTTGTACAGGAATAGCACACACCAACTTTACAAAATACACATGAGAAGTTCTTTGTTATAAGTTTGTGTGCGAAAACCCCCAAAAAACACAATTTTACTCCAATATTTAGCAGAGGATGGCGGTAAAATGGCTACGTAGAAAGTGTCAAAACAACCTTAGGTAAATAGCCTGGGGTGTCTACTTTATATAAATATATACTTTTGTGTGGCAATTTTGTTTTCTTTTATGGCTATAAAGCTTACAAGACAAACATACCAAATTCTAAAATCGCTCCATATTAAAAGTTTATTTTACTCCTTGTGCTTTGTGACCTGTAACTACCAAAAAAAACTGAAAATCCCAGACACATTATATATTCTGTAAATCAGAACAACTAAATGAATTTATTTTTAATTACTTTCCTTAACCTGCACTAATTAGGCACACATTATTATTGCAAAAACTGTAAAAAAAAATTTGTTTATAATAAATAAGCATGTATATATATATATATATATATATATATATATATATATGTTACATCAAATGAAAGCCCTTTCTGTCCTTTAAAAAACGGTATATAATATGCGTCGGTGCAAAAAATTAGTCAAATGCAAATTGCAGTTGAACGCAAACAGCAAAAAATGCCGTTGTCACAAAGTGAAAGACAAACTTCCGAAGCTCTGTCCTTAAGGGGTTAAGCTCTCAGATGATGAGGACGATGTATTCTGAACTGTAAACACAAAGGCCACTTGGACTTATCTGATCAAAAATTCACTATAATATCCTAGGTGCTGAGGCTGATGCTTCCCACGGCTTGGGATCTCGAAATAGTGTTTTTGCTGTTGCCATTTTGATTGCTTTCAATGGGACTAAGAGAGAATTGTTAACTTCTCAGGCCCTATGCCAACCATGATACCCCCACCTACACATTCTAAACCTTTCCTAAACCTACACCTAAACATTCAGAACCTTTCTTTGCTACTTGTTGCATTATGGAGTTGGGTTACTTGCTGTTCCAGCTGTTGCTGGCAGGGAATACCATAGATATGAATTTGTTGTATTATACCATATTAAAAATGGATGTATTACTGATGAATCTGTCAAAAGTCAGACTGACTGCATGCACTATACGCTCCGGACAGACTTCAGCAAATTCACTTAACATTACTAAATGTTGCCCTTGTTCTGCTCTCCAGTCCAAAAGCTCTTCATGGAGATAACAATGGTGGAGGCGTCAAGCACACTGCCCCAGTCATGGATTACAAGATATCTAAACTTGTGTTTACAGCCTAGGAAAGAGCAGCTCCTTGTGAGGTCACGAGTGCAAAAAAATGATATGCATTTTATATCTAGTTTGGAAATATCTATAGAGTGTGTAGGTAAAGAACAACAAACGGTTTCATTTTATAACCATCAAGCTGTCAGAGCACTAATAATTTGCTGTATTAGAAATGCTCTCATCTTCAAAGCATACAATCCATTTTAAAAATACGGTAATTGTTTTAATGAATTCACATTACTTATGTGACAAATGTGTTAACTGCTATGTGGAATACAGAAATATGATCTCTGAAATTAGCTCACTCATATCTAATTCTATGTATAAAGATTAAGCAATGCCTACTTATTAAATATAGACTGGCAATATACCTATGTATTTCTTTTTATTCCATTTTCAATGTTAGGGTGGACCATATCATGATGCCCACCCTGATGATGGAGCTTCCTCAAAAGAAAATCGCCATATATATACAGACACAGTTCCTAGACGGGTTGGCAGCTTCTACAGAGGTAATACGCAAGTAAATGGAGAGTTAATCTTTGCATATTTTATCAGCAATGTTAATCTGCAAATGTATTCTATATACAAACAAACCATGATAAATGAGAAGTATATTATTAGTATAATCTACTAACATATAATAATGTCGTACAACATATGGAAAATACAAGTAATTGTGGCAAAAAGTTTGACTTACAGGAACACTACAGGCACCAAAGGCTTCATCTCAATGAAGTACCTCTCTCACACAATTTTGTGAATCAGAAGCCCGTAATAGCTTAAGAGTGTCGACTGGTCAGCAGCACCAAGTCTGAGGCTTCCTCATTGCAGCCTTGGACATTACCGAAACCCAGGGGAGCAAATCAGATGGGTGCTAAAGGATATATGGGATAACTTCAGTTACAGGACTGGGTCAGTAGGAGAAGGTATAACGGAGGAAGATATATTATGTTAGCAGAGCAGACCAGACCGGATGGGATGTATTTTCTAATTAGTGGCGATATGTAAGAGAGAGGATGTTGATGAAATATTAAAGGATATAAATAAATCAACTCTGAGCAGAGAGTCTATGCTGGGAGAATGATCTATTGCTTTTTAACTGACTTGTTATCAACTAATTGATACATTTATAGCGCCAATTAAAAGTCTTTATCTACTTATATTAAAGGCAACAAAAAAGCAATTTGTCATAATTTTTGTTTTGGAAATATTACTTAAATAAAAGGAGGAGAGGACATATGGAAAATAAATTTAGTGGCAACCGTCATTATGGACCATAGATGGGTAATCTTACTGTTTGCAAAACCTATGAAGAATTGAGATCAGAGCTTGAGTGAATAGAACATATTCAGAACATCTGGGTGATGTTATTTTTTTCTATGATGCTTTGGAAGATCATGAGTAACATATGAACCTGTTGACCAAAAACATTCCTTTAACCCCTTAAAGGACCACTCTAGTGCCAGGAAAGCATACTCGTTTTCCTGGCACAAGAGTGCCCTGAGGGTGCCCCCACCCTCAGGGACCCCCTCCCGCCCGGATCTGGAAAGGGGAAAGGGGTTAAATCTTACCTTTTTCCAGCGCTGGGCGGAGAGCTCTCCTCCTCCGATCCGCCTCTTCTCCTCCCCGTCGGCTGAATGCGCACGCGCGGCAAGAGCTGCGCGCGCATTCAGCCGGTCACATAGGAAAGCATTCATAATGCTTTCCTATGGACGCTTGCGTGCTCTCACTGTGATTTTCACAGTGAGAATCACGCAAGCGCCTCTAGCGGCTGTCAGTGAGACAGCCACTAGAGGAAAAAGGGGAAGGCTTAACTAATTGATAAACATAGCAGTTTCTCTGAAACTGCTATGTTTATAAAACAATTAGTTAACCCTAGCTGGACCTGGCACCCAGACCACTTCATTAAGCTGAAGTGGTCTGGGTGCCTAGAGTGGTCCTTTAAGGACACATGACATGTGTGACATGTCATGATTCCCTTTTATTCCAGAATCTTGGTCCTGGGATGAATGTTGGGAGGATGTTCTATTGCTCATCAACTGATTTGTTGTGATAAATGTATTACACTATTTAAAAGCCTGGCCTAGTTATATGAAAGAGAACAAAAAAATAAATAAAGAAGTTGTAATGGTTTTTTTTTTTTTTTAAATCACTTAAATAAAAGATGTCTTTAGTTGCATGTAATTAGTGTGTATCTATTTTGATGTAAAGGAACAATAAGACATGTTATTGTTAGTGGGCTTAGGTGGCTCCATAACAATTTTGACCTGAGATGTAGAGCTTTAAAAATAAGAATTTCTCTATACATATTTCTAGAAAACTTACTTCTTCCCACTCTGATTCTTCTACATTTCTTGAGGTCAGCAATCTTTACAGACTAATAGTGTCTACCGGAGCATGAGAAATGTATGTTTTAAGCTTAGAACTTGCCCTATAATTTTTATTTGAGAGTCTTTTCCCTATTAGCAGCATGCTGTGAGGCTCAGTCTCAGTATATAATGTATTGGGTATGGACCTTAGACTGTCCCTTTAATATTCAAGGTCTGAATAATGAATATGGACACACTTCGCATTTAATCATTCTCAAATTGCTTCCTTAGAGTTCTGAACAATACATTGTTCTTTAAGGGCATAACTGTGGTGGTTGAAGGGGCTGTAGGGAGATTGCTAACCTGATCACATGTTTAAAAAAAATTTAAGCAGTGTATATTGAAACAGTGTATTTGCAACACGGGATGCACTTAAAGGGACACTATAGTACCCGCTTGGTTTTCCTGACACTATAGTACCCTGAGGGTGCCCCTTCAGCTACTCACCCTTTCCCCCCGCCGGGCTCCCTTACCTCTCCTCCCCCGCCGATGTCGGCATCCTTGTCTGACGTCACCGGCGCCGAATGCACATTCACGGCAGCGCCGCGCGAGCATTCAAAGTGTCCGTAGGAAAGCATTTTTCAATGCTTTCCTATGGACGCTCTGCGTGATTGAGGCATTATATGGAAGACAGAGGCTGGCTTAACCCCAGACGTAAACATAGCAGTTTCTCAGCAGGCAGGGTTAACCCTAGAGGGACCTGACACCCAGACCACTTCATTGAGCTGAAGTGGTCTGGGTGACTATAGTGTCCCTTTAATACTCAGACCCTGTTGCTCAAATGAAAGAAAATTTACTATTTCAAAGCAAAGTACTAGAGTGTGTGTATGCTTTTGTGTGGCTATTTCTGTGTCTGTAGTTATTGGCTAATAGTTATGTGTGTCAGCGGCCTGTTATGTTTGTAAGTATGGCCTGCTATGTATGAGCTTGTTGGAATGTCTGGACTTGTATGTGTGAAATAATTGAAGATTATGCTAGCGCAAGTGTACTTATAATCTTAATTTTAATAATGACAGGAGGCAAGTATTTTGCTTTACTCTCTTTACTAAAACTCCATAGCAGTAAAGAAAGTGAATAAACGTTTTAACCAATCAAAATGCAAATAGGGAGTATATTATCCCAGTCAACAGGCTCCTCCCCCTCTTTCGGAAGCGAACATCGGAACAGGGAAGAAAATAGTGATAAAGTCTGTAACGAACATCAGTAATGGAATCCAACGGGAATGATGAACTTCTTGGGTTGAGTAGGAAACAGGCACCAGCCGGAGAACGTCCGATGCTTGGTCTTTATATGATGAGCAATAACGTTATGGTCATGCCGTAGATGTTCCAAATTCTTTCACACTTAAACTGAAAAGAGAATATGAGAAAGGTTAGGCACCGGTCTTGAAACTGTTTGTAGTCATGACAGTGATCCATCGGATTACATTGCAATAATTTAATTTGTATATTCAGTGTATAGACTACTAGTAGTTAAATAGGCTAATGACAACAGTGACTACCTTATGAACATAAGATTCAAGGAGTTATGAAGAAACAGAAGAATGAAGAAATGTAGATAAGTATGATTCGAGTATGAATAGAGTGGTTCCCCTCCTCCCCGGGTGGGAAGGGTGGGAAAATACTCGCCTCCTGTCATTATTAAAATTAAGATTATAAGTACACTAGCGCTAGCATAATCTTCAATTTTATCACATGACAGGAGGCTTCATATTTTGCATTTTTAACGCTGTAGAATCAGAGACATGGCAGCACCGGAATTCGGACGGAAATAGAAGGTGCGGAATGTAGATTCCCTAGACCAATCTGCGGAGCGTAGGATATCCGTTAAGGAGGCACCCGCCATGAAGGCTGAGGATGCTGCTGCTCCGCGTACTGAGTGGGCTCCGAATGTAGTGTCCACACCGGCTAGCGATAGTAACCAGCGAACCCATCTTGCCAGGGTGGTGGAAGTGATGGGGACATGTGGTCTGACGTATGATACTAGGAGTTGACCTGATGGTGTAGACCGGAGAGGTAGGGTGGTTTCCACGTACTGTTGTAGTGTGGAGACAACGCAGAGTTGTGGTTCTGTGGGGAAGAAAGGATAAAACACAGATGTGGAGTCCGTCTTAGTGCGGCGAGATATCCGGAATGTAACTCCTTCTGGAGAGATTGAGAAAGCGTCTATGTCCAGTGCTCGAATGTCTGACACTCTGCGGAAGGAGACCAGGCAGAGCAAGACTGTGAGTTTTGCTGATAATTGACGGAGGGAGAGTCTGTCGTTAGTTGGCCAGTCTTTCAGGAATCGGAGGATTACGTCGACGTCCCAGAATTGAGAATATTTGGGCCCTGGGGGACGTTGTAGTCGAATGCCTCTCAGGAGTCGGCATACAAGTGGTTCTTTGCCAACTGGAATCCCTTGTATGGGGACGTGGGCCGCTGAAATAGCTGAGCGAATTACATTAAGTGATCTGTAAGAACGACCTAATGAGAAAAGGTGGGATAGGAAGTTCAAAATGGCTGAAACAGGGGCCGTAAATGGATCGAAGTTCCGTTCCAGACACCAAGTGGACCAGGAATTCCAGGCGGATAGATAGCATCTTCTGGTTCCGGGGGCCCATGAGTCCCATAGCAGTTCTTTAGCAGCCTGCGATAGTTCGCCGACTTGCCTGGAGCCCCTGAAAGCGTCCAAGCCACCAGATGGAGATGGTTGTCAAGGATTAGTGGATGAGGGTTGCCTTTTGGATCTGTTAGAATGTATTGATGATGAGGTAGTAGAAGGGGATCGTGGCATTATAGAGCTAGGAGATCTGGGAACCATGGTTGTCCCCTCCATAGTGGAGTGATGAGTACTAGTGAGGTTTGCTGATTCTTCAGATAGTGTATGGTCCTCGCTATCATGGCAAAAGGAAGGGAAGGCATAGGCTCCTGTGATCGGCCAAGGTTGTAGGAATGCATCCACTGCTGCGCTCTCCGGGTCCGGGAGCCAACTGAAGTATAATTTCGGTTGTCTGTTGTTGCGGGACGCAAACAGGTCCAAGTGGAGTGGACCTAGGCGTTCCGCAATGCAGTTGAAGATTTGTGGATCTAGTTTCCAGTCGCTGGTGTCCCGCCAGTGGCGTGAGAACCAATCCGCTGTGAGGTTTGTCTCTCCTGGGAGGTATTCCGCCGTGAAGGAGATGTTGCGGGATAGGCAGAAGTCGAAAATTTCTTTTGTTATTTCTGATAGGAGACGTGAGAGGGCTCCTCCTAGGCGGTTGATGTAACGGACTGCGGAGATGTTGTCCATCCGGAGTAGGATGCAACAGTCCGACTTGTCCTTTGCTAGGCTTCGGATCGCGAAAGACCCGGCTAGGAGTTCTAGGCAGTTTATATGTAAGTTGAGGTCTTGGGATGTCCAAGCACCTCCTGTCGATACATTTTCGCTCGTCGCTCCCCATCCCCAGAGCTGGCGTCTGATTCTAATATCATGTCGGGAGCTTTCCTGAAGATGGCTCGGCCGTTCCATGCCTCCATGCTGTCCAGCCACCATCTGAGTTCGTCTCTGACTTCTTCTGTCATCGGGACCGGCTGATCGTATGAGGGGTTTTCCCTGAGAAAGGAAGCTTTGAGGCGTTGCATTGCCCTGTAGTGAAGTGGACCTGAAAATATAGCTTGAATGGAGGCAGAGAGAAGCCCTACGATGCGTGCGAGGGTGCGGAGTGGAATGGTGTGGGAGCGGATGGCCCTGCGTAATTCCTTGAGATTTTTGCTGTCGGTAGCCGTAGAGTGCTAGAGGTGGAATCTATCTCGAATCCCAAAAATTGAACTGTTTGTGATGGGGAGATAGATGATTTTTGAAAGTTTACTGTGAAGCCCAGGGATGATAGGAGATCCGTGGTGTAACGTGTGTGTTGTATCAGTCTGAGTCTGTCTGAGCAGAACAGAAGGAGGTCGTCCAGGTATATAATGCAACGAATGCCTTGAGCTCGAAGATGTGCGACCACGGGTTTCAGCAGTTTGGTGAAACACCATGGGGCCGAACTGAGGCCGAAGGGGAGGCACGTGAATTGCCAGGGACGGTCTTGCCAGTGGAAACGAAGGTATTGTCTGCAGGATTGATGGACGGGTACTGATAGATACGCGTCCTTGAGGTCCAGTCTCGTGAACCAATCCTTGTCTTGTAGGAGGTCTCTTAAAAGATGTATGCCTTCCATCTTGAAATGGTTGTAAGTGACGTATTGGTTGAGTTGTCGTAGGTTTATGACTGGTCGTAGATCGCCCGTTTTCTTCTTGACTAAGAATATGTTGCTGAAGAAACCTCGAGGTTCGGATGCGGGTTCTATCGCGCCTTTTGAGTATAGGGTTTGTAGTTCTTCGTTGATGAGAGATGTGTCTGTTCTTGAGCAGTTGATGGGACGTGGTAGTTCCGTCTGTCGGGGTTGGTCTACGAAGTCTATGACGTAGCCTCGTACTGTCTGTAGGATCCATGCGTCCGTGGAGATTGAGGTCCATTCCTGGAAGAAAAGAGATATGCGACCTGCTGTATGCATTGGAAGGGAAACATGAGTGAACTGGTTGCTTACCTGAGGAGAAACGTGCTCTGCCTCGAGTGCGTGGTCCGCGACCTCTGTCTGCGCCTCGTGTGTAGGAAGATGGTCGGTATCCCATCTCTGGGTAAAAAGGCTGTGGTCTTATAGCTCTGGGGCCTGAGGGCCAGAAGCGGCTGGCAGCACGGCCCCTTTGGCGGCCAGCCCGTCCAAAAACACCCCTAGAGCTATAAGACGTTAACATGTCTGCTTAATTCTTTAAGAAATGGTTCTCCGAAAAGCTTGCCCTGTGCCATAGGACCTAATTCCTTGGTGCCCAACTCCACCAATTTCCCGTCAATGCGGAGAAGTGCTGCTTTGCGTCGCTCAGATGATAAGGCGACATTGGCATTACCCACAAAACAAAAGCACCTTTGAGCCCATTCCCGCACGTCATGCGCCCATTCGCGCACCATAGTAGGGTCAAATTGATCGGCTTTGGCTAGGGCATCGTCAGCCAAGTACATAATTCTGGATAGTGGTCCCACCGAGTCCAGAAGTTTATCTTGAATCCCTCTAAACCCTTTTTCCACACCTTTTCGTGGGTCACGGCCACCTCGTGACATAAAAGTTTTCATCACTTGGTCAAATTCTGCCGTGTCCGCCACGTGGTCGGGTAGAAAAGGCCGTGGGCATTCTGACCTCAAACGGTTGCGGACCGTCTTGTCCATGGACTTTCGTAGCCAGAGGTGCATAAACCTCGCTAGGTGGTCAGGTGGTGTCCAATCGCTTGAGCGAGGGTGTCTAATTTTTCTTGGGTCAAAAAGTTTTTGTCCCAGTGGGTCAAGGATGGTGTCTTCATCCTCTTGCGGGTTTTCCGCATTATCTTGGTCTTGGGGTTCTCCCATGAAAAAATGATTGGGATCCGGAGTCTGAGCCCCAAACACCTTCATTGGAGTCTGAGTCGTCCGCTTGCCACTCATCTAAAATGGCCATGGGTTTAGTTTGGGACTCTTCTTCATCCGAAGAGTAGTCGTGTTGAGGATTCGTGATGGTGGCAGAAATGGGTTTAGAGCGTTTAGCGGGGTTTTTGCCTTTATGTGGGTGGCCCTTTTCGCCTTTCCACTGGCGTTTGCCCGTGAGAGTTTCGGGGCTTTTGTGAGATTCTTGTGCATCAGAATCGGAGTCGTGGCGGGATGGGTGGGCTTTAGATGGTTTCCTCTTGTCGGAACCAGAGGCCATCATCTTGGAGAGGACTTTCTCCATTGAGGCAGAAACGGCCTCGTTCACCATATTTTGGAGATCTGTGGTTTGAGAGGTCTCCATGGTGTCTGGGTATATGATTGGCACAGGGCGTGGTAGAGGTCAGTCTGCTGTATTTCAGTCGATATAGACTGTAGTAATATCGCTATGCAAGACCCCAGCAGGGTGCAATAACGTGTAAAAATTTTTGTATAGAGTACAATCAGAACCCCAGCAGGGTTATTAGATATATAATAATAATAAAACCGAGTACCCCAGCAGGGTCTAGACGGTATAGTAACTGGTCAGATGTAAGCCAGATAACCCCAGCAGGGTTGAAATAAAATGATACCCCAGCAGGGTATGAGTAGTGGTATGTTGGAGATTAAGCTCTAGCAGGATAGTAATCCAATTTATATAATCACCCCAGCAGGGTGTATAATGCCCAATAGGCTAGTAACAGGTGTGTAACCACTTGGCCCCAGCAGGGCAAATAGACCACTTGTTGGTATTTTAAATGTGTTCTAGGCCTCACCCAGTATGACAGAGGTGGCCACAAAGCGACCTCCTTAGCAGCACAATATAGGGCAGCACCCCAGTCAGGCACAGGTTAATACCTGATGTGCCTTTAAACAGCTTGTGTGACTGACCTCTTGTAGCAGACTGTAGAAGGCTTGCAGTGTCCGTTGAACTTGCCGTTCTGAGGTTTCGCGGCAATTTGCGGCGGTCCTAAGATGGCGGCCGTAATCTCGCGAGACGCGGGATTAAAGATGGCCGCCGCGAGAAGAAAGCCGCGGCTGAAATAGGGCCGCGGAAATCGCGGCGGAAAAGAGCCGCCGAGCGGCGGCAAGGTGGGGAAAGGGAAAGATGCAGGGAAATAACCAAACAGCAAGTAGAGAGATAAACTACCACTAGGGTGAAGTAACCCTGGTGGTACTAAACACAGGATAGATAGTAGGATAAAAACAGTTAAAGATTACAGAAAAATAGCAGAACTATATAGATAATGGAAAGGTTAGATAATAAAATAATATATATGTGGAAAAAAGTAAATAAAACATTCACATGAGGTAAAATAGGGAAGAGCCAAAAACTCTGACCTGTCTGCGATGGAGCAGTAAAGAAAGAGGGGGAGGAGCCTGTTGACTGGGATAATATACTCCCTATTTGCATTTTGATTGGTTAAAACGTTTATTCACTTTCTTTACTGCTATGGAGTTTTAGTAAAGAGAGTAAAGCAAAATATGAAGCCTCCTGTCATGTGATAAAATTGTGGTTATTTTTGTGTTTCATGGATAAGGCACATTGACTTAGCCAGCATTAAACCTAATTACATTACTAGAGCACTCGTCTTACCAAAATAGAACTAGTGGATACAAGAGCACTTACAAGTAGAACATTGAATGTATTATGTCGCAGATTTGTAATAATCCTGCAAAATGTGCTGATGTTTTACAAATAAAATAATGTGAATTCTTGTTACTCAATAGGTCCTAGCTTAGATTCAAATCATTGACATCATGCGGTTTAACCCCTTAAGGACCAAACATCTGGAATAAAAGGGAATCATGACATGTCACACATGTCATGTGTCCTTAAGGGGTTAATAGTAAACCCTGCCCACTACAACTGGCTTCATTATATCACTAATTTCTCAGACATGCATACACTAAGTCAAGTATACAAAGTTTGTTAAAGTATAATTCCTTAGATCTAATTGAACTCACATTTTGCTAACCTGAAGCTCTCTAGTATTTTTTTACATTCCTGAAATTAGCCTAGATGGGTTCTGAACCACACATATCAGGAAATGCACTTGAGTCACAGATGTAACACACAGGAAAGAGGATACCTGCAAAATGAGGGTCCAAAATCACGTATTACAAGATAGAATCAAAGTCAGGAATAGCCGGGGTCAGGAATACAGAAAAGTAGATACACGAAAAACAAGCTAGGTTAGGATAATAAAAATACACAGGTCAATATTCAATATACAAGCCAGGTCAAGATACCAGAAGTTCTCAAAGCAAAGCCAAGGTAATTAACAGGAAATCACAAGAGAGTTGCTTGGAGCACTGTACGTGTATCTAAACAGAAACTACGATAGGGCAATAAATAAGGAAGGGCGAGAGCAAACTATTCATAGGTTAACATGTGTTCTGATTGGTCCACATCATCTCTGTGACTCCAAAAAGTATGAGAATGGGGTCTCTTAGATGATGTGGTCACTTTAAGGGCGGGCGTGACGTCACTGCGTTTAAATTTCAGTACGCAACTTTAGAGCCGGCTGCTTCCGCATTTCTACCAGCAGAGGCTTGGCGCCGGCGAATGCAGAGTAGCATTTCCCCGACACCGAGTGGATAAGTATAATTTCCCTTGCAGGTCTTAAAGGATCACCATAGTGTCAGGAACACAAACATGTATAGTGTTAACACCACCATCTAGCCCCCCTGGGCCCATCATGCCTTCACAAAATATAGTAAGTGTTACTGTATTCAAGCCTGAAGCTGTAACTCTGCATGCTGTTAAACTCAGAAAAACAAGCAGTCTGCTGACATCATCAGAAGTGGTGGCCTGATCCAATCACAGTGCTTCCCCATAGGATTGACTGAGACTGACAAAGAGGCAGATAAGGGGCAGAGCCAGCATGATTCAAACACAGCCCTGGCCAATCAGCATTTCCTCATAGAGATGAATTGAATCAATGCATCTCTATGAGGAAAGTTTAGTGTCTGCGTGCAGAGGGTGGAGACACTGAATGTTTGGATGCATTTTAGGCAGCCATGACCCAGGAAGGATCTCTAACAGCCATCTGAGGAGTGGCCAGTGAAGTTATCACTAGGCTGTAATGTAAAATGGCATACCATTTGCAAAAGTAGATAACCCAAGGTATTGCAAATGGGGTATGTCAAGTCATTTTTAGTAGCCACTTAGTCACAAACACTGGCCAAATATTTTTTGTCTGTTGCTTTTTTCACACAAAAACAAACGCTAACGCTAACATTAGCCAGTGTTTGTGACTAAGTGACTACTAAAAAAGACTGTACCTACCCCACTTGCAATACCTTGGGTTGTGTACTTTTGCAAATGGTATGCCATCATGGGGGTAATTCTCATTCTTGGGCTACCACATGGTCTCAAAGGTAACATTTCTAATCTGGCAAATATTTATGTGAAAAAAGGAAAAATAGAATGTGCTATATTTGACCCCGTAACTTTCCAAAATACCGTAAAATCGGTTAATGGGGGGTACTGTTTTACTCGTGAGACATTGCTGAATACAAATATGTGCATTTTATTGAAGTAAAAGCTAACAATATTATGACATTTACAGCTAAAATGTCAGGCGGAACTACACATTTTTAAAAAAAATCTTTATTTATCACTGTTTTTTTATTTTATTCATAATAAATTATGCTTCATATATGAATAGTTCATAAGAAATTAAAGCCCTGTTTCTTCTGAACAAAATTATATATAATAAGTGTGGGTGCACTCAACACCATAACCACTGCAAACCCCACGAACCGCCACAGCTTGGTTTGGGGTTTCGCCGTCCTCCACCTACCCTGGACCCAAGACCAGGCTCGCTCCAGCTTCCAGTGGGTGAACCTCTCCTTAGTCCAGAGAGCGAAACAGAAACAGGAACAGCTCTTACAAGAGCTAGTGATTATACTCTGGGGAGTATAGTGATTATAGCAATCCCCAGAGTGTAGTTCTCCAATACCCCAAACATGAGCCAAGACTTCATGAAGGGTAGAACAGGTCTGTTTAATGCAAGCCAGCACTCACAATTTATATAATTCCTCAGGCTAGAGGCACACCCCCTGGACTTGATGGAACACAGGCACACAAAGCACACAAACCAATCAGAACAATACAACAATGTCCTACACTCCCACATACAGCGCACAAGCCCTCCCCTCTACCTGTGATACAATTAACTAAGACTAACTAATGGACTAACTCAATTAACTCTAAACAGAAAAAACATGAATTATTACAAAAAGTACCCCAAAATACAACATATCCTCATCACATACCCTGATTGCCCCGATCTGGGTGAACAACATATCCAAAATATCACCCAGATCGGTTCAGGGGTTCAGGAATTTCCTGGAAGTCTTATTTTTGCCCCACTGTGCACATGGTCCCATGCCCAAAACCGTTCAATACACTCGACGGCAAAACACTGCTGGACAATTTAAGATGGCCGCCGCCACATGTTTGAATCTGTTCCAGTTAAAAGTCCAAGAGGCAGAAACAGTGCCTTTAAAATCCAATATGCCCAAATAGTGTTTTTAAAGGTCAATATATCCCTGGGGCCCTAGTCACAGGGCAAGAGGCTGGCAAGCAGGCCTCTCCAAATACCAGTGATGAAGGTGCTTTCGTCACATGCACCTAATATGAAAGATGTGGTTGAACAGACATATAGAGCAAATTCCAGTTTTTGTTTAGATTTTGTTTTGATCAGAACGTGTACTATTGACTTCATAATGAAGGGGTTAAATACTTAATTATTATTATTATGATAGTTATTATTATTATTTACTCTGCACAAAGCAACACAATGCTCTAAACTGGCAAATAATAGACTCCAAGCATAAAAGGGCAAGTAGATGCAAAAATTGGGACGATTTTGAAGAATTGAATACTCCAAATCAAGAATTCTCCACAAGGGAGCAAAGGTGCAAGTACATAAAAACATTAAATAAAACCTAAATATATAAATACTGTAAGCATTGCTTTATGTAGGCAGGAATATTACCAAATCAGTGTGTGTGTATTCTGAACAAACACATGTAGGCTTAAGTGTATTAAAAAAATATTGCATATACCAGTAATACTTATGTATGCATTGTTAGATCCCTATGTAAGCTTATTCAGGGCTGCTTATTGTGATGTAGTGCAATTATCTCCTATTATTCCCAGGCCTTCACTAACGATCCCCAGAAACACTAGATGTATAAGGCAGTCGTTTTTTTAATGCAGTGTAGATTCATTTTTATTCATTCAGAAATAAACTCCATGAAACAACTGCTACAGTGTTATTGTGATCTATATTTAGTGGCTATTATTGAGTCATGATAGATTTAGCCCTTGTTACTGTAACATAGTTTTCCCGTATTATAATTTAAAAATATATATATATAATAATAAAGATGAGAAGCAAAAGTGTTATCTATGAGTAATATGCCATTAACCTTTTCAGGGTTACAATACAAGGATGGTTGCAGCACATCATCTGTCATAAAAGGGTGCTGTGAACTACCTTAAATATATCTGGTAGAAGTCTTATGGTTGTCAAGCAGACATGACTAAGGCCAACATGTCCATGTTTAAAAATTAGAGATTGTTTCCATTTCACATCTTATGTTATACATTTGAAATGTCCTTGTTATTTATTTATTTATTACTGGTATTTATAAAGCGCCAACAGATTCTGCAGTGCTGTACAATTAGTGGAGGACGTACAATATACACAGACAAATACAAAAGGTAGAGAGGGCCATGCCCGTAAACTGATATCCTAGCTAGATTGCCCGTGAGCTTACAATCTAAAGGTAAAATAGGGAAATGAGACAAGAGGTAGCAGATGAAATTAAAAGTGATGGCAGAGAGAATTTAAGTGTGACTGCAGTGATTGATAACATGCGAAGGGAATGAGGATGTAATTGACTGTGGTTGGAAACAGCTGGAGGAGTCATGCTATATAGTTAGAAGGAACCAGGGTGGGTGGGTTGAGCAGAGTAGAAATAAAGATTCATAGTTGCAAAGATGGAAGTTAAGGAGTGGTGGAACAGACTAAGCATTTGTTGCACATATTAAAATATTTGCCTAATAAATCCTATCAGCCAGATTATTAATTACTACTCGTAACTGAAAGTACAAATATTACAGTAGTAAACTACAAGTAAAAATGGTAACATTGTAATAGTAAATTAAGATGTAGTAAAAAGGTGGAAGGAATCCGTTGAGGTATCTCTAAATCCCAGTCCATACCTTAAAGCTGCAGTTTTCAAATGAAGATTCTTAGTTGCAAAGATGGAAGGTAAATGTTTAGTTCCCTACAATGTGTAGTATAATTAATAAACCCCTAAGAATAAATTCTAAAATGGTCAGTAAGCAAATTAAGCTACTGAGGTGCAGGGCTGCACACTCAGTTCAAACTGAGCTAAATTGTGCTTTTCTTTGCTCTACCAAATTATGGCCTTAATTTAATATTATTATATTATATATATAACCAACACTGGGAGGTGTTTACTGATTCATTTATTTGAACAGTTAAAACAGATGCAAACATAGGCCATAACACCAGCCTCATTCCTAAATGTATAGCGGAAAATAGGTAGAGGTCTCTAAGAGATCTTAATGACTACAAAAGATAAAAATTGTGTTCCCATCTCACTTCAAAGGGGCCTGGAAATCTGAGGATTTAATACTATTTATCCAGTGTAGATAAATATGGACTTGTATGTGGATACATATAAATATATTTGATGTTGCCATGCTGCACTAAAAACCAGACCTTCCATGGCTCTAAGTTTCTCCATATGATGGAGCAAAACATGTATGGGTGGTGTAGTGTTTCTAAAAAAGGGGAATGACCCGTTTGGCAACATTGAGAATCCAAATAGCCAGAGATTTTCTGTAAACTGCGGATTGTGTATTCGTGTGATATAGGAGCAAGCAAGCAAGCAGACTCCAAAGGTGGAGGATTCTTTGAAAATTTCTGGAGAATAAAATGGATTTTACTCCAAAAAGGTAAAATTAACAACCATTTTCACCATATGTGGATGAAGGCTCCCTCTGCTCCGTTGCAATAGTGTTTGTCCTACCTTGCATTAATTGCATGTAATAGGTTTGGAGTTTTGTATCAAAGTGACAACATTGTATAAGCTGACTCTTGAAATTTGCTAGAAACGTAGAATATAAAGGGGAGAAAGAGAGCCCTCCCAACTTCTAAACAATTTTGGTAAGGGTCAATATCCCATGATCTGAAGGGTCAGGGCTATAGCACAGTGTTAATTAACATTAACAATGTTAAATCATGGAGCAGTAAAGGGTGATGTGGGATAGAGTTGAGAAATGTAACTAGTTGTCTATACCGGAACTAGTTGTATCGAGTGTGGCAGGGAGCTTCCTATAAGATTTTTTCAAAAGTCTTGGCTTTAAGCACTGGGGGGGGGGGGGGGGATGTTAGGTTGTGCACCAATGGAAATAGTGGAGATGGATAGGAGTATAGCTCTCTTTGGAGAGCGATGGCCCACTATACTTGTAAGGTGGCTTAAATTAGTGGGTGGAGTGCTGCCAGCTTTACATTATACTGTGAGTCCATCCAAATCAGGGGGGGCAATGACCTAGCCACCTTTGTGACTTCAAAATATTTTCTTAGCTTATATACCACTTGACTATTTATAACAGGTTTGAAGTCAGGGAAATCTAATCCTCCCCCAGTCTTGGGCAGAGCCATATTCCCGTAGCCAATGCCCATCTTACTTCTCTGCCAGATGTACTTGATGGTGAGGGAACAAAGAGATTCATAACATGCATTTGGTAGGACAATTGACTAGGTTGGAAACAAGTAGAGCTTTCTAAGTAAGAGATTAATTTTGAAGACTCCAACCTTGCCAAGCCATAAAATGTGGGGCATCAACCATTCCCTCAAATTTTAGCTAAATTTATCAAGGGATGGTGGGAAATTCATGTGGTAAAGATGATGAAGGTCCTTCGTCAAACACTCCTAGGTATTTTATCAAATGGTCAGACCACAGGAAATGGAAACTTTGGTGGATTGAGTCAGCACGGCAGTAGAGATGGAGACATGGAGAATTCTGGATTTGGAATTGTTTATTCTTAGGTTAGCTGTAACCCCTGTATCTATTAAACTCATCCAAGATGTTAGGGAGTGTGATCTCAGGGTTCATCGCAAGAGATAATCAATGTACGCAGTGACTTTGTGCTCTGTCTTACCCATCAGGAGGCCTAAAATGTTCAGCTTCTGTCTGTTTAGTAAAGGTTCGGGGGCAAGGACAAATATCAACAGCGATAGTGGGCATCTTTGTCAGGCACCATTGCAAATACAGAAGGGCTCAGTAAATTACCTATTAAAGCACACCCATGCCGTTGGCATAGAGTAGATAACTCTAATCCAGGTATTCAAGTGTAGACCCAATCCCACCTGTTCCAGAAATTCAAAAAAAGGTTATTCCAGTCTATCCTGTCAAAGGTAATTTCTGTGTCGGTTGTCAGCAGAGATCAGGTGAGAGTGGTGGATGAGCACGATTTGTGTTGATCCTCACATCTTGTTCCAGTATGAAGCCCATCTGATCCCCCTGAACCAAGTCAGGAAGATAAGGCTGCAGCCACTGAGATGGGACCTTTGTGAATAGCTTTAAATCACAAATCAGGAGGGAATATTAGGCGGTAATTTGCGGATTGCTCTATGCTCTTGCCTTTTTTGGGGATCTGGGAGATATTTGTGGCCAGGGTGTGGGGAGGGATCATGTCTGTCTCCAATATGCTAGGGTCATGTTTGTTTGCTGCGGCCAGGGTGTGTGGATGGATCATATCGGTCTCTATTATGCTACTAAAATTTTTAGTACCATAATAGAAGGCTATCAGGGCTGAGACTCTTTCCCAGTTTGGAGTTCTTGAGTGCTAAGGCTAACTCAGTTTAGTTACAAGTTGGGTTACTGAGTCGGGGAGATATTTGCGTATAGTGCTTTTGTGAAATCCCTTATTTAAGTGAGGTGAGTATCTCATGTCGTCATTGATGCTTGGTCTGATAGGGAATATAATAATAGTCATGGAACATGTTTGCTATTTTATTCCGCAGGTAATGAAGCAAGTTCTGTCTGTGCGTATTTCAGGGTTATATACATAGCCACTGTCTTTGTATTTATCATGCGAGCTAAAAGAGACAAACACTTATTAGCATTGGGGCATCCATCAGTATTGGGCAGGTAAAATTATTTCACCCTTACCAGATTGCCCATCGGCAGCTGGAGTAAAAACTCCAGTCAAAATATTGGATACTGGTTGCAATGGCAAATCATATGAATGACTGCTCTGCAATTATGTATATGCTTTCAACTACCTTAATATTCAAGCTATTAGTGGATGTCCTAAATAAAACACATGTACGTTATTCATATATTCTTAGTGTTTTGTGGTCTGATGGATACTGTCTGGTTTGGTTCGCCTGGATATTTACATCAGTTAATATATGAAAGCATACCAAAAAGCTTGTGATGCTCTTTATTGCTGAATGCATCGAAAATATAACACAGGGAATAAGCCCTGCACCATCTCTTGCATGATGGTTTAGTTCAGAGAAGCAGATTTGCCAATTTGAATATTTAGTCGCTTCCACACACACTGATAAAGAGTTTTGTATACAACATCGGTTCTACTGGCTGGTGTTCCTGGCCTCTCCTGAGGCTCACAGCCTTCTGCATTAGGATAGTATACATTAATTGTGGCTGCTTAGCCTGCTTGATGGTTTCTCACTGCTTGATATTGCTTATTGTGTGAGGCTGGGTCTTGCCGCGTGCAGTCAGGCACTCACTGAACTTTTCAGCAATCAAGCTGTCACTAAAATACACTTCATAATGCTTGTTTAGCAAGAGTCAATGTTTTTTGTTATTCCATTTTAGTATATTTAGTTTTGAATTTGGTGACTAATGAGAAAAGTGACTAATGCTATTCTATGCAGATTGTTTGCCTTGTTTCTTTACCTCATTACAGAGTAAATAGGTTACGTTGAGAATTATATTTGCAAGCCGTTGCTTTTTGCACACTGCAAGACTGTTGCTTTATGTAGTGCTTTTTTTATTACTTGTGCATGCTACATATTAACAACCATGTGATCTTTTTAGTTCCATCACCACGTCCAGATGGAACATATGAAAATACCACATCAAACCGTGGACCTTCACATCCAGTAGACAGCAGTGGTGGATCGAATCATTCCAAGAGACAAACTACTTTTGATCACTGGTGAGTTATTAAGTTTATCTTGTGCAAACATAATTTCAGACTTTAAATTTATTTAATAGATATTTATCTTTTTATGTCTTTTTACTCCTGTGTCTGTCTCCCTCCAAGTCAACGGTGCTACCATCAGCTCCACCACGCAGGTTCGCTACCTAGGTGTTCTCTTTGATTCAGACCTCTCCTTCACACCTCATGTTCAGTCTATCGCCAAATCCTGCCGCTTCAATCTCAAAAACCTTGTGCGCATCCGACCTTACCGAACGCCAGATGCGACTAAGGTGCTGGTCCATTTCACTGTCCTTTCTCGCCTTGACTACTGTAATGCGCTTCTCAGTGGTCTTACGTGCGCCGGAACAGTCCATAATGAATGCGGTGGCGAAGCTCATCTTCCTGTCCGCCCACACCTCATCCTTCTGTCAGTCCCTACATTGGCTTCCTGTAAGATATAGGGCTCAATTTAAAATTCTGGTTCTTGCTTTCAAATCTCTACATAATGCTGCTCCCACCTATCTATCCTCCCTAATACACAAGTATGTCCCATGTAGGCTCTTACGCTCTGCTGAAGACTTACTCCTATCTTCTGTCTGTACTTCCACCTTTGATGCTTGCCTTCAAGACTTCTCGAGGGCTGCACCGTTCCTGTGGAACTCACTTCCCTCCTCAGTTAGATGCTCACCCAGTCTCCACTTCTTCAAAAAATCATTAAAAACCCACTTCCTCATAAAAGCGTATCAATTAAACTGTTAATAACTCCCACCTTATTCCTCTCTTGCAACTGTCATTAGTCTAATACTATCCTTACCTTTTGTGTCACATTACCCCACTCTCTCTAGCATGTAAGCTCGACCTCTTTGTTCCAGTGTGTCCAACTTGTCTGGTTACAAATACATGTTTGTTCGTCCACCCACTGTAAAGCACTGCGGAATTAGTTGGTGCTATATAAATAATAATGTGATATATATTTATAAAAAGCCTGCAGATGACAGTAGACCATTCACTCTTGTTTTTCAAAATGCGAGCTAGGTAAATGTTGACCAACCTACATTGTCTGAGAAGACAGGGCCATAGGCATCCTTATTTCCTGGTATGCTTGAATTTTCAAAGCCAGTTTTCACAAGCCAAATGTGTTTATATATTTCTGTATTTACCTGCATATTTGAAGACTATAGTTTTCGGAAAGTTAGGTTGATTTCACTTGGGGAGAATAAAATATTACCCAAAAATGTATATCCTTGCACATTCACCATTTTGCTACTTTGTATTTTATCTCCTTAAGGCAAGATACTGGTTTCAACATGTTTCATAAAACTTGAATATATTGTGCTGAAATTGTGCTTTAATATGTAATGGCTATGCTGTTTAGAAACTAAACAACTCAGGGATAGTTTGGTTTAGGCCAGGGATAGGCAACCTTCAGCACTCCAGATGTTTTAGACTACATCTCCCATAATGCTCTTACAGCCATAATGCTGGCAAAGCATCATGGGAGATGTAGTCTACAACATCTGGGGAGCCGAAGGTTGCCTATCCCTGGTTTAGGCTAAATTCAGAGTAATTTTAAGTTTATATAACTCATATGATAGAAATTGTGTGTAACTGTATATTAATTTAAAGCTGCTCTGTCTACCCTCATCCCCCCCAAAAAAGAGTATTTAATAAAGATAAATTCTTTATGGTATACTAACATTGACTGTGTTTGAGTTTCACTGAAATTACAGCTCAAGAGATACAATAAGACAAAGTAGGGACTTATTTGTCATATGTGTTTTTCCAATGCTTGTCAAAAACACAGAGTTACCCCTGTCAAGCTTTGTCAAGCTCTCAGCCGTCAATAGTGACATCTGAGGGGGAAAATGCTTTGTCTGTGGAGGTTTCTGCGGGATCCTCCATAAACATCAATATTGAACTTTTGCATGTGCGTAAGAGTACAGTACTGATGTTGGCTCCTGGCAGATGATGCGCCAAGTCCTTAAGAGAATATGGAAGAAGATGAAAAGCAGCAAATTCACCATCAGGGGAATTTTAAAAATATGCAAAGACCCCAGAAGGTGACAGAGTTGCTTTAATGTAAGAGTGAAGTGCCAAGGAGACACCCATAGTTTGTTACTGTATATTAAAATAAATACATACATAAAATGTGTTACTCAAAAATAAATTTATATCAAAAGCAATAAGTGTAGAAAATAGTAGCCTCAGTCTGAAACACTTTTCAGTATTTTTTTTACTGTTCACCAGAGGACCCAAGACGATCTGTAAAATACAAACAAATTTTTTTTCCTTCAGCCATCCAATAACTACTGACTGTTTCTTGTATTATCTATGATAGTATTACATATTCATACTTGCAAAGTCTACTAAATCATGCAGAACGTGCCATTTTTGGACCTGTTCCTTGCCATTCAGGGTGATTTCTTTAGTGTCTCACATTTAGAAAAATCCTCATTGCATACCCATTTTTACATCCACAAGCATAACTACCAGTTTGCATAATTGAAATGTCCCCACGCTGGCCCTGGCTTCCCCCCCCCCCCCCCCCCCCAACTTCAATGCCAGCAATTATGCATGTTGAAATTATTGTATGTCTCCATCCACGCGCCACCTGCAAACCTAGCAGGCCAAGTATAGATATATAAAAAGATATAGCATCTCACTGTCATTTTGAAAATGTGAAAAAGGAAAATCAGAGCAATGTAGAATCAAATAAACTTGAAAAGGTATGCTTGGTCTGCATGACATCAGAACCATTCCTTTCATTGCAGATTCCCGCTAGTTGAAAAGGTTGGCACTAAGATGAAAGGCTTTACGTACAATAACAGTGCTTTAGGAGTGTTATACTCTGTGGGCCCGATTTTCTATATATGTTTATTTTTTTTATTTTTTGAACAATTTTGACTATGGTACAAAGGCTCCTAATCCAGAATGGACACTTTCTGATTTTCAGAATCTGATTTTGAATCAACCTTTGATCTTGTACTCCAAATACCTGCTTGCCAGGAACACATTTCATAACGCATTAACATTCCTACAAGAAAACAATAAAGTGATATTTCTATTCAAGTAAAAAATAAATAAACAGAATAGAGTTGTGCTTTACATGTTGGCTCCATGATGACAAATACCAAGGAAGTCAGAAAAGATAAATGGAAATAATGTTTCAAATATACATTTGCAACGAGTCCAGCTAGTTCTGGATTAAATGGTAATTATATAGTACGCTTGAAGTTCATTGCGTTGAAATCTAGGTTCCAAGACTATTAATTTCACAGTGATAAACACTTATCATATCTAGTAGTCACTGCAAATCTACAAGGGAGGATCTTACTCTTGATCCTATAAATTTGTCTGTTTGGAGGAATGCCGATTGTTAATTGCAGCCTGTGAGGCACTCCCTGCACATTGCTGTGTCAGGTTAGAACTGACAGATTTGTATTGGTTTACTCTACTGTTTCCTCTGACAATGTTGGGTAGTCATGTAGCCATGGTGTACTTACAAGTGCAGCAAAAAATAACTCCCGTCAGGCTTAATATGCCTGAGTGTTGCCATATCATTAAACTGCATCAAGTTCACAAGTTGTTGACTGGGCACTGAAAACACCATAGCCACCACAGCTCACTTTAGTGAAGTCCATTAGTGTTGCCTCACAGTAAACTGTCAAACCACTTATGGATGGTTTGATATTCACCTGTCTATGTCAGATATCTGCAATGCTGATGAAGTGGAAGGTCATAAGTCTTGCTAATGCATACTAAGTTGGGTCATTACTCACTGGCTGAGAGACGTCCGTTGATTACAATTTAAACCAGATGTGCGGTTGGCATAATAATGCAGCTTTACAAACTTCCGTTTTACCATTCCAGCTCAGTCCGGAAGCAGTGTGGGTGCTGACAGAGCCAAGCAGGTGTTAGACCTTTAGTAGACATTTTGATTGCTTACCGTGGGGCATTCCAGAAGACTCCTGGCATTACAACCACCACAATGTGCTTTAGTGGTTATGGTGCATAGAGTGTCCCTTTAACAGCTTGTGAGCCTACACTGCATATCAGTTCAGAATGCAAGGCTTTAATTACCATACTGTTATTCCAATGTTTGAATTAGACTGCCATCTGCCATGCATTTTGCAGGACTGTCACACAGCATATAAAGTAATCTTTATTAAATACAAAATATCACTGCATGATATTTTGTATGTGATGTTCAATAATGCCTAGTGGGTTGTCCGGCATTATAATAATTACTGTAGTTGTTATGGTGCTTAGAGAATCCTTTTAAATCTGAATGCCAAATACAACATCTGCCTTCAGTGTATTTAGTTGGACAGGAGAGTTGTTTTTCTTTATTTGAGGTTTATTGCTTTGTATATTGTAACCTTGCTATAGCCTTGCATAGCAGTTGACTATTGAATATAATTAAATGAAGCTAACATAATGGGAGTATTTCCTTGTACTGGGAAAGAAAGCTTTAAATGAGGTCACTGACTGTGACTCTTAGCAGTTTCGGCATTCCTTCTCCGGCTGCTAAATTAATGCTATGCATAATTTACCATGGTATCATTTCTTCAATGCCAGTGCATTTAAAGAAAAGAAAAATAGAGAACATTTTTGAAATCACTTATAATAAAGTGCCCAAAAATCCACGCAAGCATGTTGTGTTTAGATTATTTTAAGAATATTTTTCTTTATGCGTTATCTTGCATGGAAGTGTGTGTGTCTTTGAGTGTGTGAGTGATAGCTTGGCACTCTCCTTTCCAGTAAAATTGTTTGTAGATTATGCCTTGTTGCAACCCCCGTTGAAAATATAGAAAATAAGAAGAGTGCACTCAATAATACTTGTGTTCATTGTGATATTTCAAAATAACATCTGTGCTTCAATTGATGTTTCGACCTGTTCTTGGATCTTGAGAAAGACCAAAACGGGTCGAAGCCTTAATTGAAGCTCAGATTTTATTTTGAAATATCACATTGTACACAAGTGTTATTTAGGAGACCTATGAGTGCACCATCATATAATTTTTATATATATATATATATATATATATATATATATATATATATATATATATATATATATATATATATATAATATTGCACAAAAATACCGGCACTCCAGGATTTAGTAAGTAAATCTTCTTTATTCAAGTAGATCCAAGTGGTCGACGTTTCAGCCCCTAAACGGAGCTTTCATCAGGACGTATCTGGACATATATATGGATATGTCCTGATGAAAGCTCAGTTTAGGGGCTGAAAAGTCGACCACTTGGATCTACTTGAATAAAGAAGATTTACTTACTAAATCCTGTAGTGCTGGTATTTTTGTGCAATATATATATATATATATATATATATATATCTATATCATCCTGGAGTGCCGGTATTTTTGTGCAATATATATATATCTATATCTATATCATCCTGGAGTGCCGGTATTTTTGTGCAATATTATCTACTATGTGACCAGAGCACCAGGTACTATATATTTTTCAGTTGCAGTGCAAGAGCCTGGGATAAATGTTAAATATATATATAATTATATATTGCTCACACAAGCTTACATTCTTGGTGAGAGTTTTGTTGAGCAGGGAATATACTTCCAAAGAAGCGGCACATCCCTAGAGAAGTCTTGAAGTGTGTGAGTTGAATGAGTGGATAGAAAGAGCATAGAGTCCCAGATAGCACATACTTTAATATTAGTGAAGATAGGTAGACATAAAAACTGTTATTTTTATATTATGCCCTATAATTTTCAGTTCACTGAAAGGGTCAGACTGTTTGTCTAGCTGTGAAATGAGGAATTTGGCTAGGGCCTTTGCTTAATCCCTGTCCAGTTCAAAAGTGAACAGGACATTCACGTTATAGACCTGAAAGAATAAACAGCCATAAGCTCAGGCATACCCCAAATTTAGACGCCTTCCCCCATGTAGATCCTTAGCTGCTCTTTTGAATATTTATTTGCTAATTATCTGGTAGAACAAGTGAAAATTATTTGTATTATCAGTTCTTACATGTACTTCGTCCCTTTTCTCCACCCATTTCTTTTTACCACTTTCCCTTTTACCCTACCCATTTTTGGTCTGGAAATGCTTCTTTTGCGTTGGACTGCCTTTTTTGTTGTTGTTGTTGTTGTTGCTATAGTAACAGAAATGAGGTATCACAGTAATGCAGTCTGCCCAGGTAGGCAAATAAATCTCCAATTCGAAAAAAGATTTAGTATTTAAATGCTGGCAGAAGGAATTCAATTAATTATGACTGGAATCTCACAGGAATTGCAATGACTAATGAGTTGATTGATTTTCTTCCTGCCAACTTATGAGAGCTACAAAACTGCCAAGCTGCATTCTTCATGTACAATCTGACATAATGCAGAATGAGACAGGTAAAAGACGTCCATACTATACTATAATATAGTCACCTGTCAACAAGGCATTTAATATCCATGCTTTTCAAAAATAGAATTATACAGTATCTATTGTGCTATTTTTTTTCTACGTACACATTTTATTGTTCTGAATATTTGGTGTACTCTATTTATTGCCCTTCATTACTATAGGAAGAGTGCAGAAAAAAGCCATCCTGAGCAAATCAAGGACAAGGAAAAGCAAGGATTTTTCAGAGTCATTAAAAAGAAAAAGAAGAAATCTCAAACTGTAAGTTAGATTTTCTATCATCATTTGGAGCCTGTTTGAATGTATGGTTTGGTTTAAAATTAATCTATAAAAATAATGTATAATCTTCTTAATATTTGTGTCTTACTTTCTAATGTAAATTGTGGCATTCCCAAGCAAGTGAAGCTTTGGACAGTTTTCTTTGGTCACTCTTTTTGTATTTTATCCACTAGCATTATTTTGTTTCATTTACTTTTTTTTGCAGATCTGCATTATTCCAGATTTGCTTAGACACAGTTTGCCGTAATCTCTGTAGGATTAATTTCAAGTGTGCCAAAAAGATCGCAGAGAAAACGCTCACTCTGTTCAATCTAATAAAATTGATAAGATTACCATTACCAAAGTTACCATTGTGTGTCCAAGTATTAAATATGTTCCCAATGAGTATAAAGATATCCTGCTATCCTACCCACACAGACATTTATTTTTATAAAGACTTAATAGTTCACAACAAAATGGCCATTTGTGGAAGTGTCCGTAATACCTACACATTAATAGTTTTGTACCCAACCATAAAACTGTTTTGCAAAATGTTAATGTGTTGCAAACACATGCATTCAGTGAAATGCACCGTTGATACCTGTTGTTAGTTCAGTGAACTACATACTGAATGTTGGAGCATACAACTGGTCAAGACGTTTAGGTATTTGATTCATTATACGACTGTGAAAGATAGGTGATTTAAGTGACTTGATCGTAGTATCATTATTAATGTCAGATGTGGTGATTTCAGAATCTCAGAAACAGCTGGCCTCTCTGAAGAAGGCCACATTGTTCACCAAAATTGGACAGGTGAAATATTTGTTTGAATTGGCTTCCATTAAATTAATTCACTTTACACCAAGTTGTGTCCCTGATATCTACATGTAGACATTGAGATATCAGGGACACAACTTGGTGTAAAGTGAATTAATTTGGGGATCAGTCCTGCCCGGTGTCTGTTTTTAGTGGTTGAATAGTGTAGGGAATGCTATTCTTTTAAGATATTGAGATGTCTTTTCATAAAATTAAAATGTACATTTCTGCAATAAAAAAAGTATATTTTCTCACCCCAAAATGGGTAGTTTATATTTTTTGTTTGTGTTCCTCATTCTCGGGTTCTGTACCAAAGGCCTGGGAGCCTGAGGGTTCTGCGCAGTAGCTTAAATGTTCCTAGAACTGCACTCTTCTGGACAACAATCTCAGATGTCCCACCTGGAATCTGTTGAAGCCAATCCCCCAGCTTGGGGGTAACAGCCCCGAGTGCTCATATCACAACTGGGACTACTACTGACTTCACTTTTCATATCCTTTCTAGCTTCTTTTTCAGTCATTGGTATTTGTCCACCTTCTCATGCTCCTTCTTCCTGATGTTATAGTCACTGGGTATTGCCACAGTCACCACTATTGCAGTCTTCCGTTCCTTGCCTACCACCACAATGTCAGGCATGTTGGCCAGTACTTCCTTGTCTGTCTGGATCTTAAAGGATCTTAGCCCTCTATTTCTCAACTACCCTTTGTGATATCTCCCATATGGACTTAGGGAGGTCCAGTCCATATTCTGGGCAGATATTTCACTAAACAATTCCAGCAACTTAATAGTACCTATGTGCTGGATTGTCTCAGATCTTTTTGCACAGTCTGCACCTTGGGTCTTGTCTGGTGCAGAATGCTTAATCTGTTTCTGTATTATGTTTATTATATAAGTCTTACTTTGTGAACTGTGTTTAAGGGAACACTCCAGCATTATGAATTAATATGTTGATTTAGGCCAGTGCAGTATTGGTGGGTCTCCTTGTAAAAGAAAGGGTTAACTTGTCTGGAGTGGTAGACCCCTGCTTCTTTTGATCTGGCACTGAGTGCCTGTTCCTTTCGTCTGAGTGAAAAAAATACCAACAGTCATAGAGTTTGTGTCTCTTACACACTCTAGACAAGGCTGCCGCTTGCTTTACTACATTCTTATAGATGGTTTGTTTGGCACCTAGAAATTTATCTCAGACAGGGTCTGCCACACAGTTAATATATCCCGCGATCAACAGGATTCCTTTGCAAACCAGATCCACCAAATTTAAAACTTTTGAAAATAACCTGGTAGGGGCCTTGTTGGGTAAATACATATTCAACTCCATTTATTTGCCCTTTTAGAATAATGAATCTTCTTGCTGATCTAATTTTTATATTGGCACTGAAATGGCACTTCTCTGGAAAAAATTATAGCTACTCTGCATTTTTTTTCCCCTAGAACCAGAATATACCGTAGATAATTTTTTAAAAAAATTCCACATTTGTCTATTCCCCTAACCCAATGTGTCTCCTGTACAAAACCCACCTACACTTTTTTCTCTCAGTAAGGTATTGTACAGCAAACCCCTTTTACCTGGGTAGTTTAGACCCTGGGCATTTATCAAGATCATCTTAACCATATCCCCAAACTGCCCCCCTTAAGCACCACAGCCTCGATGTCTTTAAACTTAAAAAATTAACAACACATATAAATAACAGGACAGCGCATACAACATATAACCTTAGGCAGACCTGCTATGTCTTCAAGTTCTAAGTAATCACTAAAGTACCCATAGTGAGTGCCTGTTCTTGAGCTGCTAGGATTAGTGCCTCAGTGCTGTCTTTTAGTACTGCATTTTCCACCACTGGTATGATTTCTGCCAGTAGTAAACCCCACAGAGAGGTTTTTCTTGTCATGCAGTTTCCTCCATTTCTGCATCCTCTATCTGTTGTTGTCTTAGGCATTCCCTTAGCAGTTCATCTTTGGGAGCCATCTTTGTGATGTGGATGCTTTGTGTTTCATATAGGACTTTTGCCTTGACACTCACCAGACCACGACCACCTTCCTTCCAGCTGGTGTGCAGTCTCTGTGTGCTAGATTTTGTATGTAAGCCTACATTTGTAGTGAGTAGTTGCAAGGTTTTACTATCCATGGTGACCAGGTTGTTATTCCAGCTGGGTACCTGATGACTGGTAGGGCATATGTGTTAATTGCTTGAATCTTGTTCTTGCCATTGAGCTGGGATTCAGGACCTGTCTGACCCCATGGAGGTACTTGCTATCCTTCTTGCCTCTTCCTCATGTTTGCCATGTGTTTTTGGTACCCCATAGGAACTTGTAGCTGTTCTCTACATCTCCTATTTGACCTTCTGGAACTTAAAGGGATCCTATAGTGCCAGGAAAACAAAGCCGTTTTCCTGGCACTGTAGGGTTGATAGATGTGTGTGTGTCCCTCCGTGGGGCTGAAGAGGTTAAAAACCCTTCAGCCACTTACCTGAATCCAGCGGCGATGTCCCTTGGCGCTGGGTCAGGCTCTGCCTACACTCCTTCCCCACGGACGTCAGCCAACGGGGGAGACCTAATGCGCATGCACGGCAATGGCCGCGCGCATTAAACCTCCCCATAGAAAAAGCATTATGCAATGCTTTCCTATGAGGAAAATTTGATGCTGAAGGTCCGTGAGGATGTCCAGCGTCAGATAACTGACCAAAAGTCAGTTTGGATTCCGGAAGCCCTCTAGTAGCTGTCTGCTAAACATCCACAGAGGGCAGACCTAGAGCTGCACTAAGTGCAAAATGGAACACAGCACCCAGACCACCTCAATGAGGTGAAGTGGTCTGAGTGCCTACAGTGTCCCTTTAAACTCCTTCTGTCCTGATAATGTCCTTCCTTGCTTTCCCACACTTCTCTAGTTCAAACAACATTCTGAGATACTTGCTAGTTAGGTGGATCAGTGAGTCGACGTTCCGTTCACTCTTGGCATACAGCTTGATGTTGTCCATGCAGATTAGGTACCTGATTGTAGCTCCACTCTTGAACCTGTATCATATTCTTCATGATGATTTGGCTAATGGGGTTGAGGCCTATGCAGGACAGCATTGGGGATTAAATTGGGTTGCTAATTTGAATCTCTGCCCCTATATATATATATATATACACATATAGCCAGGCACATATATTTACCAAGACACCACGTTGTTATTTTAAATATTAATGTGAATCCTTATAGTGTGCTCTTTTTAGTTGTGTCAAATATGGTGGGATATATCAGGCAATAATTCTTGTTTTTTAAAGTCATTCCTCAGTGCACGCCAATATTAACCAAAAACGCTGATTTACAACCTGTTTATTTGTATCTTATATTGCAGACAGACTCTACTGACCCTGAGAAACCAAGCATCAAGAAAAGCCTCTTTCCACTATTTAGTTCAAAGAACCATTTAAAGCATAGCTCCTCTTTGAAAAAGCTTCCTGTAGTCAATCTGCCGATGGTATCATTTTTTTAATAAGCTGGCAATAAAACATTAAAACCTTTTCCATCACATGAAACAGCATGGAATTTTTCAGTTTGGTTGAGGGGTTTTCTTTCTGTCTCTTGTACATGGGCCAGTTTGATAAATCCTTTGTAAATTTCAGAACCACATGTTGTAAAATGTGGTCAAAAACAATGATATATAATGTGAAGCACTCTGGCTGTTGCGGAATACACATTTCTATTAACCTCAGTCTATTTTATGAGGTTAATATGTTTTATAACCCGCAGACACTACTTGAGCCACAGATTGCCTGTCCGAGGTAACATATACACATGATCATTTAAACCTTTCAGTCACATTTTGATACTTTCCTGTTCCAGAAGACATTTGCAATTTTGCCTTATTACTGTGCAAATTGTCAGATTTTCAGTAAAAGCACTCAGTAACTTGGTGTTTTTAAATATGTAGGGTACTGTTAAATGTCCGCTAATGTGTTTGGTGTAACTGGAGGCATACTACAGTGCATCACATTTATAAAAAAAAAAAAAAAAAAACTTGATTACATTTTTATTTTATTTTATACCTTTACAAACCTAAGATGCATTCTGTAAAAGATGTTTTGCAGATGTAAGCAACCATTTTTTAAATTTGATCAATTTAAAAAGGAATCAAATGTTACTGATTGGGTTATTGGTTGTAAAGTGTGACAGAAAATTTAGCAACAAATGCTTGACTACCCAGAATAAAAATCACTTTTCGCCTTGCATTTGGAAAATAATTTTATGTGTGTTAATATTTTGAAGACCAAAATCCAAATATGAACAGTGCTAATATTAGTAAGGGGATTTTACATATTGTCCAATATGGTAGCCAAAACGAAATCCTTATCATTTGCTAAACTTTTCCACAAAATACCAGAGGGGGTGACCAAATTATTTTAGTTTTAGACCAAAATAATGAAGCTAAAAAATAGTTACGTTAGAATGTTTCTTTCTGTTTCTGTCTTATGTTTATTATATAAGTGTTACTTTGTGAAGTATGTTTAAAGGAACACTCTAGCATTATGAATTAATATGTTGATTTAGAACAGTGGAGTGTTGGTCTCCTGGTCTCATCACTCCCAGTATCTGTAAATGAAACGATTAATTTACCTCTAATTCAACTGCAAGATAGTCCCTCACTACAGCTCCACTCTTCTCACTAGGCAGTAGTACTGATAAATTCCCAGCCAATTTGATGCTTCTCATAGAGAAGCACTGGGAGACAATGCACATGCTGAGCAATTGCCACATTATGCCCGCAATGCTTCTGATAGAAATGCATTGCTTTCTGCTGGGGCACAAAATTATCAGGAAGAGCACCTGTCTGACTGACAACTGGTAGGGATTAACCTTGTCATTTTATAAATGTACCTACGGTATTTCTCTTGAAATCATAATTTTTATGAAGTATCAAACTATAGGCGCCTAGAGATTCAAGGTGCAGTCAGTATTCATGGCTCCAAATTCACCTGGAGCACTATGCTAGCAGGACAGATGAGTCAAGTGATCACAGTGAGCTTCACCAATGTCATCAGGGTAATTAAGGTGGGATCTAAAGAGTCTGAGGACACCATGATAAGGTTTACCAACATCCCCTGCTCACTCTGCTGGTATCTGCATGGAGACCTGTTAAGTAATCACATACAAACACAAAATAAAGCACTGCGCTTACAGCAGCAGTGGCTTAGTATCTAACAGCTCAAAATACATAGTAAAAACAAAGAGAACGTTACCTGCACTTTTGCTCAAATTCCTATTTACATTTAAACAAAATGGAGGCTCTTTAGTTTCATTCCAATGGCCATTTGAATATAAGCCCACCTGCCACATCAAGGCAAACCCCAAAAGGTGAGTCCTAGACTAGCCATTAGATTTGCTCATATCAGCCGAGAATCTCCAATAACACAGGAAGGGGTATTTTATAAACCCTTTCACATTTAACCCTTTATAGGGTGACCAAGACACAAAAGGAATCTGGGGACCCACACATAGTGTCTGTCTTCCATCCCCAGAGACAGTGACTACGTCACAATAAATATATCTATTTATTATTATCTGCCCTTTAAAAATTTCATATATATTGAAATAAAAAACAAGCAACCTGGGAAAGACCCCAAACCCCAATGTATGCTTTTAAATAACAGAACATTTTAATACCACCAGAAAGCCAGAAAGCATAAATAATAATGCTCACCTTCCGATGTCAGGGTGAACCTCTTGATTGGTTCATTTTACACCTAGAGTTATCCTGGCTATTTAACTCAAAGACAAATTATCCAGTGAGGCCACAGAAGTTGGTCAAGTACAACAATCACTATCCAAATAAATTAAAGCAGACTAAAGAGAAACAAAGAAAGACAATCAACTGAGCATCCAAACAACCAGACAAAAAAATACAATTACTTATAGTACTGGATCACAAATCCATTGTGCAAAAAAAGTGCACTGGACAATATCACATTGTAGACCAGGAAAAATAAACAGCCATAGGCCCAGGCATACCACAAATGAGAGTCAATGTATTCTCCCTGCCCCCACATGGATCCTTATCTGCACTTTTGAATAGTTTTTATTTGCCCTATATCTGGTAGAACATGTAAATATTGAGTGGATCCTATACACCTGGTTATCCTTAAAGTTCTGTTTTTTTTTTTTTGTTTTTGTTTTTTTTATTGTGTTTTGTTTTATTGTTAGATTTATTGTTAGATTCCCAAAATGTAGTATTCAATAACTATCACGCCCCCTCCCCCTGACAATCCACTAAGTGCACACTCTAATTGAACATGCAACACACTCTTATGTAAGAAGCTTACATTTCAATGTAGCATCATGTGCCAAGGATGGTAGATGCCAATTTCATTGTGACATTTTATCAGTACTGATGGTTCTCAGTACTTCTAGCAATTTGTTCAACTTGGATTTTGGCTAAAATACAGTCTCACATATTCATTTGATTCCAGACCGTGCAAAAGAAAGTGTGTGAGTCATTCACAGCCAAGTGCAAGTTTTGGCTTTTATAAAACTGGCTTCTGACTTAAAGGGACTTACACGTCCAACAAGACCTACCCATGACATATTTATAATAACTCTTTTTCTTTTCAGCAGCAGAACTAACAGCATGCCAAAGCTTTGGATTGGGGTTGTGGGTTAAACTGCATGATTAGATAACCATTCAAATTTGCTTTTTCATTTTCAGCAATGTGAACAATGTCTATGGTAACATTTCAGCTACTAGCAATTCAGCTGCTTTGGGCTATGCTGTGGCCCCTCACCTGGCAAAGCATCATGGGAATCAGTCCACAGCAGCTGAAATGCCTGAGGTTGTCTATGACTGCTTTAGAAGGTGGAATATATTTTTATAAGTTAACCGAGGGGAGAAGGGGGATAGGTAATATAGTCATGTAAGCTGCTGCACATCTTTCTTGAGCAGCACTATTGGCTCATAATAACTGAAGTAAAGTGATATTCTGGATCATGCATATTGCAGAGCAAGATTCAAATCTTTTTAGAATATTGAATATGTCTCCTAACTAAGATGGATTGTTGATTGTATAGTCATGTCCCAGATTTAAATCAGAGAGTGATCTTATAATTACATAAATAATGTTTATGAATGCTTGTAATACTGCATGGATATTGCCAATAGGCTTGCATATGCATACCTCCCAACATTTCAAATGGACAAGGAGGGGCATTTTAATTTTAGGGGTGTGAGTGAGGGTGTGACCACAACAACAAAATGGAACTCCCAGAAAAGAGGGACTATGGATAGAAAAGAGGGATAACTGGATTTGAGCCAAAAATAGTGACTGTCCCTCCTAAATAGGGATACTTGCTTACAACCTCAAATACACAAATTATAATATAAAGCAACCTCTGACATTTATTAATGTGCCATGTATAATCTCACTATAAAGGTAATTTGTATGTTTGTTAATTTGTGGATTGTCCACAGCAATCTGAATTAACTGTGTGTGCATGATAATGTGGCATTTGTTCATTACTTCTTTTTAGGACATTATAGCAATGAAGGTTAATTTTGTCTAAAAATACAACCGTAATGGCAATACTCTTATTTTACTATTGAATTAAGTGAGACCAAGTCATATACACCTGATGTCCCCTAGATTAAAGGAGGTCCAGTAAATTTGAGATTCAGAACCTCTTTCTTACGTGTGCATACATCACACATTAATTAGAGCTATAGTTATTCTTCTTGCCAGCAGGTGGTGCAATAGAGCCTTTATGGTTTTTAATTTCTGCAGCTTTGAACAACATTGCACATTGTATGCTATTTCAAGATTTATTAAAAATACAGTGGTACCCCGGTTTACGAATTTAATGCAGAACTTTTCTTATTGCGGAAAAATTCGTAAACCGAAACGTGGTTTCCCATAGGAATGCATTCAAAACCAATTAATCCGTTCCAGAGGTCAGAAAAAAGTAAAAATGAGCTGGCATGGAAACCAACCCACAATGCAGAACACACAGAAAAAGGCATGCAAACGACGGAGCTCAGCTCCCTACCTTTCCACAGCTTGAGAAATGCAACAAAAAGTCCCAAAACCGCTGCAAATAATTTCCAGAATGGCTCCAAAAGGCGATGAAAAAAAACGCTCCAACACCTCCACGTGCTACCCACAGACTCCAGCATGCAGGGGGGGGAGCGCTAAAGGCCTCCCAGACGCAATGCATCCTGGGGAAACTTGCTTTGTATTGCGAAAAAAAATCGTAAACCGAGGCATTATTTTCAATGGATTTTCATTTGTAAACCGAAAATTATGTTAACCGAGGCGTTTGTAAACCGAGGTACCACTGTTCATTGTTAACATACAACATTTACTTCTCTATAATATTAGTTGGGGTAGTGATGTTTAATTTCTTCTACATTTACGGTATTCCTAGCATACATTATTCTCACCAAGTATAGCATATTCAGTATCCATTACAACTAGATGCTCTTCTAGTCTAGAAACCTACTAGATTATACTTCGTACTGTGTAAGCACACAGTATGATATCAGAATGAATGAAGTTTCATTAATTTAGTATATCTCTTTAAATACTAGCTGATTATAAATAGCCTACAGCAAACATAATAACTGCATTAATCAGTAGGTTAAAACTGTTTTTTTATAGAGAGCAAATATTATTTTTCTAAGGACTATAAGACCTCAATTTATTATAGTTAGATAATCTTTTCAAATTATTTAATATTTTTAATACAATTTTATAATGTATTAATATTAATGACATTTTATAATACACTTTTTAAAATGTCCTTTCAAAATATTAATATTACAAAAAAGATATAATAAACACATTGTAAAATATTACACAATTAAAATATTATTCTTAAAGGGACACTGTAGTCCCCTGAACAACTTGAGCTTAATGAAGCAGTTTTGGTGTATAGAACATGCCCCTGCAACCTCACTGCTCAATCCTCTGCCATTTAGGAGTTAAATCCCTTTGTTTATGAACCCTAGTCACACCTCCCTGCATGTGACTTGCACAGCCTTCCATAAACACTTCCTGTAAAGAGAGCCCTATTTAGGCTTTCTTTATTGCAAGTTCTGTTTAATTAAGATTTTCTTATCCCCTGCTATGTTAATAGCTTGCTAGACCCTGCAAGAGCCTCCTGTATGTGATTAAAGTTCAATTTAGAGATTGAGATACAATTAAATAAGGTAAATTACATCTGTTTGAAAGTGAAACAAGTTTTTTTTTTCCATGAAGGCTCTGTCAATCATAGCCAGGGGAGGTGTGGCTAGGGCTGCATAAACAGAAACAACGTGATTTAACTGATAAATGACAGTGAATTGAGCAGTGAAATTGCAGGGGAATGATCTATACACTAAAACTGCTTTATTTGGCTAAAGTAATTTAGGTGACTATAGTGTTCCTTTAATATTAGTTCATTTTAAAGATTTATCCAAAAATATTACTTATTATTTGTAATGCTTGTCCAACAATATTTAATCAGTGCAAATTACTGAAACAATAGACTTTGCAGACTTTGTTCAAAAACCTTATTCTTGATAATTCAGAAGTAGATAACCTGAGAACAGGAACATTCAAAGAATCAATTGAGATGCTAGTTATTTCGTTTATTCGTTTATTTCGATCATCCCAATCATATAATATTGGCAAATATAATTCAGATTGCAACCAATACAAAAGGAATTTTAGTCCCATTAAATAAATAATGCATTTAAAGATACTATGGATATTTATATAAATTAAAGTATAATAAAATACATTCACTGAGATACTCATGTTCTTATAGATTTATGCATAGTTTAACAATACAAATGTGTTTTATATTTTTGATCAGTGATGAAATAATTCACATAATTGAGCTTTAATAATCATCCCTAAAGTTATACATCCACTGGCCTCTAGATTCAGTTTACCAGATCTTTAAAGTTCTTTAAAGGGACACAATAGTCAGTCGCTGCAGACATTTTGCCATAAACACTGCCTTTTGTTTACATTGCTCCTTAGGGACATCTCCAGTGGCAGTCACTCAGACGGCCACTAGAGGTGCTTCCTGGGTGCAGCACTAACATTCAGCGTCTCAACGTTCTGCATTGCGACGCTGAACTTTCCCCATAAAGATGCATTGATTCAATGCACAAAGCACTTGAATAAAGGTAAGTTTTTAACTTATTTAAGGGGGTGAATGGGGACAGGGTACATAAATTGTGTTTTTCCAACTATATGGTCAGGAATACACGTTTGTATTTCTGACCTTATAGTGTCTCTTTTAATTGAGTTTCAGAGAATTGGAGAATATCTACATTCTAGGGCATATTGTAAACGCAGACAGATTTCAATAAAACTTTGTGAAGCACATTATTATTATTATTATATAAAAGGTAGATTTGTATGCATGCATGTGTGTCTGTCTTTCGATATATTGATATGGATTGGTATGTGGCTGATCCGTGGATTATGTGTGTTTGCCAATTGTCAATGGTGCAAAACTAATGCAGGGAGCTGAGCCTATGTAAATTCTGGTGGTTTCATATAGCCGATCAGCATGTTTGCTACTGTTCCTGATTTCTGTTCCTGGCCTGGCTATATCACTGACTTCTGTGTTTTGCTGTTCTGCTTCATGTACCAGATCTGAATGGTTACTGACCAGAAGGTCATACTGTTTCCAGTGTACCAGACCCAGCTAGTTATTGACCAATATTTCTGACTTGTTTACAGTGCACCAGGTCTTTCTCTGTCTCTGACCCTGTATTTGCCTATTGATTTTGAGAGTTATTTTTTAGCTTGCTCCTGATCTGAGTTAGGATAGATTGGCTCTGGTATTTCTTGCTTAGTGTTAGGTCCGGCTACTCTGTAGGTCTGTAGTAAGTTTATCTATCCTTTTCCTCTTTGCTTTTGTTAGGATTGCTGACACTCTTGCAATTCAGTTACTGTGGGGAAAAAAAAAACCTCATAAAAAAAATAAATGATGCAAACTAAAAATACAGTTATGTAAAAATGATGCCATTTCTGGGTTCTGAAGATAACCATAAACAATCTGACTTTTAGTTTTTGTGTTTTATGTCTCCATAGGTCCCCTCAATTGCATTACCATAAAACACTCTTCAGTGTTAACATCTAAAATAACAAACCCACGCACTCTAACCCTTGGCACAATCCAACTTCCTTTTATTTGACATGCTAAAAAGGACCTTTAGTCTAAACTAGACATCATACCACTTCATCTCACTTAGACTCTAGGGCTCTGGACACCATGAGATGAAGTGTTTAGGTTGTCTAGGGTGTCCCTTTAACTTGTGATTTTTGTTATTCTAAAGTTAAAATTAACTACTCTGAACTGATTGCTACTAAAATGTCCTATTGCTAAATATAAGTAACTGATCAATATTTAGTTTATCTATATTTGTAAATGCCCAGTCTCCTGAACCCTTAAAAAGGGCCCCCAAGTGGCCAGGGCTCCCCAAGCCCATACCACCCCTTCCTATCAGCCTCCTCACAATAATGATAATACGATTACTGTCGGCATTCATCTAGTTAGACCTTATGCCTGGTCTCAATAAGTGTAGCATTTGCTCACTTTAAAAGGGCTTTTTTTTTGAACCTGTAAAATGCAGTGTCCTTTTTATATTTATAAATTGTTTGCTCTACTAATTAGCATTTTAGCAAACTTGGGCCTCTTATAAATAGAAATGTTGCTGCAACACCAATACAAAAACCTAACTCTGGCAAATCAAGCTCATATGTGAAGGATTCTTTGTACACTCAGTGTAATTTGTGGTTGAATGTAAAGTATCTCTTTCTAGGAAAAAGCTTTCTCACTGACCATACTTAGAGGATTTGTCTCATAATATTATTATTATTATTATTGCCATTTATATAGCGCCAACAGATTCCGTAGCGCTTTACAATATTATGAGAGGGGAGATTTAACTATAAATAGGACAATTACAAGAAGACTTACAGGAACGATAATATTGCAGCTTACAGTCTCATAATATATTTCAATGTGATTCCATTAATTAAATAGAGGGTAATTCATTCTTGAAAGATGCCTCTCACAGTTTCATGAATATCAGATTGTGTCTGGTTGCTTCTAACTAAGATGTGGTTATCATTCTTGCTTGAACTCTGTTACAAATCACTCCATTTGTTTGTGTGCCACAGATGCCCAGTGCAGACAGTCAAGAACATCTGGCCGCACAGAAAGGCATCCACTCCTCCAGCAGCAAAAGCAGCCGACACAAAGAATGGCGTCCAGACAAGATGGGAGAACTCCATTCCCATGTGAGTATTTTTATTGTAGCATATGTATCCCACTACATAATGAAACATAGAGAAAGCTAAATGCACCATCCTAGTTTGCCTAGTTATTATTATAAGATAATTTGCTAATGCAGAGTTCCACTCTGTCAAAATAAGCTGTGAAGTTGCCTGTGAGAGTAGATGGAGTCTTGTATATATGTGCACACTCTGTATGGTAAGTGAAGGAACATCAGTAAGTGAAGGTACTACCTTATAGCGCACTGACTACGGACCCAAAAATGCACAGAATTGACAATGGCAGCCCGTAACAGAATTCTGAAATGCCAATGCCATGTGTGCTTGGGATGCAACTAGCCCGTAGCACACAGCTACAAATATTCAAGCTGAAACACTGCACATACCGACTCCTACCACCATGATCACTTCTAATCATGGTAGTTGGAGTAACTCTTTAAGCAGAAACTTAAAATATATTTGTATCAATGAAGTGCCTTGACAAATGTGTCTTTTTAGTATTCCAGTGAGTGGCAAATTTGTGAGTTGCTGTTTTTTATTTATATATATATATATATTTTTTTTTTTTCAGAGTCAACCTTTAAAATCTCTTTGGAAACTACTACACCCATCTTCATCCTCAAGTCACCCACCTCCACCAGATCCTCGTTTTCAACCATTACCAAGCCAGCCACCTAAAACACCTTCCTTCGCAGATGCAAGAATTCACAATATGGGTCAGACTTCCAGTGGTGGAGTTGGTGTCCATCGTCAGGAAACTCAGCCAAAAAGCAGACAGGGGCTACATATTCCAGGACAGGCAGAGCCTGTTTGGCATGTTTCCCCTGTAAATAGAGGAACCAATGAAGGAGCTCCTTTTCCCGATCAGCTATCTTCAAAACCTGGTCAGAATGGGCTCCCTTTTAACCGGACGAAAAGAACACGATTGCCAAATCTGAATGACTTAAAAGAGACAGCCCTTTAGTTAACACCTGAATGCAAGGCAATGTGTACCTGAAAGTAAGTGTTGGACAAATGGTAACTTGGTGAAATGAATGTAAAATAAAGTACCCATAGCTCTTTTTGATATGTGCAATATGCTTGTGTGAGGCTACACTGTGCATTAACCCACCCACTAATACTTCTGTTGATTGTTAGGTTATCTGCTATCAGTATTCTTTGTGACATTAGAATGTGCAATAAAAGAAGGCGTTGTTAATACATTATAAAGAGTTCCCACCACAGGTTTTGATATTTGATAACTAGCTTCAAAACCACAACAAAATGATTTTTTAAGGAAAACGAAACTTCCAGATTTATTTGTTTTTTTTGTAATATTTATTTATGATGGATTATCATAAAGTCATATCATTGTTAAATCGTCATGTTATTTTTGAGCTGTTATAAAACTTTGTGGAACTGTACAACAGCAAAAATAGATTATGAAAACTTACAGTTTAACATTTATATATTGCATTAAGAGTATTATATTACATATATATAAGGATATATATATATTTCTGCACACGCAAATGTTTGTGTGTGTAGTTTGTTTATATGTTAAATTACTGTCATTTTTTATAAAGATATACATTTAGAAAAACTAATATTGTTATGACATGATCTGCCATATTTTTTATACATTTGTGCAGTATGTTACTTCTAATAAAAAGAAGTTATCCTATGGATGTCAGTGTGACTGAAAAAAGTTTAAATCTTGTCCCATTACGAGGGCAAGTGTTTCTCTAGTTAACTATTATTTTAAGTAAATACATTTTCGTATAACATTGTCTGATTATTCAACGGCTGGGAAAACTCAGAGAAATTGAAATGTATGGCGGTATAATGATCCCTCTTTTACAGCTGTAAAGGCAAATTGCCTCATCAGTTATGATGCTCTTTTCCATAGAACACACACCAAAGACTTTTCATAGAATTCATAATTGTAATCTCATGCCCTTGAAAAACATTTTGAGGTATGATGGCTTAAAGAAATGCCGTCTTGTTTAAACCTGATGAAAAACAAGAGTACATTTAAAAAAAAAAAAAAAAACAGATGTTTTTATTTTTATTTTAAATCCAACTTCATCTACATTTTCAAATCTTTTCCTATAGATGATCCATAGAAACTTTATTTTTCTTAGGTTATTTAAACCAACATCGATGCATAACTTCAAATTAGCAGGAAAGTAGCACATCATCAGAATCAAGCATGCTCATTTACAGTTTTTTCACACCCTAAATTCATTTGGCAGCCCTGAAAAGCTCGTATGAAGAGCCTTCGATCATGGCTGCAATCCCATTGACTACTTTTTAATCTTTAATTTAATTGCATCTAATATCCTAGTTACATTAATACTCCAAGTACTATAGCCACTACAGCACTCTGTAGTCGTTATGGTGCAAATATTTCCCTGGCACCTTCTCAAGGTAAGTAGTCAAATTGTTTGTGAAAGGTTCATCAACTTACCTGGGGTCTGCCTGGCACCAATCACAGCCTTCAGGAAAGCCGCAAGCTCCCATATGGAGCTTTTGCTAGCTCCCTTGAGCTACGCTTGCAGAGCAGAACCAGCTTAGTAGCTGATAAGTTCAGCCTAGCGCTTTCAGCCAAAGAGCTAAGCCCTGAACCTCTTCCAGAGCTTATAGTCCTTTTGCACGAGGTGTCAGTTAGACTCCAAGAAGGTCGTCAAACCATTCAGAAATATTGGGATTAATAACCCTGGGATGGGACCAGGGCACTACAAGTGCAGTGTGCTAACTAATAATATGTTAACTTTTTAATATCGCTTTAATTAGCTTGGTCAAAACTATTAATTTGTTTTCTGCCTTTTATGACCCATTTGTTCTCTAAAGAAATTGTAGAATGTGTGCTTTTATGACAATATTAGACAAACATGTAATCAACTAAAGTAACTCAGGAACCAGACCCCAGAGATTGAAAAACAAAAATATTCATGTATGTAAAACAATACATACAGAACACTGGTTTGCTGTTTTGAGTTCTTGATTTATATGATGGTCTGACGTTATTAAAACTCTCTCTCTCTATACACATATATGTGTATATATATATATATATATATACATACATGTATATATACACACAAAATGGAATGAGTACTACAGGATGTTTTACCTACTGCTGTTTGACAAAAAAAAGTAGAGGAGTGATAACAGACCCAGTTGCAAAATGTTTCAACCGAATGTTATATTAATGTGGGAGATGTACAGTGGTGTACGATAGGCCTGCAAAATAGCAACAAAAAGAATCATCTGGTTTTAATAGAACGTTCAGAGAATCTCTTTAAACCTCAGTACATTTGGTTCCCTTCCAGACATGGTCCAATCTGCCTCTTCCGATTCTTGCGGCAATAAAATGTGTACCATTGGGTAACTGTAATAAATCTTAATTAGATGCCAATTCGGTTTCTGCTAATGAGTTTATCTGACAACTAAAATGTTAAAGAAAAATCAATATTATTAATGGTGTTATCACATAATTGTATTACATTTATCTGTATAGTTATTCATTATAATGGAAAATGGAGAGATTTCTCATACTAGATTCTCACCCTTCCAGCACCTCAGTCCATTCTCCCTCATACTTTACTATAATTCTTTATTTCCATGTTTTTTGGTTTTTTTTTTTTTTTGGACTGTATGTATGTTTCAAAGTTATAAATCAATGGTTCACAAAGCAGTGCAGAATTATAGTGAAATAAAGCAAAACACTTTGTGATAATCCAGGGAAAATGTTGCTCCTAATTTTAATTTATTATAATTTTGTATTTTTATTTTTGTTTCTTCATGTGCAATGTGAACTTCTGTGAAAATATAATAAAATCTTTAAGACAGAACTATTGTACAAAAGGCTTTGTGAAACAAATTTTAAGACAATCGCTTGGTTATGTTCACAGATTATGTCATTTAAAAATACATAAATATTTGTTTAAAAAATGTAACTAAATTATTTTGAATTTATTTTGGTGTATTTTAATTACTCTTATTATTCTGTCTTTGTTTATTGTCATACTTTCTTTTTAATAATTTGTGGAAGCCGTCCCATTACACATACACTAGATCAAGCCATATACTGGTAAATAATTGTCAAATATTGCCGCACTTAAATTTCTTGAGTATATAGTATATATTTAGTATATCCTAGAGATTCTCAAACGAGCCTGTAGACCAGAATTGTTGAAGCACAGCCCTTCTGAAAACAAGTTTGAGATCCACTTATACAAAAATGATCTATAATCTGATGTTGTATGATATCTTGAATTTTGGTTTCCCTCAAAGTTCCTGCAAGAATAATTTTGATTGGGTAATTTTTTAATACAGTTGATGTTTAATTTTTAAAGCATTCTCTACACATTTAGTATAGTTTTTCAGATGTTTGTCAGATCATGTATAGTTAAAGCGCAAAGGAAGATAAGGATGTTCTAAAGGAAATAAAAGAACAAACTAGATGAAGTGAATGCAGAAATAATCTTGTTTAATCTTATTTGGCACATAAACATGTAAAAAAAAATGTACTCCCTTTTAAAGTTCCCATTGAAGCACTGCATGAAGCAATCGGACTCCTCTCTCATTTGGAGAGACTCTTGTACCATAAACTCATGCAAAGCAGGAGTTTATGAAATAGGTAATAAATAAAAATATTGGGATTTCTAGCTCCAGAAGATGAAGTGCATTTCTGGTTTTTTTTATGGAATGGAAAATACTACACTATATTCCATTGTATTTGTCCTCTTGTTTTGCATATCACTCCATCTTTATTTGAGTCTAGGACACTGGTGAAGGTGCTGCTTCCCTGCGTTCCCTTTCTTATGAAATAGGTAGTTTATCACCATAAGCAGTTCCACTGATCATATAAAATAAGTGCAATTGATCTGTTAACCGATCCATACTATAAAAATAGAAATCCAGCGCACTCACTTATCAACTAAACAGCTACTTTGATGCTGACATATTTGACTAGTTTTATTAAAAACACCTAATCTAGGCAAAAAATAATGGGGGTTTAGTTACACTATATGATCATACATTGCATAAGCCTGCCACAAGTGTCAATGTACCCCATCTTTGGCAGGTCCTACTCTCACTGCCAACTGTCTACTAAACCGATCCATACTAGCCATACTGTTACTTCTATCAATTTACAGAAAGCATAGTTTACTGGAAGAGAGAGCTCAGTCTGGGTTATGATGTGGCGTCTAAAACCTTTATACAAAATAAATGCAGCAACTTGGAACTCTGGCAGCCTGATCCCCAGATCTAAGTGCCAGGCTGGAGATGCAGTGATTTATTATATTCACTACAGTAGTAAGCTACTAAGCTGAAAGCTCAGGGTGCTCTTATGCAAAGTTGTAATGGTGCAATAAGTGACCTTTTAAGATTTATTTTTGGATTACATGGGTAGTTTTGTTTTATTAGTAACCTGAGTTGTAGAGGTTGCAAGAATCATAACTCATATAAGAAGCAGAATTACTTAAAGAGACACTATAGTCACCAAAACAACTTTAGCTTAATGAATCTGTTTTTGTGTATAAATCATGACTTTGAAGTTTCACTGCTTAATTCACTGCCAATTAGGAGTTAAACCACTTTTGATTCTGTGTGACTGACACAGCCTGCATTAAGAGTTGGTTTCATTTTCAATTTGGGTGTAACTCCTGCAGGGTCTAGCAAGTTATTTACAGAGCAGGAGATATGAAAGTCTAAATTGCAATAAAGGAAGTGTCAATATTAGATGACTCTTTACAGGAAATGTTTAGGAAGGCTGTGTACCGTATATACTCGAGTATAAGACGAGTTTTTCAGCACATTTTTTGTGCTGAAAAACCCCCACTCGTCTTATACTCAAGTCAATTGTCTGTATTATGGCAATTTACATTGCCATAATACAGACAAGGACCGGGGGCTGGCAGGAAGCTGTAACTTACCTTTCCTGCAGCTCCTGTCAGCTCCTTTCTCTCTCCTCCGGTCCGTGCAGCTCCCAGGTCAGCTTCCTCTGCAAGTCTTGCGAGAGCCGCGGGGTCAGAGCGTTGCCACGGGTTACCATGGCAACGCTCCGCGCGGCCACGAGACTTGCAGAGGGAGCTGACCTGGGAGCTGCACGGACCGGAGGAGAGAGAAGAGAGCTGACAGGAGCTGCTGTGAAGGTAAGTAAGAGCTCTCTGCCAGGCCCCCTCCTACAGCCCATCCACTGGACCACCAGGGAGTGAGAGTCCCCCTCCCTGGCCAGCTAACAAGCAGGGATGGGGGACGAAAAAAAAAATCAAAAAATTATAATAAAATAAAAAAATAATAATATAAGAAAAAAATAATAATATTCAAATAATAATAATTAAATAATAATAAAAAATGCCCACCCCCCACCAATGCTCTGCATCACACACACACACACACACACACTGCACTCATACACACACACTGCATTTATACACACTGCATTCACACACACACTGCACTCATAACATACACACTGCATTTATACACACACTGCATTCATACACACACACTGTAAATAAATATTCAATTAATATAATTTTTTTAGGATCTAATTTTATTTAGAAATTTACCAGTAGCTGCTGCATTTCCCACCCTAGTCTTATACTCGAGTCAATAAGTTTTCCCAGTTTTTTGGGGTAAAATTAGGGGCCTCGGCTTATATTCGGGTCGGCTTATACTCGAGTATATACGGTAAGTCACATGCAGTGAGGTGTGCCTAAGGCTGCATAAACAAAGTGATATAAATCCTAAATGGCAGAAAATTGAGCAGTGAGACTGCAGGGGCATGATTTATACACCAAAACTGCTTCATTAAGCTATAGATGTTTTGATGACTATAGTGTCCCTTTCAAGAGACACTCAAAGCACCATAACCTTTACAGCTCACTAAGCAGGCGCTTCGTGCTCTCCTGGCATCTAAAAGAAGAAGGAAGTATATCCTGGCAGACCCCAGTTAAGAAGTCAAACAGTTCTAAGCATGCTTTTAAGGTTATGGTGTTTGAAGTGCTCCTTTAACACTGTTTTTGAGTTTGGATCTAAAAAAAATATTCTGTACGTTTAACTAATGCTATCTTAAACAAGCAGTCTATATGTTTAATGCAAGAGGATTAAAAGTTTCAGAGGACATTCTCTATACTGTTGCTGGTGGGCTGAAAAATGAGATATGATTAAATGCAAACATGTTTAGATTTGTGTGCTTAAAATTCATATAATTTTATAACAATAAACCATGTACATAAATTAAAGTAGTGTGTAGACTTATCTAGTTAAATAAATATTAAGATTCACACATAATTTTCAGTATCCTCGTTTAAGCCTTTTTTTTCATGTGTAAATATTTTTAACAATATCTGGTCATGTGAAAGTACACTTATATTTAGTTATAATATAGAAGTATATTTAAAAATGTGACAAAATCTTAACTAATGAATTCATAGTATCATTTGTAATCATACCTTGTAACCACGGCATTACAAGGGTAAAAAAAGAAACGTGACTTGAGCCCACAAGAAATTTGGTGACGCCCTTCCTAAAGCCTCCCTTTGTTCCTCCCCAAACTACACCCCTATCCATCCCCAGCTCCATCCCTTAACATGACTCTTGTCATACTCACAGTTACGTACTGACACACACACACACACACACACATAGACACAGATGGGCAGACATACACACACAGACATAGGCTAAAAAGAGAATTGTGTCCATCAAGTTCAGCCTTTCTTACATCTGTTTTTGCTGTTGATCCAAAAGAAGACAAAAAAGGAAAAATCTGTATGAAGTGCTCTCCTATTTTGCAACAAACTAGGAAAAAAATCCTTTTCGACCCGAGTCCAGCAGTCAGTTCTCTCCTTGGATCAAGAAGCTGTTTAAACATCTGTACAGACTCTGATAAACCACCCCTTAGGCAGAAAATTCCACATTATTTTTGTTCTTATTGTAAAAAAAAAAAAAACCCTTTCCTTTGCCTTGGACTAAATTTCTTTTTTTACATTCGCAGCATGTTACCTTTATATATCCCATGCACAAGCACATACACAACAGGCATACATAGGCAGAAAACAAGAGGATTAGCAAACAACATACAGGCACACACAGACAGGTGCATACAAGCAAAGACAGGCACACACAGGCATATACATTTGCACCTTTAATATTTATAATTGAAACATGTATGCCAGTAATTTGTCTTCTAAAGTGCTATTTGAAACACATAGACCTTATATTTTCCTGGAGTTATTTTTCTGCATGTAGAAGGCACTGTTGTTTGACAAATGGTTGGTAGTTAATTTGGTTTTTCAAAACCGTATGGGGATAATAAAACTTATTGTATTTGAAACACTGGAGCAATGGAGGAGGTTTGTTTGTGTTTGTATATTCTGAAGCCTGGTATTAACTTTCCTCTGGAATCCAAACCAGAGTGAGTGCACATACATTTAATATTCATATTTATATATACCTGGGAACTATTAATGTATGGAAAAGCACACTGATTGAGCATCTCATAGTGTGATGGATTTGCTATCTGTGGCAAATTATAATGTATTTCATAGACAGGTGTATACATGTATACACAGGCACAGATGGTTACACACAAAAAATATCAAAATAACACCACAGCAAGTACTCAGAGCCCACATGACATTTAAATGGTACAAAATAAATAGTAACAAATAGTGGGAAAGGTGATACTAAGCACCTACAGCATTTTGGACCTACAGGTTCTTAGACATGGGAATCATTAAAGATAAACAAAAGAGAAAACAAGGTGGGTCATGTCTTTATATTGAACCTGATTTGAAGCCAAGTGGTAAAGAAGTTGTATGTGATCATACAAGTAAGAATGTGAAAGCCTTATGGGTAAAATATGCATAGGATGAGACAGGATATCTATTAGTACAATGTATCAACACAAATCATACACCCTTACCACCAGGTGCACAATATGGTAAAAAGAAAAATGTATCTTAAAATGTAGCTATACAGCTTCCTCTGGAGATATCACAGGTAGTATCCCCCAAATTCAGCAAACCAAAATACAATATAAAGAGGATACAACTGGGAATCTATAAAAAAGAGCACTAATATAGTGTAATTCAGTACAGCACCTGAATAAGGCCCAGCCAGAAATACACTCACTAGAAGGTAGATGGTAATGTTGCCTTAAGGCGCCTCCCTTTTGAATCGTGGGGGCTAATCCATATTTGTTCTCCTGTTGGCAGCAGTCTCTACATACCAAGGAGAGCCGGACTCCAAATTTCTTCCGAAAAGTTAAGTATATTAAATAGTTCATCCATGAAATGAAAAGAAAATAAAGAAATACAAAATTGAAGGCAAAAGAGAAACACAAACTATATTTCACATACTGTGCTTAGCTCTAGCCTTGTCTCTTCAGTTCAGTCTGTGCTGTGAGCATTACACTAGGTAAGAAATGCCTCTATTTTTATTGGCTACAAAAGGTACGTTTCTTTCAGAGACTGGGAATCAGGAACATGTTGAAATGTGAGAGGGGGGGGATAAAAAGGCTGGGTTACACTGCTGAAATCAGCAAAACATGTTACAGCACTGCAGGAAAACTACACAGAAGAAAATAAATTAACCACAGGTATTTTGAGTTTATTAGCTTTAATTTAAGTTTAACTTGTTTCGCTGCCTTGAGTATGATACAGTTCCACACAAAAATATCACTAGTAAAACTGTAATCAGTTAGTTTAGATAAAAAAAAAATTGTGTTCTTGGATAGAAAGATTGTAGAGTAGTTGTAAATAGAAAATTTTAAATTGGACAAAAGTGGTAAGTGGAATGCCTCTGTGTTCTGTCCCGGGTCCACTTCTTTTTTTTTTTTAATTCTTTATTTTTGCACTCGATAGGGAAGGCAAGAGCAACACAAACTGGTAGGCTTGCGCAGAAGCCAAAATATACAGGAACATACAATTAAATACAAATATAACTTCTCTAGCAAATACCGTAATTCACGTTATGCAGTCTGTATCACTCGCCCCCCTTCGAGGGTTTTTCTTTTTTTGTAGTAACATTAATTAAGTTCCTTATTAGTATATAGGAGAGGCATATCTAAAAGTAGCGTGATGATAGATCCCGTGCAGTAGTAAACAATAATTAATAACCTCTTCCAGAGTTCAAATTATATATCATTCCTACACATTATCCACCTCCGGAATTCCAGGCTATCTGCCTCTCTACGTGTATTTTGTACTACTAGACATGTTCTATGTCCCGAGCAATAGCCCAGAGACAACCTGAAGTAGGAGGAGCCCCAGGGATCCCCGTCTCTCCATCAAAATGGATATCTGTGTTAGGAAGGAACTATAGCTATACGGACTGAGACTAAACAAGTAATAAAAGAATATAAGAGAACACCCTCATTTACCGAGGGTTATGGGAAGATATAAAGATGAAAGAGGAAGAAAGAAAAGAAAGAAGGTCTAAGGAATAAAGAGGAGGGGGGAGGGGGGAGGGGTGGGGATGGCGAACGAGCGTGGGACCCCCCAGGCAGTGATCTTAATATTATCGCATCAAGTGTCTCCATCGCCCAGGGCACTATTGTCCCATGGTTCCCAAACTTTTCGGAAGGCTGCCATGGTTCCTCTCATCCTGGCCGTAAGATCTTCCATGATCCTACTGTCCTTTATCCTAGAGATCACCCCTCCGAACTCCGGCCCTCCCGGTGTTAACCATGCCGCTGCTATAGCTCTACGCGCACTCAAGGTGATCGTCCGCACTAATTTCTGTTCCCTTCTCGACCATCCCTCTATATTTCTATTTAAGAGATAGATCCATGGGTCTAAGGGGAGGGGTCTGCAGAAGGTCTGCCTCAGTAAGTTTTCAACAGCCGTCCAAAAGCCCTGGAGCGTCGTGCATTCCCACCACATATGAAGATACGTACCTCGGAGACCGCAGCTCCTCCAGCAATCATCAGAATCCAATTTGTGCATCTTGTGCAAAATGGCCGGGGTAGTGTACCATCTGAGCATAGTTTTCCATGCCTGTTCTTGCTGTGTGACGCATATAGATGCGTTCTTAGTTGCGTCCCAGATTTCCTGCCATTCGATACCTTCTAGTTCCTCCCCTAAGTCTTGTTCCCATCTGTCAATGTACGCCAGTCTACCCCATTCTTTAGTTTCCATACTAAGATGAGCGTATAGGAGGGTGATCATCCCCCTGGGGGCAGAGGCATCTCTGCAAAGTCTCTCGTAGAAGGTAAACTGTCCCTTGGCCGCCGCTATAATATCTGGTTTCCTAGCAAAGTCTCTTATCTGAAGGTATCTAAAATAATCTGCTGGGGTCAAATGGGTGTTTTGTTGGAGGTCTTGAAAGGGGATCACAGCCCCCTCTCGGTAAAGTTGGTAATACCGTTGAACCCCGTTTTTTTCTATATTGCGGAAGTTCCTTAGGGCCATACCCGGTGGAAACGCTCGATTCCTAAGTGTCGGAGTCATAGGGGAAGGAGATGAGGCGAGTCTAAACTTGGTGCAGTTCACATCCCATAATCGTAGAGAATTAAGGATGGCTGGGCAGGTTGCTCTAATCATGGGCCTATGTTCCCTCGGGACCCACATGGTGAATTGGGGAACATCGAGACCGACCATCAAAGATTCTATTTCCACCCATCTCCTTTCCACCACAGGGGAGTGCCACATAATCACCTGGGACAACTGGGCCGCCAAATAGTAATAATACAAATTTGGAAGCCCCAATCCCACTCTATCTTTGCGCCTATACAAGATTTGTCTGGCTATTCTATGCCGCTTATTGTGCCACACAAAGTTACATATCGCCCTTTGCAGCGGCTGTAATTGAGACTTCGTGATGTGGATGGGGAGCGCTTGAAACAGGAAAAGTATACGCGGGAGGATATTCATCTTGGCGGAGTGAATACGTCCCAGCCAAGAGATAGACTTATCGGTCCATTTGTCCATGTCACTCATCAAAGTCCGTAGAATGGGTTCGTAATTACTAGAGTACAGTCGGTTCGGATCTGCCGTTAAGTAAACTCCCAGATACTTGAGGGAGTGCGGTTCCATTCTTAAGTGGTGAGTGTTCTGTATCAAAGCCACATCTTCTGCCGCCATACCGACCGGCATCGCGCTGGATTTCCGAATATTTGCTTTGTACCCGGATAGGTCCCCGTATTCTCCTATAACTCTCTGTAATGTTGTCATCGACTCAAGCGGGTTCGTAACTGTGAGGAGGACATCGTCTGCGTAGGCGGATACGGTGAATTCTTCCCCCCCGACTTCTACTCCATGAATGTTCGGGTGCCTGCGGATCGCCTGCAGAAGAGGCTCCAGGGCCAGGACGAAGAGGAGGGGAGAGAGAGGACACCCCTGCCTGGTTCCGTTGTGCAGACTAAACGGAACAAGCGGGGCCCCCGAGATCTGTATCTGAGCCCTTACGTTATGGTACATTGCCCTCGTAACTTGTAGGAACTCATCCAGAAATCCCAGGTGTGCCAACACCGCGAATAGGAAATTCCATTTGACCCTGTCGAAAGCCTTTTCGGCATCAATAGATATTATCAGGGAGGGTGTATTCGTCGCCACTTGTTTCCAGATCAAGTCGACCGTTCGTCTGGTGTTTTCGAACAATTGTCGGCCTTGTATGAACCCTACCTGATCGGCATGGATAAGAGTAGTCAAAAGTGGGTTCAGTCTGTCCGCCTGTATTTTGGCTAATATCTTTACATCGTGATTAATCAACGATATAGGCCTGTAGTTTTCTGGTAGATGTGCATCCTTATCTGGTTTAGGTAGTAATACAATCGTAGCCAACGACATGTCAGGGCCCAATCGTCCTCCCTGTCTTAAGGAGTTAAATAGCGTCGCAAGGTGAGGTGCTAGCTCCTCCCAAAAGGCCTTGTAATACGAGCCATCATATCCGTCAGGGCCAGGTGCCTTGTTGCCCTTAAGGCTCGATATGGCCTTGTCCACCTCCTCGATACTGATTTCCGCAGCTAGGTTCCCGGCAGCGTCCCTTGACAGTTTGGACAAGCCTAATCCGTCGAGATAGCGTGATATGTCCCCGTCTTTCTGGCCTTCCGTCAAATGTTCGTGTGGTGAGTGATTATATAATTGTTTGTAGTATTCTTCGAATACCTTTGCGATGTCTGTCGGTTTCGTTTTTGTCGTACCGTCCGGGTGTCTGATGGCCGTAATGTGAGTCCGTTGTTGCCTGGGCCACAACGTCCTGGCCAATAACGTATCCATTTTATTGGACCATGTCATGGCCCTAGCTGTGTCATCCAGCAGTAGTGTGCGTATGTCTCGTCTGACTGCTTCCAGTCTACCGAGTATCTCTGCGTCCGGGGTAGTTTGGTGCTGTTGCTCTAGGTTCCTCAGCCGCTTAAGCAGGGTTTCCAGGTGGAGGTGTTTCAGTCGTTTCTTTCTTGTGGCCAGTTTAATCAAATCCCCCCTTATGACCGCCTTGTGTGCAGCCCATATCGTGGTGATGCTTACGTCCGGTGTGGTGTTGACCTGAAAGTATTCCGTAAGAGCCTTCCGGATGCTGTCCAGAACCGACTCATCTCTCAATAGCGACGAGTTCAGTCTCCAGGACCATGGGCTCGCCATGCAACGATTACCTAGGACTATAGATACGTCAGCATGGTCAGACCACGATATATTCCCAACCTCCGAGCTTGAGAGCCTGGAAAGGCTTGCTGCATTTATTAAAAACAGGTCTATTCTAGAATAAGTTCCATGGGGAGCAGAGTAAAACGTATAATCTCTGTCCCCAGGATGTTGCGCCCTCCAGGCATCCACCAGTCCCGTTTCCGCTATAAAGGTCTTAAGCTGGCGGTCCTGTCCCCCGCGTCCCTGCGATCTCGGACCTCCATCCCTGGAGCTCCTATCTTACCGCTAACGCTCCGTTGTTACGTTTTGTATTAGATAGAACCCCTCGAGCGACAGGGAACTGCGCCGGAATGGCCCACTCATCCGCCCCCCCCCAGGAGCGAAAAAGGATGGGAAGGGTCAGGGTGGGAGAAGAAGAGAGGAAGAGGAAAGAAAATAAATAACCGAAAAAAAGAAAAAGGCATCCGGATACCATCCGATGCAGTGAAAATTCTGGTCTTACTACTTGCCAGAACATATTGGGTAGCGAGAGCCCTCGTCCTCTTTGCGATCAACGCGTGGAGGAGACTGAGGATCCCTAAAGCCCCGCCTACCCGCGCCCCACATATTCCGTAAAGATCTTACCAATATAATGTCATCCCATCCCATACCCATCTCGTAACCCCACCCCGCACACATAAACTGTAGATCCTGAGCAGGAGAAAACTCGAATTATCATACAACACGGAAGGATGCAGGCAATAAAACTAACCTTATCCCTAATCTAGGATAAATAACCCCCTCCTATGCCATTTGACCGGGCTAGTATTACTAAAAGAGCCCCCCAAAGGCATTCAATTAATGTCTAATGGGTGGGCAAGCGGCTCATGACACACAGTTTCATCACCCTAAGGCGACTTGCGAGTCGCCCTCAGGGCGGAACCGCGGCCATCCGCAGTAGATAATGTTACAATATGATTTAGATTGTACCCCTTGCAGTCCGGGCGTCCGGTGTATAGTTGCGTATTACATCATCAAAGTTTGATTTAGGGATGATTTTTCACGCAGGTGGTTTACTATTTTAGGAAACTCTTAAATTGTAAGGTTCAGATGCTATAGTACAAAATGTATAAGTGATAGCGAAAAATATGTACGCTCTCAGCTGGCACCCGTGGCGACTAGAATGATATTAACCCTGCGTGACGCGGGTGTACATGGACAGTAGAGCTGTGGGCCCTGCCCAAAAAACTAACCGGGGGAAAAGGGGGTCGCTAATATCGGGCATATCGCCCCCCGCAAGGGAACTTAACTATCCCTCGAGCCCTCCATTCCCTTTGCAAACCCCCATCCTTCTACAAAAAACCTTAGGCCTGCCTAAACAAGTACGGAGTTGCTACGTGTGGCTCTGCCCGTGTAGTATCTTACATGCGGATGTTAGGACTCAAATCGTTTTCGGATTCTGCCATATTATCAATATCCATATAAAGTTTTACACTTTTGTTGAACAGGTTTTCCTCTTGGGTATTGAGATATAAAATGTGACTTGGCCCTCAGCACACTTCAGGCTATCTAACTGCTTTGCGCTTTGTCCCCTTTGCTCCAGTCGTACAGTACAATTATATCATCAATATATATACAATTCGTTTTGTTGTTTTTGAGGGTTTTTTTTTTTTTTTGGTAAGCAGAATGTAACGTGGTAAACAGCACCCATCAGGCTATTAATTTACTTTGTTCTTTGTCCCTTTTGCCCCGGTCTCGTTCCACCAATTTATCATTAATCTACATATAGTTATATGGTGATAAGTAAAACGCAACTGGGCAAACGGGACACCGCAGGCAACCCAGCTGTTATGGACCTTGACCCCTTTGCACCCACTTTAGCACACAAGTTTAACATTAACATATATACAGTTTGTCTACCGTTTTATTGGTTTTGTGTTTTTTTTTTTGTTTTTTTTGTGTTTTTCTATTTTGTTTTTGTTTTTATTGTTAAAACTTTAACTTGGCCAACAGTACACACCAGGCTATTAGACTACTTTGCTCTTTGTCCCCTTTGCTCTGGTGTCATCGTACACTCTATCACAAAACACATATACATTAACATGAGGATAAGTAAAATGTTACTTGGCAACCAGCGCACATCAGACTAGTAACCTGCTCTACTCCCTGTCCCCCTTGCTCCGGTCTTATCATGCTACAGGATCATAAACATATATACATTTTGTTTTCTTTTTGGGTTGTTTTTATACTTTTCGTTGTTGGTTTGTTTTTTATTTTTGTTTGTTTTTTGATTGTTTCCTATTTTTATTTATATATTTTACAGTATTATTTTTAATTTTTTTTTTCATACAACTTTGTCAGAAACATATACATACATTTGAAATTCCTATCTAAGACATATCTGCTACAACCTATACACCGCCATGGTGTAGCTATTGCCTCCCTGACAACCCAGCCCCCTCCATTCCCCCCTGGGGGCTCAGGCCCCCCAACCGAGGAAAAACAGGGTCGGAGGCAAGGCCCCGCCGGACGGGGAGAGGGACCGAGGTCCCCACAACCCCGACCAGGCAAATGGCGCCCCCCGGGGGGGGAGCAGAGACGCCAAGCTAGCAGCGATGGGGAACAAAAAAATAAAGGGGGGAAGGTCCAACAAGAAAAACAAACCCGGAGGGGGCCTGTCTGATTTTCGCACGCTGGAAGTTCGCCTTCAGGTACTTCACTCCCCATGCCGCAACAGAGTACCACTGGCAGGAGCTTAACCCGAACCCCCTCCCAAAGCACCATCAAACCAACCCGAACCCCCACCCAAATCACCAGCGGACCATCCCAAACCCCCAGGGCGAGGAGAGACATCGTGGTGACAAAGGGGGGGAAGGGCACTCCGCAGAACACCCGGAACTTGAGGTGGGTGACCCCGCAGGCCTCAGGGATGTGGCCGGGCAGTACGAACGGGGGGGGGGGGGGAACCAGGTGAAAAAACAGGCCCCACACCCACAAGCTAGCAATGATGGAGAACAAAAAAAACAACTTAGGGCCCCATCCCATACCCCACCCCAATTAAACATGTCGGGCGAAAAACCCGCCAGCCTTCCGCAAGGCACTGGCCAGCTCAGGACAGGGGAAACCAGGGATGCCAAATGGAAGAACAATACGATACCAGCTACCTTCAGCTGCGTCATTTCGATCTCGCCTCCGTCCACTCCGCGACCATACGAGGGAGATCCCCCTGGGTACATTGCCAAGTCAGGTAGATCAGAAGGCGGTTGTACGCCCAGGCCGCTGAGCAGGCGGTGGGGGTCCCCTCCCGGTGCGAGAACGTGTGTTCGATCTCCCCGGAACACCAGCAACTTGAAGGGGAACCCCCACGCATACCTAATGCCTGCTGCACGTAGGGCCTCCGTAATGGGCCGCCATTCCCTCGTCCGTTGTAGCGTGGAGGGAGCCAGATCGTGGAACAGGGAAACCACCTTTCCGGAATGTCGGATGGGCCCCTCTCGGCTCTTTCTCATCAGTGCCTCCTTAGTGCCGTAATATAAGAAGCGGATGACGACATCTCTCGGGGAATTGACGTCGTTCCGCTGGCCTCTGAAAGCCCTGTGAGCCCTTTCCATATGCCACTGTTCCTCAGGTATTTGCGGGAGGAGCGGTTTCAGGACGGTAAGTAGGAGCCCGTGCAGGTCCTCATCAGCGCTCTCGGGCAGGCCTCGCAGGCGGACATTATTTCGCCGGGACCGGTTGGCCAAATCCTCAAAGGCGAGGTCCATTGCCACCAGCTGGGCCACCATGCCGTTCGTCCTGTCCACTACTGCATTATGGGCCTGAGTCGAGGCCTCCATGCGGACCTCTAGCTTCGCGGTGCGCTCTCCTAGGGCCCCAATCTCGGCCTGGAGAATCGCCGTGGCTTTGGCAATTTCACCCGCCAGGAATGTTCTCACCTCAGTTAGCTTAGCCAGCACAGTGTCCCGGTCGTCGGGAGAGGCCTCCCTTTCTGCACGAGGCGATGTCTGTGGGGTCGTTCCAGCGCCATCCTGGGGCCCCTGGCGGCCATGTTTCTGAGCCGACATGAGGTCCAGGACTGTACCGCCCGGTTCCGTGCCCCGCTTCTGTTGTTTTTTGAGGGGCCTCTTCTCCATACCTGCGGGTATCTTGAGGTATCGAGGGGTGTCGAAAAAATTAGGTAAGATCGCTAAATTTTGCTATTCAAGGCGCGGTTCGCCGGGAGCCCTAGTGAGACACGTCTAGTCTCATCGACGGTCAGACCACGCCCCCCCCCCCCCCGGGTCCACTTCTGTTTAATCTGATAATAAATTATTTTGCAGTGGGCATTGAAAGTTCTTTGTCAGTGTTTGCGGGCGACACAAATCTTGGTAAGAAAACACAGTCTGAACATGATATAAGTTATCTACAGAGGGATTTGAATACATTGAGGGACTGGGCAGGCAAGTGGCAGATGAGAATCAATAAAGATAAAAGCAAAGGGTTCTTTACAGGAAAACAATAAAGATGTGGAATTTTCTGCTTTGACATTCTATAAAAAATTAAAAAGAAAAAGGCTTGGATGCTTTTTTTGCAAAAGATTCAAGGATATAATTGATATATATATATATATATATATATATATATATATATATATATATATATATATATATATTTATATATACAAACAGGTTACCCCTTTTCGTGGCAACATTGGAAATGGCTGCATCTGGTGGTTTTTTTTTTTGCCTTCTTTTGGATCAAAAGCATAGAAAAATGGGCTTCAGGTTTGAACTTGATGGACTTTAGTCTTTTCCTAACCTAGACAACTATGTAACTATGTAACATTGACCTATATACACACACTGACCCATGCTCTGACTCATATATACACACTGCAGGTTAACATCTTAAGTTCTACGTTACCTTATATTAACCCCTTGCCTTGGAGCATTCTTTGCACAATTGCACAGTTAGGTAGCCATGCCTCCATTCTCCAGCCAGCTCCAGTAAGAGCTGATCAGTAGGCACTGCGCAAGGCAGGTCATGGTAAAAGGCAAATCCCCAGAAGTTCTAGAACTTCAACTACTATGATGCATTGCCAGCTTTTAGAATGGAAAAGCACAGTTGAAGTTGCAGTTCTACTTATTTCTCTTTATTTACACATCAACATTTTAGGAGAATATCTCATCGGGCTCTATAGGTCACAAAGATTATGTCCCTCCCTGCACTTTTTTATGTACATCCTACCATACCCTCTATATTTAAAATAAAATCTTATTCCACAGTTGAATGCATTTTGCATGCCATTGATAGTTTACCAAAAGAATTCTTTCATTTTTTACAGAAAAAAGGCATATGTGCACTTTTATTAATTTATCTGGATTTAGTTAAACGTATTATGTAATAGTTGGCAAAGACTGTATATCATCCAAACCACATCAAAATGTGTAATTCACTGAGCAGCTAGAAAAGAATATATCACAAAACCACATACAAGATATCTCTAAACTGAAAGACTAAAATAACAGTTATACTTAAGGTAATGTATTATAAATAACCAACATTTCATTAAAGGACCACTGTAGTCACGCAGACCACTTCAGCTCAATTAAGTGGTCTGGGTGCCAGGTCCCCCAGGTTTTAACCCTGCAGCTGTAAACATTGCAGTTTCAGAGAAACTGCTATGTTTACAATAGGGTTAATCCAGCCGCGAGTGGCTTTCTTCCTGACAGCCGCTAGAGGGGCTTCCGCGACGCTCAATGCGAAAATCGCATTGAGCATCCAAAACATTTATAGGAAATGCTTTCCTGTGGGTGTTTTTAATGTGCGCGCGCATGCGCATTCGGCTCCAGTCGGGAGCTGATGTTGGAGGGGGAGGAGAGGTCACTGGGAGCCCGGCGCTGGATAAGGGTAAGTGGCTGAAGGGGTTTTAACCCCTTCAGCCCAGCGGGAGATGGGTCCCTGAAGGTGGGGGGGACCTAAGGATTATACAGTGTCAGGAAAACGAGTTTGTTTTCCTGACACTATAGTGATCCTTTAAGTAAAAACAGAAATATCAGTATGCAGTAAGGCTGTGATTTCAAGGCTTTTTACACAAAGAGGTTCTAGATTTAAATTTTGCTGTAGATCAGTATAGAATAAATAACTATATTCTCCTCTAAACCAAAATGCCTCCTCTTTATCTACTTTATAGTTTATGGAATAATTTTTCTGCCTAGATAATGAACTAGAGTCCCAAAATATAATCTTGTTTTTTTTTTCTGTTACAATTATCGTATCGGTGAAGTGGTCTGGGTGCTCTATCCTTGTCCCCTTATCCCTGCAGCTGAAAACATGGTAGTTCTAAAGAAATGCTTTGCATGGGGACATATAGTGCCTTCTAAATCAACATAGGAAATCACTGATTGAATGCTTGTCGCACATGCACCTTTGCCTCCCCCTTACAATTACATCAGAGGAGGTACCCAGTACCAAAGGATCTTGGTGCTTGACAAGGTGAGTGTTTAAAGGGTTTTTAATCTTTTAAATTTCACTCGGGTGGTGCGGGGGCATAGGGGCACTATAGTTACATAGTTATAGTTACATAGTTACAAAGGCTGAAAAGAGACATGTTCAGCCTTCCTCACTTTTGTTTTTTGCTGTTGATCCAAAAGAGGGCAAAAAACACAGTTTGAAGCACTTCCAATTTTGCAACAAACTAGGAAAAAAATTCCCTCTTGACCCCAGAATGGAAGTCAGATTAATCCTTGGATCAAGAAGCTATTACCTTACTGTTGAAAAATGATATAATTGAATATTCTTTTTTTGCAAGTATGCATCTAGTTGCTGTTTAAACATCAAAGCCACTTCTTCAGGCAGAGAATTCCATATCCTTATTGTTCCTATGGTTAAAAACTTTCCTTTGCCTTAGACTAAATCTTCTTTCTTCCAGTCTAAATGCATGACCTTGCGTCCTTTGTAAAGTCCTGTTTGTGAATAGATTTCCACACAATGGTTTGTATTGGCCCCGGATATAATTGTATAATGTTATTATATCCCCTCTGAGGCGACGTTTTTCTAAACTAAAGAGGTATACATTTTTTAACCTTTCTTCATAGCTAAACTGTTCTATTCCTTTTCTTAATTTTGTTGCCCCCCCCTGCACTTTTTCTAGTGCCATAATATCCTTCTTTAGAACAAGTTCCCAAAAATGGCACAGCATATTCAAGATGTGGTCTTACCAGTGATTTATAAAGAGGCAAAATGATATTCTCATCCCGAGAATGAAGGCCCATTTTCATGCATGACATTGCACATTGTTGCATAGTTTGTTGTCTATAACAATTCCCAGGTCTGTCTCATGTGTTGTTATCCCTAATTCGCTTCCATTAAGGGTACATTGTTTACGCCAAAGTGCATAACTTCGCATTTTTCTACATTAAATTTCATCTGCAATTTGATTGCCCAGTCCCCCAGTCTATCTAAATCCCTCTTACTCACATTGTATTACTTTATGAGTTTTGTGTCATCTGCAAACACTGAAACATGACTTTTTTCAAGATCATTTATAAACATGTTAGATAGAAGGGGTCCCAGAACAGATCCCTGAGGGACATCACATGCCACCTCTGTTTAGCTTGAACATTTACCATTAATGACAACTCTTTGTACTCTGTTTCTAAGCCGATGTTCTACCCAAGAACAAGGATTTTTATCTAGACCGATTTCTTTGAGTTTGAACACTAATCTGTTGTGTGGAACTGTATCTACTACTTACTTCTTTGTAAAATGTAATCAAGTTAGTTTGACTTGGCCTGTGCTTCATAAAACCATGCTGATTTTTGCTGATAACCACATTCTTCTCAATTAATTCTTGAATATTATCCCTTAATAACTTTTCAAATACAAATAGCAGTTATCACAGGTCTATAATTCCCAGGCGAGGATTTTGAACCCTTTTTAAATATAGGATTCCTATAGTATTAGGTATAAGTCTATTCTACTTAACTGAAATGTAAACACCTGAAGTATGAGATCCTATTGTTATCTTACCATAACTACTAATGTAAATTGCTTTTTGTTAATTGATTTATCCCTCATACTCTATTATCGTGATTATACATTCAATTTTTTGTCTGTCTTTAATTAAGATATTGAGTGAAATGTGTTACAAAAATATACTAAGTCAGCACATCTTAGAGTTGATTATTCTAACAAGGTTCTAATTCATAATTGGCATCAGAACATGTTTATATATAATAAAGATATATTATATAATAAAGAACATTATTCCATTATGCCATGTCACTTAAATTCATTAAGTAAATTTAGAAGGGGACTTTAAATATCATGCCACATGCCATTGAACTGGAAAAAAACCTCAAATTGTTGGAGCATTAGTCTAATTTGAGTTATTTATGGCTGGTTCTTACAATTCCAGATTTAATGAAATATGCTGCAAGAAACAAAAGTCTTTCCCAGCTTGTTCAAAAGTGAATAAATATGCAACTGGCACAGCAAACATATATTTGTAAAAGTGGTACAAGTAGTATAAAAGTTGCTTGTTACTATTTTTACCTCTGGCCTGCAATGACAGCATTTAATGCTTGAAAATCTAGATGTGTATATATAGTGTATATATAAAGGAAAATATTTTCTTTTCCTGGTCATAGGCTAATTAGACAGGAACTCATAATTAAAAGAAGGTTATATAAGACCCCTCCCACCCTTCCTTCCTCAGTCTTGTTTCTACCAATAAATCCTGGTGGGATCATTTTGCTTCCATGGCCTATGACCAGGAAAAGAAAATTACAGTGAAACAATGAAACATGTGAAATTTATATAACACCAAAAAAATTCTTTTAGCAGCACAAAGGACACATTTCCCAAACCAATCCAATTGTCCTGCTTTGACATCCAATTGGTAATGTCTGATAAATGTATTGGATGAGGACCAAGTGGCTGCTCTGCAAATCAGCTCTGGAGAAACATTGGCTGCTGCTGCCCAAGAGGAGAAGAGAGACCGAGTGGAATGCGCTTTAAGTCCCTCAGGCACTGGAACTCCTGAAACCTGATATGCTTTTACAATAGCCGACACGCTCCATCTGCTTATGGTAGTATAGAAGCCAAAGTACCTCTCTTTATACCATTAAGGAGGATGAAAAGTCTCTGAGAGGAACGCTAGGGTGCAGTCCTATCTACATAAATTCTGAGACACCTTATCAGGTCAATTGTAGATAAATCTGAGATCTTATCAGATTGGAGAACAGGAAGAACAATTTTCTCATTAATATGGAAAGAAGGGCTTAAATTAGGCCGGAACTCCGGAACTGTACACAGGATAACTGTCCCTGTGGAAACTTGTAAAAGGCTCTTTAGCTGGCAAGGCGTGTAGCTCCGAAACTCTTCTTCTTGATGTTAATGCCAGTAGCAAAACTGTGTAAAATAGGGAGTAAATGAGGAGATATAGATTCCAGAGGCTCGAACGGATGAGATTTAAGAGCTTTTAAAACTAATGGCAGATCCCCTGGAGGAGATAAAGGCTTGATTGGAGGATGGATCTTTAAAACTGCTGCAAGGAATCTGGCCACATTCACATCAAATGCCCATTTATGGTTTGTGAGGGCTGATAAGGCTGATACGTGGACTTTCAAGGTTTTGAAACTAAGTCTTTTATCTAAGCCAGATTGCAGGAATTCCAATATGTCCTTAGTGGTAGGTTTTTGGATATTCATGCCTTTGGATGATGCCCAGGAAGAAAACACATCCCAAACTCTATAATATGTGGATGACGTAGAGCACTTTCTTGCTTGCATAAGAGTTTTGATGACTGCTTGAGAGAAACCTTTGTCCTTTAGCCCCTCCCTCTCAAATTCCATGCCATCAGGTTGAGGGATGTCGGATCCGGGTGGAGAACAGGAACTTGATGTAGAAGGTCTGGGACTTTTGGAAGCTGTAATGGAGGTTCCTGGCAAAGGCTCATGAGAAGCAGGAACCAAGGTATGCAAGGCCAAGGATGACATCCTTTCTTGCCTCAGCCTCCTCAAAACTGGAAAGATGAGAGGGAAGGGAGGGAATGCATAACTCAGGCTTAATCTCCATCTGCAAGACAGAGCGTCTCTTCCTAGAGCTTGGGGGTCTTTGAATTTTGTGAAGAATATCTAGACTTGCCTGTTTTGTGGCCATGAGATCCACTTGAGGATGACCCCATCTCTTCACATTCAACTTGAATACATTGCTTGATAAGCTCCATTCTCCTGGATCCATCTGAAATCTGCTTAGCTAATCTGCTACCGAGTTCTCCACCCCCGTTAAGTGTATTTCTCTCAGATCTGCCAGGTGTGTCTGTGTCCAAGACATAAGTTGCTTCATTATCATCATCATCTGATGACTCCTCGTCCCACCCTGATGATTGATATAGGCCAGCAATGCAGTGTTTTCCGACCTTATCTTGACCCACTGGTGAAGAATCTGGGAGGAGAAATACTTCAGGGCCTCTATTACCAGCCGAAGTTCCAGGAGGTTGGAGGGAATGTTGGCTGTCTTCAATTTCTATTCCCCTTGAGCATAATTTTCTAGAAAATGGTCTCCCCGGCCCCACTGGCTGGTATCTGTTGTAATTACTGACCAGGTTACTTCTCCCAGTGGAAACCCTTTGGAGAGGGTGTTTTTCCTTAACCACCAGATCAGGGATTGATGAACCTCTGGTGGGACTTTGGTGGCTTGAGGAAGATTTCCTGATGTAAATTGGTGAAGGAAATTGGACTAAAATATCCTCATTCTCCACTGGGCCCATCTTGTCAGTCCTATGGTGGAGGACATTGAACCTAGAAGACTCATGGCTTTCCTTGCTGTAGTCACTCTGTGTTCCAACATCTATTTTACTTCCATTGTTAGCTTCTTGTGACAGCTGGACCTTCCCTCTGGACGCTCGAATAGAGCTCCCAGGTAGACCATTGTCCGAATAGGGAAAGATGGCTCTTTTTGAAGTTTATCTTCCATCCATACTTTTGAAGGAACTTGAGACAGATCTGTCCATGCAAAGCTAGGTTCTTTTTGTTGTCTGCTACTATCAGGATATCATCCAAATAATGGTATGTGGATATACCCTGTTTCCTCAGATCTGTGACCACTAGGATCTTTGTAAATGTTCTTGGAGCCATGCTCAGACCAAAGGAGAGGGTTCTGAACTGAGAATGACCCTGTTTAACTGCAAATCTCAGATATTTTTGATGTTGAGGTGCAATGGGAATGTGAAAATAAGCGTCCAATAAGTCTATTGACATTAACCATTGGCCCGGGAACACTGCCTTTATGATAGACTGAATTCCACCTTGAATTTTCTGATCTTTAGGTGGAGTTTTAGTCTGTGTAGATCTAGTATGGGTCTCCATCCCCTTTAGGCTTTCATTTTTAGAAAGAGATGTGAGTAGAAACCATGAGTCTTTCCTGGATCTGGAACTTGAACTATCACTCCTTGTCTTTGGAGGGAGCAAATAAATACCTGCAAGGTCACTTTCTTTTTTTTGTCTCCTGGTCATCTTGTAACCTTGAATAAATGCAGCAGAGGTTTTTGGAAGAACTCTAGCAAGTATCCTCTCTGGATTATGTCTAAAACCCATTTCTCTTGTGTAGAGACTACCCATGCCTTTCTGAATAGGAGCAGACGTGCGCCTACTCCTCCGGACTGGGAGTCATAGGGATCTAAGGTTCTTGGCAGACATATTTCCTCTGGACCTTCCTCCTCTGAAACCGGATTGGCCACTCCTCCAGGATTGGGATCTTCCATATTCTCTTCCTGGTCTGTATGCTCGGTTGTCTCGAAAAGAATAATTCTCTGATGATTTTTTGGGACGAAAAGGAGGCTTGGTTTTACGATCTTGTGGTAAGAAAGCTCTTCTACCTTCTGCTGCTCTTTTATTACAGTCATCTAGGTTCTTGCCAAACAACATATCCCAATTAAAAGTCTGGCCAGGATCTGAGCCAAAGGAATCTTCTAGTGGCCACGGAAAGAATCATATTTCTGGATAATTCTCAAACTATATCCACTGCAATTTCTGAAGAAAAATCCAAAGCCAACTTTATGTCTTTAAGACTCTCAATCAAGGAAGATCTGCTCCTGTCCTCTCTGATATCTTCCTACAGGTTCTCCATCCACACCTTTAAAGCTCTGGAAATGTGAGGTGAGAGCTACTGCAGAGTGTAGGCCATTGCCTGCTGCCACATATGTAAGATTAGAGTCCGTCTTTCTATCCAAAGGATCTTTAAAGGAACCTGCATTGTCTACTCGTAGGGTGGTGCGTTTGGCCAGTGTAACAACTGCCGCATCTACCTTAGGGGCCCAGTCCCATGTCTCTGCATCCTTATTGCTTATAGGATAGAGCCTAGAAAATCTTCCTCTGACAGAGAATGTATTTTCTGATGAGGACCATTCGTCCATAATCAAATCCTTGATGGTGTCATGCAGAGGGAAAGAAGCCCTCTTTTTCCTGAGGTCTGTAAAGAAATGACTGGAGGTAAAAGGTTCTTGGGTTTATTGCTTTGCGTACTCTGGAGATGAGATGATACACCACTGCTGGCTCAATAAATTCCGGTGCTGGGTGAGTTTCTTCCTAAGAAGAAGAAGAATATTTCCTGTATGATTCTGTTTCCATAAACTCGTCATCAGAGTCATCTTGGGAGAGATGAAGAGAATCTGGATATCTGGGCCTTTTGTGGCAATGGCCAGCCTCCTTGATACCTTGTGATACTGCTTGCTTGATGAACTGCCTGATGTCAGGACTTGGTTGAGATGGGCCTACTGCCTTAGATACTCAGCACAGAGGCGTTTTCCATCGATGGCTCACATTGCGTCCTTCTGGGAAACTTCCCTTTGGATGATCCAGATGCTCTTTTCACCGTAGAACTGCCAAACAGTTCATAATGCCGCGAACACCAAACAAATGAATCTGCACGCGGCATTAAAAAATAGGAACATAGCCCGCACGTGCATATTCGCAAGAGAAGGACACCGAATCAAACATGCGGCATGAGGCCCTGGAACCTGAAAAAAGAGACATAATTTCCTTTAACCCCTTAAGGACACACGACGTGTGTGACACGTCATGATTCCCTTTTATTCCAGAAGTTTGGTCCTTAAGGGGTTAAAGGAACAGATCCCTTCAAAAACTCTACTGGATCACCAAAGAAGGGGAATAAAGGTAAAAGGTTGAAAGATGGATACATATAGGCACCCAGACCATTTCAGCTCAATGAAGTGGTCTGGGTGCCAGGTCCATCTAGGGTTAACCCTACAGCTGTAAACATAGCAGTTTCAGAGAAACTGCTATGTTTACAATAGGGCTAATCCAGCCTCTAGTGACTGTCTCACTGACAGCCGCTATAGGCGCTTCCACGCTTCTCACTGTGAGTTTCACAGTAAGTAGACACTGCCGTCCATAGGAAAGCATTGAGAAATGCTTTCCTATGTACTGATTGAATGCGCGCGCGGCTCTTGCCGCGCATGCGCATTCGACAGATGACGTCGGAAGAGGGAGGAGAGTCCCCAGCGCCGAGGGAGCCCGGCGCTGGAGAAAGGTAAGAGATTAACCCCTTCCTTCCCCTTCAGCCTGGTGGGAGTGGGACCCTGAGGGTGGGGGGGAACCAAAGTCCCTATAGTGCCATGAAAACGAGTTTGTTTTCCTGGCACTATAGGGGTCCTTTAATGAATAATAATTTCCATATCCTGCATGTTTGAAAACCTCCATTACCTGCCATATTGCTACCCCTTGGGTCACTGCAATTCGTTGGGCGATGTTGTAATCTTGCTAGCCCACGGGTCACTGCAAGTTATAACCCCCGGTCACTAAAGAGGTTTCTTCAGGGGTTCACCTTTGCGGAGCGCCATGTACTCTCTTATGGGAGAGAGCCTGAACTCCCATGTGGCCGAGGGTAACTGCCCTCAGGTAAGCCCCAAAGAAAAACCTCTTAGTCTGAAACAACCAAGTATGTCCTAGGGATAGGACAGGAACAAAAAGACTGAGGGAGGAAGGATGGGAGGGGGCTAATATAACCTTTTAATTATGAGTTCCTTTCTAATTAGGGATAGGAGGAGCTACCCATTGTTGTGCTGCCATGGATATGGAAAGGAAATATATATATGTAAAAAAACAGATAAAATTTATAATTTGTAATACTGTCAGGATTCCCCACGTTGTTTGGGAATTCCTCCATATTTGATTCCAGACAGATCGACATTTAGCGATCAGGTTCCATATGCTTGTGATGTCATCCCTTCCTGAGCTAAAAGGAAGCTGCACCTGATCTCAGGTGCTCAATTAATCTTTCTCTGTCAATCTCCTGTGGTTGATGTGCTCTTGCTTCTTACCACATGGTTGCCGTTTCATTGCAGAACTCTGCTCATTTGAATTCCTGTGTGCTGAACCTCTGGCTTTGTTCCTGGTTATGCTCCACTCTGCTCTGCACTATTTGAAATATCATTTGCCAATTGCTCAATGGTATTAATTATTGCTATTGGAGCCTACTAACTACAACCACTTCAAATACCAGGATAATTCATTACCAAGTTATTTCTTTATACTAAGAGACTGATACTATGTACTACAGGAGTCACCTGCTTGGCAACCTTAAGTCTTATGGACTATACTACTTACTGCTAATTAAGAATTTCTCATTGAAGTATATCAAATTTATTATTTCATCTGCAGTTGCGTTCCAAATAAATTTTCTCCTGAGAGTATTACAAATAACTTCTTTTTTTTTTATTGGACTAACAGAATTTTGGAATGACAAGCTTTCAAGAGAACCTCCCTTTCTGAAGTCTAAAGCATTTTTGAGCAAAGACGACACATAGATTTCAAAGCTGAGTGAGACATAAGTGCAGATAAGTCACAGATTTGATAGAAAATAGACACCATTCTCACAGAGGGTCGTAAATATCTTATGTTAGTCCAATAAAAAGGTATTACAAGATATACATTTTAACTGTTTTACATCTGCATCACTGGACTAATACGGCCACAATCTCTACTCTCATATATAAATATATCCCTCCTGGGTGGTATGTTTATCCTCATTCTCTGGTCCTCTACCAGAGGCCTGGGAGTTTGAGGGTTCTGTGCAGTATCTTAGCTGTTCCTAGAACTGAACTCTTCAGGACAGCGATCTCCGATGTCCCACCTGGAATATGTTGAAGCCACTCCCCCAACTTGGGAGTCAAAGCCCCAGGTGCTCCTATCACACATCCTTCACCTTCCACATCCTTTCTAGTTCTTCTTCCAGTCCTTGGTATTTCTTCACCTTCTCACGTTCCTACTTCCTAATGTTATACAGGGAGTGCAGAATTATTAGGCAAGTTGTATTTTTGAGGATTAATTTTATTATTGAACAACAACCATGTTCTCAATGAACCCAAAAAACTCATTAATATCAAAGCTGAATATTTTTGGAAGTAGTTTTTAGTTTGTTTTTAGTTATAGCTATTTTAGGGGGATATCTGTGTGTGCAGGTGACTATTACTGTGCATAATTATTAGGCAACTTAACAAAAAACAAATATATACCCATTTCAATTATTTATTTTTACCAGTGAAACCAATATAACATCTCAACATTCACAAATATACATTTCTGACATTCAAAAACATAACAAAAATAAATCCGTGACCAATATAGCCACCTTTCTTTGCAAGGACACTCAAAAGCCTGCCATCCATGGATTCTGTCAGTGTTTTGATCTGTTCACCATCAACATTGCGTGCAGCAGCAACCACAGCCTCCCAGACACTGTTCAGAGAGGTGTACTGTTTTCCCTCCTTGTAAATCTCACATTTGATGATGGACCACAGGTTCTCAATGGGGTTCAGATCAGGTGAACAAGGAGGCCATGTCATTGGATTTTCTTCTTTTATACCCTTTCTTGCCAGCCACGCTGTGGAGTACTTGGACGCGTGTGATGGAGCATTGTCGTTCATGAAAATCATGTTTTTCTTGAAGAATGCAGACTTCTTCCTGTACCACTGCTTGAAGAAGGTGTCTTCCAGAAACTGGGAGTTGAGCTTGACTCCATCCTCAACTCGAAAAGGCCCCATAAGCTCATCTTTGATGATACCAGCCCAAACCAGTACTCCACCTCCACCTTGCTGGCGTCTGAGTCAGACTGGAGCTCTCTGCCCTTTACCAATCCATCCATCTGGCCCATCAAGACTCACTCTCATTTCATCAGTCCATAAAACCTTAGAAAAATCAGTCTTGAGATATTTCTTGGCCCAGTCTTGACGTTTCAGCTTGTGTGTCTTGTTCAGTGGTGGTCGTCTTTCAGCCTTTCTTACCTTGGCCATGTCTCTGAGTATTGCACACCTTGTGCTTTCGGGCACTCCAGTGATGTTGCAGCTCTGAAATATGGCCAAACTGGTGGCAAGTGGCATCTTGGCAGCTGCACGCTTGACTTTTCTCAGTTCATGGGCAGTTATTTTGCGCCTTGGTTTCTCCACACGCTTCTTGCGACCCTGTTGACTATTTTGAATGAAACGCTTGATTGTTCGATGATCACGCTTCAGAAGCTTTGCAATTTTAAGAGTGCTGCATCCCTCTGCAAGATATCTCACTATTTTAAACTTTTCTGAACCTGTCAAGTCCTTCTTTTGACCCATTTTGCCAAAGGAAAGGAGGTTGCCTAATAATTATGCACACCTGATATAGGGTGTTGATCTCATTAGACCACACCCCTTCTCATTACAGAGATGCACATCACCTAATATGCTTAATTGGTAGTAGGCTTTCGAGCCTATACAGCTTGGAGTAAGACAACATGCATAAAGAGGATGATGTGGTCAAAATACTCATTTGCCTAATAATTCTGCACGCAGTGTAGTCACTGGGTATTGCCACATCCACCTTCACATACATATATATATATATATATATATATATATATATATATATATAAACACCTCTAGACTAAGCTTGTTTGAGCAGGGTCCTCGTCAACTTATTGTTCTTGTAACATTTTGTAATCGTCTCAGTTATTGTTAAATTTCCACCTTTATAATATTGTAAAGCGCTGTGGAATTAGTTGGTGCTATATAATTCCTAATAATATAAAGAATATGGGCTGGACCTGCCTAAGTCAAGATGGGAGATACCATAAAGGGTAGTTGACAATGAGAGGGCTGATGCTGTTGGACTTTTAGATCAAGACAGCCAAGCTACTAATAGCCAACCACCCTGACATTGTGGTGGTTGACAAGGAGCAGAAGACTGCAGTGGTGGTAGATGGGACAATGCCCAGTGGCTATAATATCAGGAAGAAGGAACATGAGAAGGTGGACAAATAACAAGAAATGAAAGAATTGCAAAAAAGGAGGTGGAAAGTGAAGGCAGTGGTGATAGGAGCACTTGGGACTGTGACCCCCCAAGTTGCGAGAGTGGCTTCAGCAGCTTCCAGATGGGACATCTAAGATCGCTGTCTAGACTCCCAGTCCTCTTGTACACTAATACACAAAACATATACCATCCAGAGGTTTTTTGTTTTTTTTGCCATCGCTTGTCATCTTACAAAAAACTAAAAAAATGTTAAGTGAGAAGCAAAAGATCTGTGTGGTTTACTGGCTAAAAAAATGTGTGGTTTACCGGCTAAAAGATTTGTTTGAGTACCTGATTGAAAAATACTAAGCCAACTGTGACCTGAAAATTGTATATTGTATTTTCCATTTAGTTATTTGCTATGTCTGTTATTCAAAATGTTGGTGTTTTAAAAATTGGAAACAATTTGAAAAGTAAATCCATTAAACATTCCTTGTCTTCAAATGAACTTTACGCACACTGTTTACAGTTAAAACAAAACTTTTTTTTTTATATGGTAGCTTTTAATCACAACAAAATCTGTCCACAAACATATACCATTTAAAACTTCTTAAATGCAAGATACTGTGTTAAAAAATATAATCACATACATTTTGTGTATATGTTGCAGCTCTAATATGTTTAGCTATAAAGGGTTTTAAAACTACTTTTATGACTTTTCTTGATCAAAAATTAGTTATTAGAATACATTTGTATACCTAGATGTACACTAGGAAGTTTGTTACATATTCTGTGTATGGTAATTTACAATTTTCTGATTGTTAAGCACATTTGCTCATACACTCAAGCAATTCCATTCTTATGGCTATGCGGACATGCCAACCCAGTGGAATTATCCTTATGTAACGTGCTATTATAGGAGGGCGTAAGAAGTTTTGCACTGTTGAAGAGCGATCTGAGTTTCCATAAAATACCTAGAATAAAAAAAAATCCTAGTTATCATGTGACGAGAAAAAGTTTACCACTACATACACCATCATTAAACATATCCATTTAAATGTAGAAAGTATCTTATCTTGGTTAAATTGAATATTTGTTTCCCAACAAATTGCCGAGTTGAACATATGATTTGTATACCCCTTCCCTTGAAATTATTTACTCTGTCACCGATGAGACTATCTTCTTTGCAGATGTGACCACTGGGATTATCATCTTCCCCAAAATGTCACTCATATTGAACATAATTTACGCAATGGGTATATAATTAGATTATATAACCCAGTAAATTCTAATGAGTGTCCCAATTGTAAAACAAATATATAGAAATGTTGACCTCCAACATAAAAAAAGGTTTGTAATTGTTATTGTGTGTGTTGGTGTTATATAGGTTAACACAGGTTTTACACATCTACTTTTATTAGAATCAATATCCTTAATCATGCATATAGTCTGAAATAATTGTTATATGTCGCTTACCCGATTATTTCCTGTTTGATCTTTATAGTAAACCCAATTTAAAGTCTCATCCAATCGATATTGAACACTGTATTTTGTCGTCCACTCATCTATGTCACATCTTCCTTGTGTCATAATGCCAGAAATAACCTTCACATCTCTCAGGTCTATCTGTAGCCATTGTCCATTGTCTTGGATTTTAGCTAGCCATGCACATCTATTGGCATTTAAAAAAAAAAAAGACAAAATTGCAATTGTGTGTAATAAAGATCAGAAGATCTTGCATATAATAATAATAATAAAAATACTTTTTGCTGGAAGTAAATAATATACCAATGAGAATCTGTATATAGCATAAGTGCATAGAAAACTGCAACATACAATTACTATTTTGACCTATATCTACGAGGCAGCCCATTTCCAGGTCTGTCTATCTCTTGTACAGTTTATAAGCTCCAGATTAGAGTTATTTTTTGTTTGTTTCTTTTTCTTTTTTCAAATTAGCAATGCATTTTATAAGGTTAAAAATTTTTATGGTCATCTATAAAGAAATATGCTGTGAGCTTAAAAAAAATGCAGTGCTTTTTCTATTAAGAACATTCTTTGACATTCTCATTCCATGGCAAAGAATGAATTAACTTACCCAAAGCCTTGTCCATTAAGCCTTGCTTTGTTGGGAGTCCATGATGAGTACCATCCTGAATACTGGTCCTGGCTAGCAGATGTTAACTGCTCTGCACTTATGGCTCCAGATTCAAAACCAACAGCTTTATGATATGGACATTCTAAAAAACATTTTTATATTCTTTATTAATTAATAATTTGCTTACAAAGATCATAAAAAGTAGATAACATTTCTCATCAAATAAAGCAAGCAAATCCTGGCATTATGTGCCCATTCACATACAGAGAATCCATCATAGCATTAGTCTATCTCATATCTTCTATGCTGTCTACGTTTTGAGAGAAGGAATCTCCCCTAATTTCCAGAAGACTCTGATAAATGATTTGGACACCTTTAAGAGATGATGGACCAAGGATTTTTAGTGAAAGAGATGTACTGTGAAACAAGAACACCTCTGGCCTAAATGGAGGTGCCTCCCTCAAGATCATCTCCAGCTCCACATGGATCACAAGCCAATAAGGAGCAATCATTGGAAAGGACTACCAAATATATAAAGTCCAGCCAACCATTCCCCAGCATCATTAACACTCTGTGAAATTATGTTAAAGACATCCAGCCAGAAGCAGTTAATTGTGTTTGTTAACAATATGGGTTGTTTCTTGGCCTGACATGCGGACACCCCTGCAAGACTCTTGAAGGAAGCAATACAGGTGCATCTATGTTTGTGGCTGCAGCTCTCCTGAGATGGTGTATGGATGAGCAAATGTGCCTTCCCTGTGTATGTCTCTCCGGGAATGTCAGACTTGATGCTCTTCTTCCAAAGATTCTCTGTTCTATGTCTCAAGTCAAGAATTACATGGCTGTCAAGATTGAAAGAAGTGCTTGAGAGGTGAAGGCAGAGATCCATACTTTATTCCTGTTTTATATTTAAGGAGCTATTTTATTGCAGCTCACATGTCATGCATTTCACAATTCCACTGGGTGGAAGTGCCTAATCCTCAATTTAAGGTCTTTGGATCCCTTATTGAGACCAGAATATATAATAAATTAAACAAAACATCTTTAACATTTTGTAAATACCATAAATCATGATATACCATAGTACTCAATATTTCTAAAAATAAAAACCTCGGGGGCGGGGCCTGACTGCCGTATTGAATGGCAGCACATGGAGTGAGCACCGTGCAAATACTCCTAATCTTGCAAATTAGTACTGCTACGTGCTTGAATAAACTATGCCTCATGTGCTAGGGACAACATACACAAAGCAAAGCTGACATCTGAAGCTTTTAGACGAGCAGTTCACACTTTATAAGCCTCTGCAGCCTACCTAAGGATGCAGGCGAGGGAGAAGTGGCCGATCTCCCCAGTGGTATTGCGACTGTTCTTGCGGACGACGGAAAGGCAAATATCCCCCCCCCACCACCAGTGAGGGAAATCCCGGCACCTGCTACTCGGCTCTACTTACCTAATCCTGGAGGGGCTGTGACCTTATTAACGTCTCAACTGCACAAGATCTGCAATACCGCTCCTGTCAACATTATGGACATCGCACGTTGCACCAACACACAGGGCCTGCTGGAGACCAGTTGGGCACAGCTCTATGCAATCTTTGCCCAATTCTGGTTGAAGTTGTACAGTAAGCAATGTCAAGTCAAAGGAGACAAGACGGCAAAGCATCACAACACTCACCTGCGGAAGTCCAGTGTACTGCGTCTGCAGCTGTCAGACAGAATGCCATCACTCTGCCCGAAACAGCCAAAGAAGAAGAAGTCACAACCCTCAGATACATGTCTGCCTCCCTGGTTCCCCACTACCCACAACCACTCTCCTGGGCTTGGGGCTTTAACGGAACTACCCTTCACTCGGAAGAGGAAACATTAGAGATGTGCTGAATGCCTCAAAGCAAAAATCCTGCACCATAAGCCAAACAGGGTCTCGAAGCCATCAAGAAGATTCCAGTAGAACTACTTTTCGGCAACTGTACACCTACCCTCATGTGGGCACCAAGGCTTGATTCTAAGTTACTCACAGCCGAGCAGTTGCATTCTCTCTCAGATGTGGTGTCCCAGCATTCAACGCTAAGGAAGACTCTTATGTTTCATGTATTTTGGACTCAAGGCTAGCCTGCCCAAGGGGCCTCCTGGAGGTACTTTCCCTACCAGTGATCTCCGTGCCTTCCACTTACTTATTTACTTACAGTGAGGGGAAAAAGTATTTGATACCCTGCTGATTTTGAAAGTTTGTCCACTGACAAAGAAATGACCAGTTTATAATTTTAATGATAGGTTAGGATAGCCTTATGCCTATCCCACGCATGCTTAAACTCCTTTACTGTGTTAACCTTTACCACTTCAGCTGGAAGGCTATTCCATGCATCCACTACCCTCTCAGTAAAGTAATACTTCCTGATATTATTTTTAGACCTTTGTCCCTCTAATTTAAGACTGTTGTGGTAGTTTTTCTTCTTTTGAATATAGTCTCCTCCTTTACTGTGTTGATTCCCTTTATGTATTTAAATGTTTCTATCATATCCCCCCTGTCTCGTCTTTCCTCCAAGCTATACATGTTAAGTTCCTTTAACCTTTTATCCTGCAATCCATGAACTCTGAACTCTCTCTAAAGTATCAATATCCTTCTGGAGATACATTCTCCAGTACTGTGTACAATACTCCAAGTGAGGTCTCACTAGTGTTGTGTACAATGGCATGAGCACTTCCGTCTTTCTACTGCTAATACCTCTCCCTATACAACCAAGCATTCTGCTAGCATTTCCTGCTGCTCTATTACATTGTCTGCCTACCTTTAAGTCATCAGAAATAATTATGCCTAAATCACTTTCCTCAGATCTCTAGGTTAGGACTCTATCAAATATTATGTACTCTGTCCTTGGGTTTTTACATCCAAGTTGCATTATCTTGCACTTATCCACATTAAATTTCAGTTGCCACATCTCTGACCATTTTTCTAGTTTACCTAAATCATTTGCCATTTGGCTTATCCCTCCTGGAACATCAACCCTGCTACATATCTTAGTATCATCAGCAAATAGACATATCTTACCATCAAGACCTTCTGCAATATCACTAATAAATATATTAAAGAGAATGGGTCCAAGTACAGATCCCTGAGATACCCCACTGGTGACAAACCCATGCTTCAAATATACAGGGAGTGCAGAATTATTAGGCAAATGAGTATTTTGACCACATCATCCTCTTTATGCATGTTGTCTTACTCCAAGCTGTATAGGCTCGAAAGCCTACTACCAATTAAGCATATTAGGTGATGTGCATCTCTGTAATGAGAAGGGGTGTGGTCTAATGATATCAACACCCTATATCAGGTGTGCATAATTATTAGGCAACTTCCTTTCCTTTGGCAAAATGGGTCAAAAGAAGGACTTGACAGGCTCAGAAAAGTAAAAAATAGTGAGATATCTTGCAGAGGGATGCAGCACTCTTAAAATTGCAAAGCTTCTGAAGCGTGATCATCGAACAATCAAGCGTTTCATTCAAAATAGTCAACAGGGTCGCAAGAAGCGTGTGGAGAAACCAAGGTGCAAAATAACTGCCCATGAACTGAGAAAAGTCAAGCGTGCAGCTGCCAAGATGCCACTTGCCACCAGTTTGGCCATATTTCAGAGCTGCAACATCACTGAAGTGCCCAAAAGCACAAGGTGTGCAATACTCAGAGACATGGCCAAGGTAAGAATGGCTGAAAGACGACCACCACTGAACAAGACACACAAGCTGAAACGTCAAGACTGGGCCAAGAAATATCTCAAGACTGATTTTTCTAAGGTTTTATGGACTGATGAAATGAGAGTGAGTCTTGATGGGCCAGATGGATGGATTGGTAAAGGGCAGAGAGCTCCAGTCCGACTCAGACGCCAGCAAGGTGGAGGTGGAGTACTGGTTTTGGCTGGTATCATCAAAGATGAGCTTGTGGGGCCTTTTCGGGTTGAGGATGGAGTCAAGCTCAACTCCCAGTCCTACTGCCAGTTTCTGGAAGACACCTTCTTCAAGCAGTGGTACAGGAAGAAGTCTGCATCCTTCAAGAAAAACATGATTTTCATGCAGGACAATGCTCCATCACACGCGTCCAAGTACTCCACAGCGTGGCTGGCAAGAAAGGGTATAAAAGAAGAAAATCTAATGACATGGCCTCCTTGTTCACCTGATCCGAACCCCATTGAGAACCTGTGGTCCATCATCAAATGTAAGATTTACAAGGAAGGAAAACAGTACACCTCTCTGAACAGTGTCTGGGAGGCTGTGGTTGCTGCTGCACGCAATGTTGATGGTGAACAGATCAAAACACTGACAGAATCCATGGATGGCAGGCTTTTGAGTGTCCTTGCAAAGAAAGGTGGCTATATTGGTCACTGATTTGTTTTTGTTATGTTTTTGAATGTCAGAAATGTATATTTGTGAATGTTGAGATGTTATATTGGTTTCACTGGTAAAAATAAATAATTGAAATGGGTATATATTTGTTTTTTGTTAAGTTGCCTAATAATTATGCACAGTAATAGTCACCTGCACACACAGATATCCCCCTAAAATAGCTATAACTAAAACAAACTAAAAACTACTTCCAAAAATATTCAGCTTTGATATTAATGAGTTTTTTGGGTTCATTGAGAACATGGTTGTTGTTCAATAATAAAATTAATCCTCAAAAATACAACTTGCCTAATAATTCTGCACTCCCTGTACTTCACTGACTACAACCCTCTGTTGCTTGTCACTCAGCCACTGCCTTACCCATTCAACAATATTGGAATCCAAACTTAAAGATTGCAGTTTATTGATGTCTTCTTTCTTTTCTTTGCCTTATTATATTTCTTTAAAAGTGCAGTATACCTAGCGTTTTATGTTCCATCAACTATGCTTCACTTATATGTATATGCCGTCATGTTATTATATGATTGTCTGTTAACCCCTGCACGCCAGAAATAAAAAAAGTTAAAAAAATATTTTACAAATGAAAACCTCATACCACAAAACCAAACTTAATTAAAAAATAAAAGAAAATATATATATTTTTAAATCTATGTATTGCCACCGATAAAGGGTTAATATGTACTTAATATAACCATTTAGACCAGTTTAGAGTTCTCTTTTTCAGGCTGGCTGCTAATAGTGCTCTTGGTTTATTACCTAGACTAAAATGTGGCTGTTTGAATTTGAGGAGCATTAAACTAGTTTTAGCAATTTCCAAAGCCTGTATATCACTCCAAAGCTTTAATATTTCCCTGAGTGTTGTTTTAGAAGTTTTCTTCTTGTTAGCAAAGGTTGCCTGGTGAGTTTTTGGTTAAGTTCTACATAGGCCCAATGCATTTTCTCTTTTAGCAGGATGCATGTTTTATGATCATGCCTTATGCGCTAACCAACATGTGGGAATAGGCACAGTCAGGTCCATAGTCAAGTCAAACTAGGGATTTATTTTATTTTTATTTTTTAAATCGTTTTTATTAAGATTTTTTAATACAAAAGACAGGACAAATATGACATAAAAAAAAAATATATATATATATTTGTAACATGGTTAACCAATGAGTAGATATCGAAAGTGGGAGCATCCCAAAGAGGTAAGCCCATTTCGGGATTATATAGGCTTTAATAGTGTTGATCCTTCCCCACCAGGAGATTTCATGTACTCTCCATTCTTTTAGTAGAGCGTTAGTTTCTTTTAACAATTTCAAAAAATTAGTTTCCATAGTCCTTTTTGTATCTGAAGATATAATCACCCCAAGATAAGGAAACTCTTTTTTTGTCCATTTAAAATCAAACTCTTTCTTTAACATTGTTAAATTATCCCTTTGTATATTAGTAGACAGAGCTATTGTTTTATTCATATTCAGACTATAATTTGAGACAGTACTATAATTGTCAAATTCTTGCATTAGGTATGGGAGCGAAACGTGAGGCTCTGTTATAGAAATTAGGATATCATCTGCGTACAGACATATTTTCCATTCATCATTGCTTGGACCCATTCCTCTAATCTCCTTATTTTGTCTAATATTATTCGCTAAAGGCTCTATCGATAATACATATAGAAGGGGGGAAAGAGGACACCCCTGCCTTGTCCCATTATTTATACTGAACCATTCTGAACAGATATCACGGGTTACTATGCGGGACGACGGGTTCGAATATATAGCCCCAACTGCATCCATAAACCGCCCCTCAAAACCAAATTGAGAAAGAGTTCTCCTCAGGAACCCCCACCCGACCCTGTCGAAGGCTTTTTCTGCATCCACCGACAGGGTCAGGAGGGGGGTTCCCTCAGCCTGCGCCCAGTCCAACAAATTCAGGACCCTACGCGTATTGTTAAATGAGTGCCTACCTAGCATGAATCCTATCCTGTCCTGGTGGATAAGTGATGGCAATACTGTTTTTAAACGATCCGCTAAAATTGCGGCATAAAGTTTAATGTCAACATTGACCAACGAAATAGGGCGATAATTGCTCACTTCATATGAGATTTTACCTTGTTTTAAAATTGATATGAGCCCTTAATAGATCTACAGAAGCAGATCCCTTAGTCGCCAGTTCATTAAAGGTGTTCGTTAATAGAGGGAGAAGTTGTTTTTTAAAGACCTTATAGAACAAATTCGTATACCCATCCGGACCTGGAGCTTTCCTGTTAACCAGCTTTTCAATAGCTAATTCAACTTCATTCTGAGATATAGTCCCGTTAAGTCTCAATTTTTGCTCAGGGGACACTTTCATCAGATTAGATTTTTCCAAATATTTCTCGATCCCATCCATATCAGGTGACTTATTCAAATTGTATAAATTCTCGTAGAATGACCTAAATTTCTTAGCTATTTCGTCTGGTTTGTAGACAAAGTTTTTACCATCTCCCAATTTGGATATTTTATGTTCAGCCCTTTTTTTCTTTAATTTGTTAGTTAACATTGAGTCAGCGTGATTACTCTTGTAGTAATAACTAATATTAAGTTTTTTTAGATTACGTTCTATCCTTATTTTAAGCTGTGCGTTTATCTTTTCTTGGCATATTTTAATAGCAGATGTTCTCCCTTCGGAAAAAGATTGCTTATTAGCTTTAGCGAGGTTATAGAATTCTATATAAAGGTCTGACAAAGTCTTATCTACATTCTTTTTTTGATGACTTGCTAATTTTATCCAGTATCCCCTGATGACAACTTTAAAGGAGCACCATAGGCATTCTTTAGATATATCCTCAGATGAATTCTCCTTAATAAAATAATCCATAAGTTTCTCTATATGATCTACATTAGTTTTATCCTTTAATAGATAGTCTGCCAATCTCCATATCGTGGGGGGTCTTCGAGTTCCCACCATATCTGCAATTACCATATCATGGTCTGACCATGTATTTTCAACGATAGAGATTGTAGACATCGTCTGGATTAAATTTAGATTACCCATAATCATGTCTATCCTCGCCGATGAATTATGAGGGATGGATCTATGGGTCGTATTCTTTTCATTAGGATGGAATAGTCTCCAACAGTCATACAATTCTGCTTTCTTTAGCACTCTATTTAATGATGCTGCCTGTCTTTTCAGGGATTTGTCTATTTTTTGATTTTTAGCTAATTGTTTATCCATTAAAGTATCACAAATACAGTTAAAGTCCCCCGCAATCATAACTATACCCTTTTTTACTTGCTCCACCATATCTAGAATTTTGAGCAATGTTTTAATTGGATCCTTATTGGGTAAATATACATTATCCAAAGTATAATCTATCCCATTCAATTGACCAACCAGTATAATAAACCTCCCGTTTGGGTCTAAATAATTAAAGCAACAGTCAAAGTTAACTTCTCTGGAAAAAATTATTGAGACACCGCATTTTTTTTCCCCTTGTATAGAGGCAGAAAAAATCAAAGGATAACTTTTATACAACCAAAGTTTCTTCGATTCCGCCATCCAGTGGGTTTCCTGAATAAACCCTATTTGTATACGTTGTTGAACAAGGGTATTATATAAATAGCCTCGTTTAATAGGGGAATTGAGACCTTGAGCATTAATAGTTAAAACTCTAACCATATTTCAGCCTAATCTTCTTTCTCATGCTCCCTGACCATATAAGCGAAATGTCCGACCGGTTACACAGATTACATGACTGACAAAACAACATAAAAACATATATATTTACATAGAAACCTGGAATACAAAAAAGTATTCCATATACTGGGAATCCCATAGAGTCCCACAGGGAGGGGTATATAGATTCGGAGTATCTTATTAAGAGAGAGAGCGAAGGGAAGAAAAAATTGTAATAGTAGGCCCATATAGCATTAATTTTAAGAAACATTATAGTTCTCTATATCGTTTCGTCTATAACTTATTGTTATTCCCAACATCATAAAGAAAATTTTATGGATCAGATCTTCCCTATGTCCACTCTATACATATGAGATTAATTGTAACGAGAAAAACTAAAGATACTGAATGTTGCAATTAATTACAGTGTCATAGTTAATGATATGTCCACTCTATACATATGAGATTAATTATAACAAGAAAAACTAAAGATACTGAATGTGCAATTCATTACGGTGTCGTAGTTAGTAATAATAGAGAGTGGTTTACCTAAAGGTCCTAAGTCCTAATTCAGGGGTCTAGGCCCATATTTCATTTTATGCATAAAACACAGTGAAAAGCCAGAGATACTAAAAGTATTATATACTGTCATCAACAATCCCTTATATCCTTAAGTACGTAAAAAAAAAACAAAAAAAAAACCGAACCCGTGTATCATTAACTTTTTTAAAGAACATTATATTAATCCTAATCGATTGGTGTTTTACTTATTAATTTTCCCATTTACCTCTTGAGTGTTTTGTGGATAAACTCTACTTAGTTCTATTATATAGGTGTGAGATTAATTGTATCATAATTATTAAAGCCACTATCTATGAACTGACTTAATGTGTCTAGGTTACTACTGGTAATAAGTGAGTTAATTAATACTTTTAAGTCCTAGTGCAAAATCCAAAGCCAATATATCACTATAAGTGCATAATACTGTGATAACACTAGACTAATAAAACTGAAAATATTATATAATATCTCAAGTTAGTGGGATGACCCCTCATTAACTAGATGATGATTGGGAGGCTGCATGTCATTGTCTGTAAGCCAGGCTTGGGCAGTCTCCGGTGTCTTGAAGGACTTCCATAGATCTTTATAGCAAATTATTAAAGCTGATTGCGAGTTCCATTTAAACTTTAAGTTGTATTTCTTCAGGGTTGGGAAAATCATAGAGAATAGGTTTCTTCTTTGCCTCGTTGTAAAAGAGACATCTGTGAGAACTCTTATGTCTTTATATTTTTCATCAATTATCGTTGTCCTTCTAGCTGCTTGGAGAATCTGTATCTTAAATTCATACGTAGTGAACGCCACAATTACTTCTCGCGGATATAATTGATTCTGTTTTCTATATGAGAGACGATGGTAACGTAACATCTTAGAGTCTTGCTGTGTAATAGAAATTCCCAGGCATTCAATATATTTTATTAAAAAGTCCTGTAGTTGAGCATCTGATATTTCCTCTGGTATATTTCTAAATCTCAAGTTCGATCTTCTTGATCTATCTTCTAGATCACATATTTTATCTTCCAGATCTTTCAGTTTCATTGTCATCTTAGTTTGGATCTCATTTACTTTTTGTAGTTGAAATTCTAAAGCCTCTTCCTTTTCTTCTATTTTCTGGATACGATCATTTATCATGGCTAAATCTGTTTTTAAGTCTAAAAATTTATTATTCAGCTCCATTTTGATATCATTAGAGATGTCTTCCAAACATTTCTTTAGAAAAATAGGGGTAACATCCCCTTTATCTGAGATCTTAGTGGGGGAGGATAAAGCCCCTATATGTAACGGTTCCAGAGAGGATTGTTCCACACCTTCCATGTTATCTTGTGGTACAAAAAAAGCGGAAAGTCTCTTTTCATGTTTCTGACCTTTTTTATCTGACCTGGTTGAGGTTTTGTCTGGAATTTTTTTAGTTGACATTTCTCCGTAATAGGTAGATATAGATTCCAAAAATATTGAGGTTTTCAAAATGACACTATTAGAATAAGATAGTTTAGAGGTTAAAGATGTGTCTGAGTCTCTTCAGTAGATTTCTTCGCTGGGAGTATATATTTTTAGAGTAGAACTATGTATTTTTGTCTCTTCAATGAATTTATATATTTTCAAAGTCAATATAATACAGAGAATTAGTTTGAGACTTAAAAGGATATCTATGTCTCTGTATCTCTGCAGTAGGTCTCTTCAATAAGGACGTATATTTCCCAGCACATATAGTAATTTAACCTGTGGTGTCCTGGTGTATGTTGGTTTCCAAAGTAGCTAAATTGATTTGAATTAATTTAAAGCGTTAATAAGGTATCTTCAATAAGAACTTATCTTTTCAACGTGGCTATATTAGCATAAATTAGAGTGGAGCTCAGGGAGATCTCTCCGTTTCTGCGTTAATAAGATATCTTCAAGAAGAACTTGTCTTTTCAACGTGGCTATATTAGCATAGATTAAAGTGGAGCTCAGGGAGATATCTCCGTTTCTGCAGTAGGTCACTTCAATAGGAGCATATATTTCATATATTTCAAATGTTTTCAATATTTTCATAAAACATATAGAGGTTTAGCGAATAGTCCCCTAATTGTTGACACCTCTAAGTTTATAATCGGGGGTAACTTTATAACATAGTCAGAAATATTTACTCTCTCCTCTCCCCCTTCCTCTCTTTTCGTTTGCCTCCAGAGATTATGATGTCCGTGATATACTTTTGCGGAGAAAAAGGGGAACCCCCTTTTATTTTTATTTATTTATTTATTTTTTTCCCCCCTGTCTGTTCACTTTCTGTTAACTTTCCCGTTGTCCTGCCCCTTAGGGGCAACGTTGCACCAGTAGCTTTGCACCCTGATCCTCTTGAAAGGCTTTGGTGGTTTGGCCGTGGTTTGACCGTTTGACCGTTATTATCCCTGGCGTTATTATCCCTGGTGTCAAAGTGTCTTAATCTCACACTATAGTGGGGAAACAATCTGGTGCAATCTGGTGCAATCCGATGTATATGCTCCAGTAGGACATAATCTCACCACATCTTCCAGGCTCTTATTGTCTGCTTATGTTGTGTCCATACGAGCATGTTCGAAATCTCTCCTCCGTCTCTCAGTGTCTCTCAGTGTATCTCGGCTCCACGCGGTGATGGCGACCTCAACCTCTCCTCACCTCTCATCTCCGATCTCCGATCGTAAACCCTCCCCACCCGGCGTGAGCGTCATCACGTCATCACTAGGGATTTAACTAGGGATTTAATTCCTCTTGTAAGTTTTACACAATTACAGGGTTGGTTCTCAAACGTTAAATGAGTCTCCATGAGCCAGGTCCCCTGAATGGGAAAGGGTTCACTAAGGGTACGAGTTATAGGAGCATTATAGGAGCAATTGTGGCTTTCTCTGGGTGCAGCAAGGAAATGGAAAAGGGCAATTCTAGAATATGAGTTGTATACCACCATGTGTAATCGATACCTGAAGTATGGAGAAAGTTCCACAAAGTCATGGAGTTGCATGAGTTCTTTAAGTACTTTGGCTAGTGTTTATCTCTGTATAAGCGTGTCTGCCAAGATTGTTTTAGCTGAAGATAGGTCTAAACTGGATCAAGTAAAAAGTAGCTATTCACTCCTATTATAACTTCCCCAAACATTGAAATGTTAATCATTGTCAGGATTTCCTCTAAGAATTTTACTTGTTTTTTGTGAGGTCCATATATGTTAACTAATGTGTAGGATTGTAGATATCTACCCTCTCTATCACTTTATTTACCAGGGAAAAATGGAAAAAAAAAAAAAAAAACACCCCTCTTTTTATACGATTGCTAAGGAAGTGAAAATCTATAGGAAAGTGAACTATAGTTACATTTTGGAAGTGGGTCTTTTGGAAGAAGTCAATTTGAGCGTGAGCTCGAGTAGCTTCTTTCAGAGCCAATCGCTTTTTATGTGGTGAGTTAGCCCTTTGGCATTAAATGATACAATAGTTTGCTGTCTTGTGGTGAAAAAGAGAAGTTATACTAAGCATAGCTAGTGTATTGCTAGACTGGACCGGCTCCCATAAGTGGTATAGCCACTGCTTCTTTATGGAGAGCATCCATGAGTGGTGGTGGTGCACATGCTAGATTCCACGAGTAAAAACATCACCTTATTAAAAAGTGACCCCTCCACGGACCGGAGAGATGATCACTCGGGACGTTGACTGCAAGATACACATAACGGGACTCTATGGGACTACTACCCCTGCACGGTGACCCCCTCACTCACAAAGGGCATTGCAGTTGCACACTTACCGCAAGATAGTGGACACTATCAGACCGGAGTGCATTGACTTTTTGGTTACGTTACTTTATTATTTTCTTGTTTGAATGTTTGAATGTTTTAATTTTAACGGGGTAATCCAGGACGCAGAGCCGTTCCTACCCGCAGATCCCACTTACCAACCCCCCATATTTCTCTCTGGGCAGAACACATGGCACACGATATTGATATTGTTTATCTAAGGTGCTGTCCAAAGACACAGAACTAGCCATAGGCAACACTTTAGGGGGAGAGGCTATTAACCCACGGCTGACTGACCCTGAGCTGCTTAGCTACGCAGCTCTACAAATATTACCACTACAACTCGGTAATTTTGTCGGCAGATGCCGAATAGGTCCTTACTAGTTTCGTGAGGTCAGACTCACTTCATCAGAGGCTGACATCTGTACGGAGTCTCTGTGTTTAAATAGCCAGCCAAATCTCTGCGGTTGTGTATTAACTCCTTGTGGTACAGATGAATATGAGTATATTTTTTTCGCGTGGGATTTATGGTACAAATTAACAAACATCAATTGAAGTCAGAGAAAATGATATAATAATTCAGAGTATCAATTAAAATAATGTAAGCATGATTTGACATATTATGGATAAAACAAAGTGTTCCAATTGTTCCAATAATAAAGTAACCTTACAGAGTAGTAATATTAATACATTGGTACATATAAAAATAGAGTAAAATGGTACACGTGAAAAAAGTACATGATTGTAGAATTACATGCATGTTTTTAAGATCCATGGGAGTTCGCAGCACTCTACAGGCCAGGATTATGTACAGCCACAAATGGGCATTGGTTAGTCGCAAAAGCAGAGTCTGTCTCGGCCATAGGCCTCCCTCCATGCTAGGCCACACATAGCAGCATTAAAATTGGCTAGGCTAGCCTAGCCTGATACTTACCACAGCTGGCCAAGCTGGCACACAGAGCAATTTTTTACGCTCCATTATCTTACTTTGCTTTAATTTCTTACCCACGTGACTTGAGTAATTTTCTTACACCACAGTTAGCTACAGTTGTAATGCAGGGAGCCCCATTTTGTCAAGCATGTATAGCTGATGCCGAAGGCAAGTGGCATAATATATCCAGTGTTAATCCGAGCTTGTTATATTATATTTCTCTTAACAATGCTTAACTCCTACCTAGCATATACCATGCATCAAGCAATACGTTACTCTTCTTTAAACTCGTAATCACTCAGATCTAATGTTCAAACCCACAGTTAAGCTTGATTTCTCATACCTATAAAATGAGCGATTTCCTCATATGACATGACAAAGTATCTTGATGTATGTTCATACTATGACTGCCACAGCTGTCATGGCATCTCAAGCCTATATGTCTACCGTTAACATGTTTCCTATCTTGATTATAAAAACAAAAAACTGTGCTATGTATTTCAATGCCATTCTTATGTTAATGTATGTTTACTTATTTGCACCAGCTACTGTGGCAGTGCAAACATGATTGTTCACGCTATGCACAAATAAAATAAAGAATTAAAAAAAAAAAAAAAAAGTGACCCCTTACCACACTACTGCTAAGATATGCTTCGAGTATAAGTGTAGAGTGTGAAATAAAAAAAGAATGGGTGGGGGGGGCTTCCCTCAAAACTAGGCGAGACATCAGTGTTTACCTGTCTGGGCAACAAAAATCAGGGCAGAGCAATAAACCCCTTGTTACTATGGGGTATTAACATAGAGGGTCTTATTATAATACAGAAATAATAGAACTTAGCAATGGATAAAGATTGAACACAATTGCAAAACTTCAGTGTAGGCAGTTTTGTGAAAGTACATACTGCTTCACAGAGCCCTGCAGACTTGGATAGGTGTAATCCTCCAGCAGGATGGCCACAACTGACGGGTCAATCAAGTGACCGGGATGGTAGACGAGTGTCCTGGGTTAGATCGGGGCTTGAAGGTGGGGATCTTGGAGAGGTCCATGTATTGAAGACGAGTGTTGTTGGCTTCCCTCGTCAATATAAGATCCAGGCTGTGCATGCTGACCTCCAACTCCTGTGGGCTCCGTGCCCTGTAGGTTGTCCCTTGGTGCGTAAAGAGGAGTAGTCTGGGAACTCCCCAGCTGTAGGTATTTTCCTTGAATTGCAAGTATGGCAGTAGCGGTTCAGCAATCTCTGCCAAATTAGGGTAGACCTTGTGAGGTCTGGAAACAGTTGGAGCGAGGAGCCCTTGAACTGGATCAGTTTTTCCTCTCACTGCAGACTGGAGTAAGCTTTATCTTGCATAGTTTGGAATTGGAAGATAAGGTCTGCTGTGGCTGCAGTTGGAGCATTATATGGCCTTGGTAGGTGAAACATGCCATCTAATTTAACAGATCTTGCCTGTTTCGGCAGGAGCAGGGCCGAGAAAAGCTGCCAAATCGAGTCAGGGATGCCCCTCAGTTTAATGTAGTGGCTTCTCCTTTGGTCTTCTAGGGTTTCAACACGTGATTCTGTGCCTCTCTGGGCTAGTTGAGTTTCCTCCAGCTTTTGCTCCATGATGGTTAGCCTGGAGTCCTGAGTGCTAGTGGTGGCCTCCAGTGCTGAGAGCCCAGTAAGTGCACAATCTACCGCCGCTTTAAAGTGCGAGATATCGGCTGTGATATTAGTGCGTAATTCAGCCAACATAGATTGGAGCATTGCCTTTGTAATAGGCTCTTTGTCCTCAATTGGTATGGGTCGCTCCCTTGGTGCTGTCTCACCCGAGGCTCCCTCTTCTAGGTCAATATCGAAGTCCACAGAGCAGTAGGATGAGCCGCCATAGTGCTTTTGGTTTTTTAGTTTTGCGGCCCATGGTAGTGTGTGCGCCGATCTGAGGTATGTTTCCCAGCACGTTTAACCTGGTTTTGAGGCAGTTTTTGGACTCTTTGCAAGTCTTCACTATGGAGCTCTCTAGACATGCGCCTGTTATGGTCTGTTGCTAGCTGCGCCTCCCATAAATTTCATTTTTAGTTCTTCTTGGAAGAGTCTCTCTGAGAAGGTTCATTCAAAGCATATGCCTTGATACTGTCCATGTTAAATCAACTGAATTCCTTTTTTTTTTTTTAAATCACTTGAATGGTTGGACCGTATTCAAAGGTATGTCAACCTAATTGCATTGTTAAAAGAGCAATACTGTAAGTGCAAACAGACTTAGAGATAAATAACATGTTCAAGAGAGTCTTATTGCAGGTTAATTCATAGCCAAAGACTATTTTGCTGGAGATCGTCATTCATTGTTCCCTGCAACATGCATGTTCTTAATGTGTACATTCATCCCACTGTTCTAAGAGGCAGATGCTCACTGAGGTGCTAATCTGCTTTTAAGTTGGCCTTTTTTTTGTGGTGGAAGATTAAATGCTTATGTGTTAGTTTGATTAGAAGGGTGCACGTGACAACTGATGGCAGCAGGATTCTGAGGAAAACTAAAAATAACACAAATACTGTATGCATCTTTAGTCTAGTGAAATAAAATCTGATACTAAGGGGGTGGGGCCTGATCAGCAAGATGGCCGATTGTGCTTTTTTGTAGTGCCTGACCACTTGTGCAATAAACAAGGGAAAACCGCTTCAAAATCTTGTACCTTAAGCATCCCGAGCAGCAAACAGATTGCCGTCATAGCCAAGCACAAATCCCTAAGCCCAATCCAGAGTAACCTGCTGACTAGCAGCTGTGATTATCTCCATGGCTTACTGGTGCTGGCGTGCATGCCAGGGTGAGAGGCAGCTGATCTCCAGCGGGTCTGCACGCATACAACTACAGCTTTCACAGAGCCCTTTTACCACCCCTTTGGACTGGCGGGGGTCATCCCGGTCCCCACTGGTCGGTTTACCTCTTCACACGCAACAAACAAGTAATGCTGGTGGCCTTAAAAGCAGTGTGGTGCAACCAAAATGGCTGCCATGTTGGAACTTTCTCACAGTCGAATGAGCCTGGAGGGTCAAGAATGGAGAGACTTCTTCCTAGCGAAATTTGATGCCATCTGTGAATGGTTTTGGCAACGGATTGCGAGCAAATCCCTTACCCCCCCTGCCGGGGACCCACTTGTTGAAATCTCCACTTCGCCTTCCATATACTAGGAGGACATCACAGAAGTCAGTGCACGATCCTACCACATTGGCACGCGGGATCCATGGACATAAGGCGCAGACTCCTGCTCAGGCCTGGATCCGAAGACATGTGGCACTGATGGTCTGTGGTTTGAGAAGCACTCAGCAGTGGGGCATTCCAGGTCCGTTGACGGGGAGACGGGATGCTGTTTCTGAAAGGGGGAAGAAAGTTTTACCACGGCCCATCTGAGGTATTGGGTGAACAGATTAATTGGCTAGCTGGTGCCCTGATGATCTATTCTTTTTCCTTCTGCTGTTTTACTTGTATTTTAATTATTCCTGCAAAGCTACTCACCCAATATATTACTATGTACTAGTATCATAATTGTGGCTGCCTTTATTTTTTACTCATCACCCAGTGGTACCTGTATTCTCATGATAACTAGCGTGGTTAACCCTACATCCTGTCATTTCATGTTCTATTGACATATCTTTTCTCATTTTTTTTTTTCTAAATACCTGTCCCCTAACCCTGTTAGACACTACTAATCCAAGCATGGCTTAAATGTACATAGGCTGTGCCTTCTAATTAGCAATTAGTATTGTGCTTGTACAGCTACGAATGGATTGCCTACCATACTCCCTACTCATCCTCACCTGGCAATCTCCCAGTGTTTGGTGCCATGCCTAGAAAAGTCTTCTCAGAACACTCTTGCGCCTTGTTTTTTGCTATGCCTAGAAAATACCTTACATTCCAGCCTGTGTTCAGCTGAATATGTCTAGCCTGTTATCAAGCATGTTTTATTTTACTAAAGCACTATCAGTTAGAGTAGACAGATCACTGCAGGATGATTCCTTACTGTTATATGTACCATTCCGTTTACTGACCAGCCTGATTTTACTTAAAAAAAAAAAATTGTGCAGTTATTTCATATACCATGTCAAAGTTATACCTTGTCTGTTACTTGAATTGCTTGCGAATACTGTTGTGGTATTGCAAGCCTGTTTTTAATTGCATGCACTGCAAAAATAAAGAATTATATAAAATAAAATCTGATACTAGATAATCTGGAAAATATACATAGTTTGATTCAAGACATTTAACATTGGTTTATGAAAACACTATTTTACATAATTGGCAAAAAATAATGGATATAAAAATGGCTGTGTAGGCAGCTTACAAGCTGGGAGAAAGATGTATGTAAAAAAAAAAAAAATTAGAGCTGGTTAAATACTTATGAATAAATTTTTAACAAGATAAATGTAATTTTTCACATTATTAAAAAGGCTAAGATAAAAGGCTATATAGTTGTTTACATCATTAAAAATGATACCATATATGCTATAGTTCGATGTAATAGTTATGCTGCATAACTAATAGGGGCATAATCTGCACTTTTTGTCAAACTTTTTGTCAAACTGTACGAGAGTGATTTGACTAAAACTGGGCCTCTGTTTAGTACCTAGAGGCTCTAACCTTTTTAGGCCAATTTAATGTTGCAGAATTTACATTTCAACATTATCAATTTTAACTCTATCCAACTTGCAAACCTGTGGACTAGGCAAGCAGTAAAGATGGGAAGACAAAAGCACGGTTTGGGCAAATAAATTTGTCCGGGTGGACCAAAATTCAACCATGTGACGTTTCACTTCAGACAACTGCTCTTCACGCAATTGTTTTGGGGAAACCAATTGAAAACCGGGAAAACAAAATTAAGTCAAAATTGGCCAGTGTACTGCAAAATATATACCAAATAAAACTATTACATATATTTTTCAATACACTAATAGGAACACTTTCCTGCTATGCAAGTGAGAAGTGACCAACAATGGGGGGTGGGGAGAGGGGTGGTGAAGGGGAGGGAAAGAGGAGCAGTAAAACATTTTTTTTAAATTCTATATGATATATTGATGAAATATATAATATATAAATACAGATTTTTTTTCTGCTCCCTTTTGCCCCTCTATTGGTCACTTCTCATTTGATCTGTGAGTAAAATCAACCATTTAGTGGCTGTTCCCTAGGAATACCTTGTCTTTTTTTTCCAATTATCTCTTTTTCTGGTGCCTTGGGCGGAACTCCAAATCTTGAAACAAATAAAACTTGTTGTCCATTGTTTCGTCCATATTGTGCTTCTGAGTTGCGAATTTTGGACGACCCGCCAATCGCCCAAAATGCAGACAAATTGTAGTTCATTTGAAACCAAAGTATATCACCTGTTTCTATCTTCTGAACCCCTCTCTGGACTTATCATTATTGGGTGAGGGCTGAATTAAAATGAAATGATATCTGCTTCAATTTTGGCAAAACAGGAACATGTATGGGTCCAGGATCTGCACAATAGCTTTCAAACTTTGTAATTCATTAGTTATGTCAAATTATATGCAGTACCAGTTTAAAAACATGATCTTTTTATACACTTTTTCCATGGTTAAGACATATTACACCTTGTATTATTTTTTAATTTTTTTTAAGTATTAAATTGAATGATGAACGAGTATGATAAAATACGCAATAATAACATAAGCTTCTTCAGTACAAGGGAGTAGTTAAGCATGGCTCCATCATGATCTGGGGCTACAGTCACTCAAGGGATTTTATAATCAAGTATATAGTGAAAATTAACCTGTAGGTTAAGTAAATCATGACCCAGGGACTCCTCTTTAGGGCGTAACCCGCAAAGTATTAATAGACAAAAACACCTTATTAAACCACAGTGGCACATAGGTCACTTAGGTTTAGGATCTATGAAAGGTGGGTATATAATATATTGGATGTAACAAAACAAGATAATAAAAATGGTCTTTATTATCAATCAGACACGTGCTTGTGATAATACACAGATACAAATGGTATTTTACACTCCTAGCAGGGTGTCCTAAAAAGCTATATTTGATAAGCTTTCCAAGGAAATTTCTATGTCTAATGAATAGCATTGCATATCAAATCCAGTGGAGTGAGAAGAAACAGCTATCTATGGTGTAGACAACCAATAAATAAAATAAGCTGAACAAAGAAGTAGTAGCAGGAATACAGGTGGATAAAGGTAAGAAAAAGACCGAAAGGGGAGTATTCGCTAAAACCTCTCATTGTCCCTAGGTTAACACAATATCCCAGAGACACAGATACCTGCCTATCTCTCAGCACACCTAAGATATGGGTGCCAAAGAAAAAGATAGTAAACCTCTATAAGCAGAAAATAAACTTAAAGGTAATCATAAAAGAAGGAATATACAGCAGAATGAGGAGTATAGATTTGACCTAATTCAAACCCCCAGCAAACTGTCTCCTGCCTATACCTCAACAAACCTAAAATACTGTGTGCCTACCATAGGGTACATATACACTATAGGAAAAAGGAAAAGGAAAAGGAAAAAATACTGCAACCTAGGATAAACCTAGCAACACATTGGGACACCCACAAATATGTGTGCCTACACAAGCCACCAAAAAGTCAAAAAAGTTGCTAGGAACCCTGTACAACAAATAGCTACAGTCCTGCTAGGCCTAATAAACCCCACACTACCTCTGTTCACCTCACTGGTTTGCTTACATACCTAAGAAAATAGTCCACACTAAAGCGGGAGAATAAAAAATATACTACTACATACTAAATAATATAAGATTCGGCGTGTATTCAACAGGGGATACACGCCGAAACACGTGTCAGGCTGGTCTTGTGTGATTTTTTTTTGTCACTTTCTGTAGCTCTTATCTTATTTAGTATCTAGTAGTATGTTTTTGATTCTGCAGCTTTAGTATATTGATTTATATTGCATTGAGAAAGGCAGTGCTGGTATGTATTCTTACTGTGTGTGATTGACTATGGCCTGATTAATATGCTTTATCTGTTCTTACAAGCAAAGATCCCCTAAATTATATGGGAACAAAGGTTTGGGTTTTGAACTGGCTGTTAAGAGACATTTATCTAGAGTCGATAGAAACAACCTTAGTCTTCCAACCAATGATTTACAAATCTCATAAAAGAACCATGATTTACAAATAATTGGAAAAGAAACCGGTAATATACAATGTTATGGCTATAATGCACCTCACATTAAGATATAAAAGTCGTGCATTTATTTTGCCACTGTACAATGAAAATTACAAAGATTTGTTGATGTGAAATGCAAATGTAAACTTTGACCATTATAACACTCTATAACAGTGGTTCCCAACCCAGTCCTCAAGTACCCCCTACCAGTCCAGGATTTAAAATTACCCTGTTGTGTCGGAAGTGTTTAGTTTTTTTTTCTTTTCTAAAAACACCTTAGACACAACTAGGTAATCCCTAAATCCTGGACTGTTAGGGGGTACTTGATGACTGGGTTGGGAACCATTGCTCTATAAGAATCTCAGTAAAATTATACTCTCACCTGGCATGCAATCTAGTGCTGCAACTTTGGAAGACAATGACCCGGATCCTCCTTGGCAATCACATTTGCAGGATTTGCTGTGCCACTGTCAATACAGTTACATAAGAAAATCACAAGATGGCTCTGTAGACGCACCTTCATCAAAGTGTAATAGCTATTCAAGGATTATATCTAGTGGACAATGTAGCAACAGAGATCCTTGCAATTAGCTAGGCCTGTGCTTTTAGCATATAAACATAACAATTAACAGCTAAAAGTATATAGATTTTCGCAAGACCCAGCTTCACTGTAGACATTGGCTACAATTAGGATATTCTGGTTTAGCTCTTCTCAAAAGTTTACTCCTTTTCATGGTATATAGGTGGCTAGGCTGTAATAATACAATTCAAATTTGGCGTTAGATGGTTATGTACATACATTGTTATGAGAGTTAGAGACTCTTGCCTCATTCAGACCTTAAGACTCATCCAAAATATATATGACTTATCTCAGAATATATATGACTAACTCCACGTGAGGGCAGTAACATTGTTACTAGGATACTCTGTGGGTGCTACACACGTATCAAGATACTCTGATACAATATTTCTGTATTTATTCTGTGCTGTATGTTACATAAGCAATGCACCTACTAAAGTACACCCCACCCTCTCTTTATTCTTTTCATAATGGTTAGCTGTTAAATAAAAAGCACAGTAAATAGGTAAACATGTATTTTTGCTAATCAAAAGGCTTTTGCATGCTCTTACCTCATTTAGACTTAATGCTGATGAAGTGAAGGGGAAAAAAAAGAATGAAACCATAAAATTAGAGCACGAATTCAACAGTAACAAATATTTTGAGTACATTTTGTAGACAGAATTCCCAGACACTGTTGAAGGCTCATTACTTATTAAACATAATAAATACAAATGAATAGAATAAAGACAAATTATCCACTATTTCTCAAACAAAACAATAAAAAAATGTTTCTAAAAAAAATAGAAGCTATTTTTGTTAAATGTTTACTAGAACTTGTGCCATTTTTGTCCTGTTTGTTACAATATTTTTTCCAGTTATTCACAAGTCAGCATGCATTAAAGGACCACTATAGGCACCCAGACCACTTCATCTTAATAAAGTGGTCTGGGTGCCAGGTCCATCTAGGATTAACCCTTTCTGCTGTAAACATAGCAGTTTCAGAGAAACTGCTATGTTTACAAATGGGTTAATCCAGCCTCTAGTGGCTGTCTCATTGACAGCCGCTAGAGGCGCTTTTTGATTTTCACAGTGAGAAGATGCCAGCGTCCATAGGAAAGCATTGAGAATGCTTTCCTATGGACTGGCTGAATGCGCGCACGGCTCCTGCCGCTCATGCGCATTCAGCAGATGACGGGGAAAGGAGGAGGAGAGTCCCCAGCCCCGAGGGAGTCCGGTGCTGGAAAAAAGGTTACCCCTTCCTCACCCTAGAGCCCGGCGGGAGGGGGGCCCAGAGGGTGAGGGGGATCGAAGGACCCTATAGAGCCAGAAAAACAAGTATGTTTTCCTGGCACTATAGTGGTCCTTAAACCATAGTGAAAGTTTTATATATTTGATAGTTAAGTGGTGATTTATATATCTAGCAACACAGTACCGAGCATCCCTGGTTCTGTATTAAGGGAAAGCGTTGCTTCAGTAGGAGCTCAGGGAAAGTTGACTGTGCAGAAAATTGTAAGGGTATTTAATCGCTCGAACTCAGTTATAGTTACCCTCCACCTTCCCACACATTTTATAAAATGAACTACTCAATAAGCATCCCTGGTACTCCTCAACCTATTTTGCTTTATTTGGGAAGGGAGGGTCCTAGAGTTGGGTTTTCACTGGTAACTTGTTGGTTATGGAGGCCCTCAGTGGATTACAGTAAAAAATGATAAGGTAGTCCATCATCAATAAAACCCAGGAAAAGAAGATGTAATGATATTGTTCTGATATTTCAAGGGACACTATATGCACTAAAACAACTTTAGCTTAATGGAGTGGTTTTGTTTTAAAGACCATGTCCATATCTAAATGCATATCTGTGTGTATATGTATTTGTGAGTATGTTTTTCAGTACAGTGTGTGTAATACAGTGTACAGTTTCATGTACAGTGTGTGTAGTAATATGTGTGTATGTACGTGTGTTTGCATAACGGTGCCTTTATTAGTGTGTGCGAAAGTATGGGTAGTAGCAGTATGTATTAATAGAACTTTAATAACAAAATAATTTAAAGAAGCTACACTATTTCTCCTCAATGGTGGACATAATCCACAAAAACATAAAACTGATACCAACCTTAGCTTAATGAATCAGTTTTGTTTTATAGATAATGCCCATGCACTGTGCCTAAACAAGATCTTGAAGTTCCTTGGCGTGTTGGTCCTAATTTTTTTAAATTGAGGTGTGTATGCTGCTGTAATATGCTTGTTTTATAGCTTTTTATTTGTGCATTTTTGGGCTGTTAGATTGTGTATGTTCATGAGTGGTTTGTGGTATTGTGTATTATACCTATAAATGTGGGCTATCATATCCCCTCTGAGATTTAAATGTGTTAACTTTTCTTCATAACTAATATGCACCATTCCTTTTATTAATTTTTTAGCCAGCCTCTGCACTTTTTCTAGTGCCATAATATCCTTCTTTAGAACAAGTGCTTAAAATTTCACAGCACATCTAAGTGATTTATAAAAAAGACAAAATTATATTTACATCCCGAGAATTAATGCCCCTATTTATACATGATAAAACCTTTGTTTTAGCAACTGCCGTTTGACATTACATATTGTTGCCTACTTTGTATTTGTCTATAATACCTAAATCCTTCTTGTGTGTTGTTATCCCTAATTTACTATTATTTAGGGTGTAATTTGCTTGTGCGTTCTTTACCCTGAAATGCATAACGGTGTGTGACGATACGGCCACTGGCGGATCCAGGGGAAGGGCAATGGGGCAATTGCCCCCTCACCTCCCCCAAGGCTCTCCCCTGCTGGCTAATGCAGGGCTGGCACTGTCCAAGCGCCAGCCCTACAATGTGCCTTCACCGACCGGAGGGGAGATCAGAGATCTCCCTCCCCGGTCTGCAGGCAACTTGCTGGCAGCCGGCAGGGGAGGGAGAGAGGACCCGGGAGCTCAGCCTGCAGCTCCTCAGGGTCCTTCTCTCATAAGCACGGAGCGTTGCCACGGTTACCACGGCAACACTTTGGATCTTGGGAGAGTGAAATCTAGCCCTGGAGCTACGGGCTAGAGTTCACTTTCACCACTGTGACCACCAGGGATTCCCCACGGACCACCAGGGATTGAGAAATGTCCCCTCTCCTCCCTCAGTAATGGTAAGAAAGGAGGGGGGACATACATTTATTTATTTTTTTAAATTTAAAAAAGACCCCTACCCTCCTCACCACACATTCACACACTGCCCCCCCAAACACAGCCCCCCATGCACACATTGCCCTAAACACACATACACAGCCCCCATACACACACTGCCCCCCCACACACACTGCCCCCACACACACACTGCCCCCCCCCACACACACACATACACTGCCTTCCGTACACACATTGCCCCCCCACACACATACATTGCCCCCTCCCCCCCACACTCACACACACTGGCACTATTCTTAAACGGTTTGACTACTTACTCTGGGAGGGGGTACCGGCACTCCAGGCACCATAACCACTACACAGAGCTATGGTGGTTATTGTGCATGGATTATTTAATCTACAAGTGGCCCTCCCAAGATCAGGCTCTGGATCCGCCACTGCATACGGCCCTAGCGTCTGTCACCAAAGGCACAACAGAAACCTAATATTGTCAGTGGGTACTTGCGTTAACTTGCACAGCTGACTGCTAAACTAAGTGCCATCACCTAGGCTTTGAGTCGCTGTATCCATCAACATTGCAGGATACACTGGCCTGATATCTCCAGTTACTATAGGATATACTATTTAGTCCTCTGGCCATACTCTATGAGTAACTGTAAAGAAACCAAGTGTATTTAAACCTCCTTCGGTAGTTTCCTCCCGAACCGTCAGAGCCTAGTATATATAGCTCTCCGTTCGGTAGTTGAAATAGACGAAATCCATACGAAACACAAATAGCTTTACAAGATAATTCCCTTAGTAAAGCATACGAATCCCCAAACATCAGCCAAAGTCAAGAAGAAGGGTACAAAATGAACGGTCTTTAATTACCACACACCGGCTTTTATGCAAGTCCCCATGCAAGGGGACATTCCCCAGGGAGGGACAAAATATAACCAATCACATACAGTAAAAGCATAAAACACACCTAAGCACAAACATACAATTCCCTGCCCTAGCCCTGAAGATAATCAAGTCTGATAAAGTAATAACTTGATTATCTCCAGGCAGAAAAATCACTATTTTCCCCAATATCTGGAACACCCCTTTATACATGAGGTATTCCCACAAATATGTCCCCTGATAGCCCCGATCTGGGTGACCAACATATTCAAATTTCACCCAGATCGGTTCAAGGGTTCTCAGAAACTATGGAAGTCCTCTGTGACCGGTTCACCGTGGGTGGGCTGCCCAAAACAGTTCCACAAGTTTGGGTGGTTTTGCCGGTCACTTCAGAAAAGGGAGAAAAACGAATAAAAGTACTGAATGGATTCCCCTGGCTCCTAGCAGCGATTGTTCCCCTCAATCGTATGCACAACTGTACCGAATAGCGCTCTTCTAGCTAATCGGTACATATAGATCCAGCGTTCATGTGTTTGAGACCGGTGTTCGGGAAGTCGAGTGTCCGATTTTAGTTCCAGGCACTCGATGACCAAGTCCAGCTGCCTTTGTTTGTCTGAAAAAAGATGGCCGCGGTTTTCTCAGCCACGTGGCGTTCGGTAGTACGAACGCTGGCCGCACACATAGAGGGTTTAATTGACACAGGCTTTGAAGTTAAATGAGCCAGGGGGGTGGTCTTTGTTCGGTAGTTCCATCTACCGAAAGAAAAAACGAAGAAATAACCCAGTAACTACTCTATAGAGGACAATAAATCGCAATATGAATATCTCAAGAAAGAGACACAAACAGCTTCTTCTTGATGCAAACCACAGCAAATAAACTTTATTTTTCACTGCCAACAGCATATACAAACTGCACCATTATCTCAACACTTCCCGTCCCCCATCTGCAAGTCCACCTTGACAACAAAAGCACATCTAGTTTTGCCAGGCAGATATCTCAGCATCAATCTATTTTTGGTCCCAGCTGGCTCTGTCTCTTGTGCCATTTGACACATTAAAGTCCCTTTTTGTCACACTGTGCATTTTCTGACATTAAATTTAATCTGCCATTTGAGTGCCCAGTTTCCCAATCTATCTAAATTAATCTGCAGCAAAACAACATCTTGATACATTGTATTACCTTCCAGAGGCAAACACTGAAACATAGCTTTCAATGCCTATTTCAAGATCATTTATACAGGTGATACTCGAAAAATTACAACATTGTGCAAAAGTTCATTTATTTCGGTAATGCAACGTAAAAGGGGAAACTAATATATGAGATAGACGCATTACATGCAAAGCAAGATAGTTCAAGCCGTAATTTGTCATAAGTGCGATGATTATGGCTTACAGCTCATGAAAACCCCAAATCCACAATCTCAGTAAATCAGAATATTGTGAAAAGGTGCAATATTCTAGGCTCACAGTGTCCCACTCTAATCAGTTAAGTAAGTCATAACACCTGCAAAGGGTTTCTGAGCCTTTAAATGGTCTCTCAGTCTGGTTCAGTAGGAATCACAATCATGGGAAAGACTGCTGACATGACAGTTATGCAGAAAACCATCAATTGACACCCTCCATAAGGAGGGAAAGCCTCAAAAGGTAATTGCAAAGGAAGTTGGATGTTCCCAAAGTGCTGTATCAAAGCACATTAATAGAAAGTTATGTGGAAGGGAAAAGTGTGGAAGAAAAAGGTGCACAAGCAGCAGGGATGGCTGCAGCATGGAGAGGATTGTCAGGAAAAGCCCATTCAAAAGTGTTGGGGAATTTCCCAAGGACTGCCTGAGGCTGGAGTCAGTGCATCAAGAGCCACCAAACACAGACAGATCCTGGACATGGGCTTCAGATGTCGTTTTCCTCTTGTCAAGCCGCTCCTGAACAACAAACAACGTCAGAAGCGTCTTACCTGGGCAAACTTTTGCATCTCATTTGGAAACCAAGGACCCAGAGTCTGGAGGAAGAATGGAGAGGCACACATTGCAAGATGCTTGAAATCCAGTGTGAAGTTTCCACAGTCTGTGTTGATTTGGGGAGCCATGTCATCTGCTGGTTTTGGTTCACTGTGCTTAATTAAGTCCAGGGTCAATGCAGCCATCTACCAGGAGATTTTGGACCAAGAAGAGCAATGCTTGGGCTGAAAAAATTTAATTTCTTCAACCAAAAATCAATGCAAGCTACTCCGGCCATGAGGGCCGCAATGCAAGATTGCAGCGGAGAATCCAGGACTGGTAACCCTAGCTCTACCCCCGAACACCAAGAACCCAGCAAACATCTTATGTAAACCTACCTCCAACAAGCCCTCGATGATCTCTTGAGCAAACTAATATCTTCATGGAAAGCATCTGTTGCTGATATCAGGAAAGATATCCAAGACCTGGGACGGCGCACCACACACATGGAATCCAAAATGGACAAATTTGCAAATGCCCATCATGACATGGCAGACCACGTCAAAGCACCTGAACAAAAATAGAAAGTATGGAGGCAAAACTCATGGATTTAGAGGACTGAGCACACAGAAATAACCTCCGCCTCAGGGGGGTCCCTAAAACAGTGCTACCACCAGACCTGCCTCTTTATGTACAAGGCCTACTGCATGCCTATGCTCCAGAAATACTGGAAGACATGCTCCTTATAGACCAGGTCCTATTAGACCAGGTCCACAAACCTCATCACCTGCCTGACACAGTGCCATGAGATGTGCTCTTGAGGGCACATTATTTTCACATTAAGGAGCCAGCAGATATAGAACCTAGCCACCAGAAGAATATTCCACAGTAAAGATATTTGCCAACCTGTCAGCAGCCACACTCTGGAGGCACAAAATGTTTCAGCCGGTGCTCGATATCATCAAGAACAACTTTATTCGCTACAGAAGGGGATTTCCTACCAAGCTCCTCGTCACTCGTGAAGGGGGCATCAAAGTCCTGCTGCCACCTGAGGAAGGTCTATGCAAGATGAAAGAGTGGGGTCTCATGGAGCAAGAACCTGAAAACACCTTTAAACCAAGACAGAAAATTACCCCAGACTGGCAAACAGTGAAAGCCACTTCGATCAATGGATGAGCAGAACCTGCCCACAAGCTCGGACAGGCGAAAGTACACCTGCTAAAAAAATTGCTCATAATTGACAGACTATGTTGTCCCCTGTTACTATAATGTCAGAGTAAGAATAACTGTCCACTTAACGGTACTTAGTATAAATATTAGGCAGCCCCTTATGCACAGAAAGGACCCACTAGATACAAAGAGGCAAGCGAAAGTACTGCAAAAGAGTAACCCAAAGAATCCATACGGATAAAGCTTATAGTCTCCACAAATAGCCCAGTACAACCCTCACTAATGTTCCTACACATATGTATTCTCATATGCTAAGACATCAGGTTCGGGTTCGCGCAAAGCACTAATGCACAGGTGGAAGACGACCGGGAGGAGTCAACGCATTCGGCCTAACTACCTGTGAAGGTCTTCTGCTATTCTGCATGTTTGTAACCACCTGCTCTTTAGCGCATAAGTGCAGGGGAGAGGGAAATAAGCAATCAAAAAAAGGGGGGGAATTATGTTAAAGACTGGGAAGAAAACGTAAATTGATTATAGAAACGACTAACACAATGGGACTGCCTGACAAAATGTTTAACGTACATGTATTGCGCACCTATGCTCTCATCATATAACCCAACCACCTCTCTCCCCCCTCAGTAACAACATTTAACCCCACTTAGGGGTCAGGCTGAAAACACCTCTATGGTGTAAAAAGAACTCCAAGCCCTGATAAAGACTCACCATGCTGAGCCCCAAGCCACAATAGGAGATGCTGTTCTCCACTACTCCCATAGTGCGTAGCATCCGCACTACTTCTCCACGAGAGAACCTTTGTAAATACTTGTGTTTGGTACCAGTTCTCCCCCTTGTTTTTGCTTAAACCCTAACCTACGAACTTCCCGATACCTAAGAGGCACCATAGCCAATGAACAGCACCATATCTTAGGCCATCATAACAACCAGGTAAAGCTGCTTGAAGATACAACAACCACAAAACCTCCAGCTGTTCACACACCCACCTACATATGTAAATAGTGTTGCATATTGTACGCTGGGCAAATACACTGCATAAACGCATAAATGCATAAACGCGCAAAACGCAATAATGTAGACATACTATGTATTCAAGAAACACATATTGTAAACAACAGAGTACTTAAATTTGGTCTGCATGACTACCCTACACAATACCATGCAACACACACATCAAAATCTAGAGGTGAGTCCTTTCTAATTCATAAAATCGATTGCCTTTGAACTTCTACAAATAAAGAAAGATTGTCAAGAACGATTTCTAATAATGCATTGCCTATTCAATGCCCTACCTATCACCTTAGTAGGGATCTATGGTACTCATAAAACTGACCCAATCCTTGAACAACTCTATAATAATCTGCGGAGAACTCAATCACATGCTAGAATCACAAATAGACACAACAATCCCTTGCAAATCCACACAGCACACAACACTCCCAACCCAATATAAAGCACTCATTAAATTGATCACAGAATATGGACTATGATGCATGGCGAAACCTCCACCCCAATGGCGCTGATTTTATATTTTACTCATCAGTCCACAAATCCCACTCTAGAAGTGATCTAGTGCTAGTGTCAGGCACCCTGCTTCCACAAGCCATACAGTGCACGATTGGAGACATTATGGTCAGATCATGCACCGGTAACACTGACCCTACAAGATAACTTTCAATTCAGAGGCATGACCCTGTGGTGCTTAAAGGATGTGTTACTACATGATAAAGAATTTGTACAAAAATTAGAAGACGATATATCCACATACTTCACGAACAATGACACTCCAGATGTTACCCCATTGTCACTTTGGCAAGTGTACAAATCAGTTATCAGGGGCCTGGCAATTAGCAGCGCTTCCTACCTCAAACGCCAATCCCATAAAGATTATCTTGGGTTACTCAGACTACCATAAATAAGAGACATCATAAATGCCAATAATGTAAACCCCACAACTCATAGCCCGAACTAGGCAAAATCTAAATGACATACACTTAGCGAAATACATACTACAGAAGCTAAAAGTACAAAGTACACACAAGGCAACAAAGAGGGGAAATTACTAGCCAACATGTTGCAAAACAAATACGCACAATCCAAAATCCCAATCATCACGAACACAGGACAAAATATATACAAACCCCAAGGACCAAACAATACACCAACAAACTAACCCAGACATTGAGCATTGCTAACGCAGACTACACTGCCGACACTGACGCCTACACAGAAAGACATCCTAAAAGCCCCTGTAACCACTACAGAAATTCTAGACACCATAAAAACTTTACCAGCTGGGAAATCTCCTGGCCCAGACAGCTTCACAAACTCCTACTACAAAATAAATTGCACACATTCTAGCCCCAAAATTAGAAACGTTTTTTAATCATCATAGGACAGCCAATATTCTGTCTGAAAGGCTCTTGGGGCATATCTCCACTCTTCCCAAACCAGGGAAAAACTCCAGCGGATGTCAAAACCTACGACCGATATCGTTATTAAACACAGATGTCAAGATTTTATAAAAAATATACACCAATAGATTGTCCTCTATCATCCCAACCATCTTCCATGAGGACCAGGTGGGAATTGTGGGGGATAGACAGGGACCGGAGGGAACCAGGAAGCTGCTAAACCTCTTGAATCAGCGGAAGGGGGGGGCATTATGTTCTAGCCTCCCTTGATGCCGAAAAGGCATCTGACAGGCTGCACTGGCCCTTCCTGCTCTCGGTCCTTGAGAAATTTGGGTTCCCACAGCAGTTCATTTCCTTGGTCTCAATGCTGTATTCCAGCCCTGCAGCAAAAGTAGTAAACGGAGGTTTCACCTCAAAGCAATTCACAATCACCAACCAAACAAGACAGGGATGTCCCCTATCCCCACTACTTTACATCCTCAGCCTAGAACCTTATAAGAGATGCAGTTATACACGGCATCTAAGTAGGAGGAGAAAACCACAAAATCCCACTTTTTGCAGACGACATCTTTCTCACACTAGAAGAACCACACATCTCACTGCCCAATTTACATCCACTATTAAAATAATACAGCGACTGTTTCTATTACAAACTTAATGTTACTAAGACACAAGCCATGGGAATCGATATCCTGCATAAGACACTCTCCGCGATAAAAGCAGCCTTTCCCTATGATTGGGGAAAAGTCCACCTGACCTTCCTAGGTGTGGCGTTCACAAACTCTGAACGCACCCTGTTACAAACCAATTACAACAAGCTTCTCCAAGATATCAAAAACAAGTTGCAGGGGTGGAAGGGAAAATTCCTCTCACTGTCAGGTAGTATGACAGCCATCAAAACGATAATATTACAAAAATTACAATATTTATTTAGGACACTCCTAATTCGAATACCCCCCAACATACTTAAAAGATGCGCAGAATGTCATTAACACATATGTGCGGCACGGGACATGACCCAGAGTGGCAGCAACAACACTATATAAGCCTTTTTCTATGGGTGGCATGGGACTATCTAATCTAGCTGTCTACTAGCAAGCGGCTATCCCTTCAGCTGCCGCAAAACTCAGCCAACCCCCTGGATACGTATAGAGGCTAGCTACACTGGGGATCACGCACTGCCCTCTCTTGCCTGGATGCCAAAAGCCCTGCACAACGCATACCCTGGAATACTGCCTACAACGGCCCATACACTTAAACTCTGGGATAGGCACCAACAGAAGACAAACCAAACAAGAATATCTTTGGCAATGCAAATCAAGACACTTATCTCCCTGATCCCAGATTTTAATGGCAAAATATAGCAGAGACACTGTATTACCTCCTTGTACCATTTAGTTCACAAAGGCAAACTTAAAGAATACACAAAACTACAAACACAATATAATTTATCAAATGTCGCCCGATTATCATAAAGATTAACTCATGGGTTCACAAAAACTATACGCAGTGCAATAACTCTGTACATGGACAACAGCTGATGGACAAGGAAAAAATAAGGCTGAAACTAAAACCTCCCAAGAAACTCATCTCTCTCATCTCACTCAGCCAAACACAACTGCCTACCTAGCAACTCCAACTCATACATACATAAATGGGAAAAAAAGTGGAATTTACCACTTCACAAAAGAGATCAATACTCAAAGCTCACAAGCATTTAACGCTATGCAGTTCCTACGTGGAGCTCTCCAGAAAAATACTATACTGATGGTCCACACCCTACTGAAATATCTCGACCCTCTCAAATCGGACTGCTTTTGGTGATGCTGGGAACATACCGGCTCAATGCTTCATGTCTGGTGATCGTGCCAGCGCTTAACCTAGTACTGGGCGCACATTGCCAAGCTAATACACGCAAGTACGAGAATAAATTTACCAGACACACCAGAGACCTTTCTATTACTTGTACTCCCTGAAAAAATCTCCAAATATCAACTATATCTAATATATATATGTATATATATATATTGGGGCGGTGATCTTGGGGGCGGTGGTTTGTAGCCAGTGGTGGCTAATCATGGTCAGTGCTGCTATTATATATATATATATATATATATATATATATATAATAGCAGCAGTACTGACCATGATTAGCCACCACTGGCTACAAACCACCGCCCCCAAGACACAAGAATGCATAGACCAAATTAATATAACAAAACACTATGAAATCATGGCTCGAAAGGCACTTGACCCTCCAAATTTTGGATGGAAGCATGGGAGAGATGGGACTGATACATAGAATGGAACAATACCCAACACTCAAATCCTTAAGTCAACCTTAACGGCAATTGAAGGCCAACCTTCAGATCACTGACTCCAACAGCTGTGTCCATTCCACCCAAACACAAATGTACAAGGTAACTTTTTGAATGCGAAGATGAAACTATTATATATTATACACTTCTATCACTAGTAACCTGGTACCAACTAGATACACAAACTGCCCCCCACCCCAATTCCTCTTCCTTTCTGTACCCTCTTCTTGAAACCAATAAAAAGTAATACCCCCAAAAAATACCCTTTTTACATATAAGAACCACATCTGTCTTCCTCCAATCCTCTGGTACAATTCCTGAAAGAAAAGAATCTTGAAAGATTAAATGCTGTGGTTTACTTATTTCTACACTTAGTTCTTTAAGTACTCATGGGTGAATACCATCAGGCCCAGGAGCTTTTTTTACATTAACTTTCTTAGCTGCTGTAGCTTGAGTCATCAAACCATGATTTTTCTGCTGCTGCTGATGCTTGAGTCATCAAACCATGATTTTTCTGCAAGTTTTGTGCAGCAATAGTTTGCATATCTCTTGCCATATGATCCTTCTTAATATATACTGAAGAAAAATAGTCATTAACTAGCATGCCCATTTCTGATTTCAGTGTACCTACACTTTCATTTTTAGTTTTTTTTAGAATGTATGTACTTAAATATAATTTAGGGGAAGGTTTTGCTCTCTTTGGCTATCACTTTCTCATTTTCTAGTTCAACCACTCTAATTGCCTTTTGGCATGTCTTATTTGCGTCCTTATATCTTATACAGTAGCAGTGCCCAAAAGGTAGATCCCCAGATGTTTTAAAACTACAGCTTTCATGATGCTTTGTCATTCTAAAACCATTCTAAATGTATGCAAAGCAATATGGGATTTGTAGTACTACAACATCTGCCTTTTTGGCACCCCTGTTATTACTGAATGCCTCTAATTTGTCTGATGTAAATGCTTTCAATGACCTTGGTTTACTTTCCCACTAAGCCATAATGTTTCTTTTATATTTATTACCTAATGGTACATACTGAGAGATTTACCTTTATAATATTTGTTTTAGATTCCATTTAGCCTCTGTGTTTTTTCACTATAGTGTTTATGCCAGTCAATATGTTGTAAAGCTACCCTTATCTTATTGAAATTGGCCTTTTTAACATTATATATTTTAGTGTACCCTGTGTGTTTTTGCTTTTTTGAGTTTACTTCAAAATACGTCATATTGTGATCATTATTTCCCAAGTGCTCCCCTAATTGAATGTTGTCAAACGTTGATCAACATTGTTTGTGATAACAAGATCCAGACAAACATCCTTTCTAGTTTGTCCTTGTACCATGAAGGTGACATTTAAGATGTTCAAAACCCTGATTCCCCTTGCTGAACTACTAGTTCCTCTCTCCCAATTTAAGTCTGGATAGACATATAATTAAAGTACTACCCAGATTTCCCAGTTTGCTCTAACAGCTGTTCTTCCTCATCAATATTAACATTAGTTTGTCTATAACATATCCCAACCAATAACTGATTCCCTTTCTTTTGCCCCAAGCAAATATCTATCCATAAAGCTTCCACATTTCTCTTGTCACATTCCACTTGCTTAAGATTTGGCTTTAACTTATGGTTGACATACAAACATATCCCACCAGCTTTTCTATTTTTTATCCTTCCTAAATAATGAGTAGCCAATTAAGTTAACTGCCCAGTTATGTGTCTCTTCCCACCATGTTTCTGTTATGCCTATTATATCATATTGCTTACTGTATGCTATTGCCTCTAGTTTCCCCAGGTTATTTAAGTTTTTTTTGCATTAGTAAGCCTACATTAAATATTATCATTGGTTACTTTTAATTTATGGGAATTTTTATTGCTATTACATACCTCTTCTGTTCTCCCCTCCCCCTTCTCCGCCTCCTTGAGGAGAGCTAAAGCCTAACTCCATTTAGTCCTATCTCAATTTTGCAGTTTTCTGTGTCCCTGCACCCTACCTCTAGATTAATGTCTCCTCCAACCTTCTAGCCATCCTGTCCCCCAGCACAGCAGACCCTCTTCAGTTTAGGTCCAATCTATCATGTTATGAAGATTGAACCCAAGCGCAAAATCGGCCTAGTGCTCTGAAAAGCCAAAACCCTCCTTCCTACACCATGACTTTAGCCATACATTAACCTCCATAATCTCCCACTGCCTTTGTACTGTTGCGCACAGCACAGGTAATATTTCTAAAAAAATACTACCTTGGAGGTCCTTTTCTTAAATGTATTTCTTAATTCCCTGAACTCAGCAACCTTCCAATTTTCCTCTGACTTTGTCATTGGTAACAATATGGACCATGAAAGCTGAGTCATCCCCAGCCACTCCCAATCCATCCACTCTGTCTGCAGCATGCCAAACCAGAGTACCAGGGGGACAGCAAACATTTGAACAGAGAACAGGCAGAAAAATGCACCATGAATAAAAAGCATGACATTTTAAAATCCGCATACAGTTAATGCAGCATAATAATAATAATACTAATAAACTAATGAAAAACTAAAGCACAAATGTTTTCTTGAAATCTATAGTAACTATGTCCAACCTTTTGTAGAGGTTTCATTTTCATCATCAGCAGATGAAGTGTCTTCACCAGGTCGAGCACCTTGAATTACTGTCAAATAAAGGGCATTGTATTATATTAAAACAATTTATTACATTTTCATGTTTTCCTATAAGGCATTCTTTTAACAGCTTGCAACAATTAACCATGCTTAATACCTTCACAACTGGGTCTGTATGTGGTATAGAGATGTTGGGTACAATTCAATGCTTGCCATATTTGTCATGTAGTCTCCAAAATGTATTGCAATAATAGACATATCAGGCATTTTCACAAATGCGACTGAGTAAATATATTTCAAGTAAGTTTTCTTTAGTTGCATTAGTTGGGTAAAAGTTGTTATGAGCAAAATCTTGAAAGGGAAGGTCTCAGTCTCATGCTTTCAGTTAGACTCGTAAGTGCTCACTCATTCCCATTTGTTTTGTAGGATTCAGTAAGTGCCAGAGGTGTAACAATATGAGGGAGATTTATCAAAGTAATCTGAAAACATTTTGTTTTGGTCTCGAATGTGTTCAGATTTATTATATTGATCTAAAAAGATTCTGCTTTTCTCTGCCTAAATTACACAATTTTTTGCAGATAAGTCAGATTCAAATTTAGAGTGGTGGAAAAATAAGAGAATTGAAATGGAACACTTTTTCTGGCAGTGATGTGATGGAAAGATTGAAAATAAACATAGTTACATAGTTACATAGCTGAAAAGAGACTTGCATTCCTCACATATGTTTTTGCTGTTGATCCAAAAGAAGGTAAAAAAATCTAGTCTGAAGCGCTTCCAATTTTGCAACAAACTAGGAAAAAATTCATTCTTGACCCCAAAATAGCAGCAAGATGTCTCCTTGGATCAAGCAGCTATTACCCCACTAATTATAAATTATATCCCCGTTATGTTATGTTTTTGCAAGTATTTATCCAATTGCAGTTTAAACATCTGTAATGACTCTGACAAAACCACCTCTTCAGGCAGAGAATTCCATATCCATATTGCTCTTACTGTAAAAAAACTTTTCTTTGCCTTAGATGAAATCTCCTTTCTTCCAGCCTTAAAGGACCACTCTAGTGCCAGGAAAACATACTCGTTTTCCTGGCACTAGAGTACCCTGAGGGTGCCCCCACCCTCAGGGACCCCCTCCCGCCGGGCTCTGGAGAGAGGAAGGGGTTAAACTTACCTCTTTTTCCAGCGCCGGGTGGGGAGCTTTCCTCCTCCTCTCCATCTTGATCGCGACATCATCGGCTGAATGCGCATGCGCGGCAGGAGCCGCGCTCGCATTCAGCCGGTCGCATAGGAAAGCATTTACAATGCTTTCCTATGGACGCTTGCGTGCTCTCACTGTGATTTTCACAGTGAGAAGCACGCAAGCGCCTCTAGCGGCTGTCAATGAGACAGCCACTAGAGGATTTGGAGGCTGGATTAACCCTCATTATAAACATAGCAGTTTCTCTGAAACTGCTATGTTTATTAAAAAAAGGGTTAATCCTAGAGGTACCTGGCACCCAGACCACTTCATTAAGCTGAAGTCGTCTGGGTGCCTAGAGTGGTCCTTTAATGTGTGACCTTGTGTCCTATGTATAGCCCTGTTTATGAATAGATTTCCAGATAAAGGTTTGTACTGGCCCCGAATATATTTGTATAATGTTATTATATCCCCTCTCAGATGCCATTTTTGCAAACTAAACAGATTTAATTTTTTTAACCTTTCTTCATAACTAAAATGCTCCATTCCTTTTATCAATTTTGTAGCACGTCTCTTCACTTTTTCTAGTGCCATGATATCTTTCTTTAGAACAGATGCCCAAAATTGCACAGCATATTCAAGGTGTGGTCTTACCAGCGATTTATAAAGAGGCAAAATTATATTTTTATCCTGAGAGTTTATGCCCTTATTTATACATGACAAAACCTTACTGGCCTTAGCAACTGCAGATTGACATTGCATATTGCTGCCTAATTTGTTGTCTATAACAATTCCCAAATCCTTCTCGTGTGTGGTTATCCCTAGTTCGCTACCCTTTAGGGTGTAAATTGCTTGTGCATTCTTAACCCCAAAGTGCATAACTTTGCATTTCTCCACGTTAAATTTCCTCTGTCATTTTAGTGCCCAGTCCCCCAATCTATCCAAATCCCTCTACAGCAAAGCAATATCCTGCTCACATTTTATTACTTTACAAAGTTTTGTGTCATCTGCAAACACTGATACATGGCTTTCAATGCCTATTTCAAGATCATTTATAAATATGTTAAATAGAAGTGGTCCCAAAACAGAACCCTGAGGGACACCACTTACCACTTTTGTCCAGCCTGCAAATTTACCATTAATGACAACTCGTTGTACTCTATCCTTAACCCCTTAAGGACACATGACATGTCTGACACGTCATGATTCCATTTTATTCCAGAAGTTTGGTCCTTAAGGGGTTAAGCCAATGTTCTACCCAAGAACAAGAATATTCATCTAGACCAATTTCTTTTAGTTTGAAGACTAACCTATTGTGAGGAACCGTATCAAATGCCTTGGCAAAATCCAAGTAGATCACATCCACTGCAACACCCTGATCTATACTTCTACTTACTTCTTCGTAGAATGCAATTAGGTTAGTTTGACATGACCTATGTTTCAGAAAACCATGCTGATTATTGCTAATAACAAAGTTCTTCCCAATGAATTCCTGAATATTACCCCTTAATAGCCCTTCAAATATTTCCCCAGTTACAGAAGTTAAGCTCACAGGTCTATAATTTCCAGGCAAGGCTTTTGAACCCTTTTTAAATATAGGAACAACATCTGCCTTCCGGTACAATACCTGAAACAAAAGAATCTTGAAAAATTAAATACAGAGGTTCACTTATTTCCCCACTTAGCTCCTTAACCCCTTAAGGACCAAACTTCTGGAATAAAAGGGAATCATGACATGTCAAATATGTCATGTGTCCTTAAGGGGTTAAAGGACCACTGTAGTGCCAGGAAAACATACTTGTTTACCTGGCACTATAGTGCCCTGAGGGTGCCCCCACCCTCAGGGTCCCCCCTCCCGCCGGGCTCTAGGGGGTGGAAGGGGTTAAACTTACCCTCTCCTCCTCCTCTCCTCCTCCATATCAACGTCATCGGCTGAATGCGCATGCGCGGCAGGAGCCGCGTGCACATTCAGCCAGTCCATAGGAAAGCATTCTCAATGCTTTCCTATGGACACTGGCGTCTTCTCACTGTGAAAATCACAGTGAGAAGCGCGGAAGCGCCTCTAGCGGCTGTCAATGAGACAGCCACTAGAGGCTGGATTAACCCTATTATACACATAGCAGTTTCTCTGAAACTGCTATGCTTATAGAAGAAAGGGTTAATCCTAGTTGGACCTGGCACCCAGACCACTTCATTAAGCTGAAGTGGTCTGGGTGCCTATAGTGGTCCTTTAAGTACTCGTGGGCGAAAACCGTCAGGCCCCGGAGCTTTATTTACATACATTTTCTTTAATAGCTGTAGCACCTTGTCTTGAGTTATCCAATCACAAGTTATCTGCAAGTTTTTTGCAGCAATCATTTGCATATCTCTTGCCATAGGATCCTCATTAATATATACTGAAGAAAAATAGTTATTTAAAATTTCTGCTTTTTCCTTCATTAGCTAAAAAAAAAAACGGTTTTCATTTGCCAATCTTGGCAGCCTCCATCAATCTGAGATGTGCAGCAGACTGGAGCATTCAGAGAGATCTGCTCATATGTAAGAGACGCAGACTCTGTTTCCAGTGACTCCACTGTCACAAATGATAACCAGAGTGTCCTGTAGTGATCAAATTCCTCATAGTGTGGTAACCCAGTTGGTTCTACATACTGCGGTATACTAGCAAACATGCCTGTGTGCCAATCAGTCCACGTGAGCCTTGAGGTTGGGTTTTTTTTTAACCAAAGCACAAATGGCCCTGCACAAAAGATATACAAATAGGAGACAAGGACACCACAGCAGATAAATACTTCAAACAGAAAAGTCAGAGAGACCTAAAGAAGCCATAGATATGTTCTAAAAAGAAGGCACACACAGAAAATTTGTTTTGAAAATATAAGGTATGTTTTAGCAATAGTAGCAAAATAAAATGTGCCCAACAATGTATAGTCCTATTCCACACAGGGCCAAATGCATTATTGTATACTTATATGTCAGATCAGGATAACAATACTAACAAAAAACAGAAGAAAAACAAACAAACCTTGATTGAAATACAACTAATTCAGTGATTTAAATTGCAAAAATAGCGATACAATTCACAGAAATCAGTGTTAACCTCACATTAAATGGTTTTAATTAAATGAAGTTGTATAATTGTTAATATATTCTTTTGTATTAAAAGAACACTGTATAAATAAGTTAATTTTAGTATGTGGTTTCAGGCAGATGAAGCTGTCTTGGATTAACCTTTAAAGTCTTTCTAATGCCTTAGTACCTCTATTATATAATTTGCTTGTTAGTCCATCAAATATATATCAGATCTTATTTAAACTTCTTTTATATTTATAAACCCTTTCCTTAATAGATTAATCTTATAAGTAGATACTAACACAGACAAATGCGCATTTACACAGTCTAGCGAGGAAAGTAGCAAGAAAAAAAAAGGAAAGGGAAGAAAATAAAACGACCGAAAAAAGGAACATGCTCAGGGCCCAAAGATGAAAACAATACACTAATCCTCAGTTGTTCCCTAATTGTGTTCCCCATTTCCTCCATCGTTCTCTTCTAGGGTTAAAATAATTATCCTGTCTTAGGATACCTATCTCCATTTTACAATTATTTAAGACTTGCTGCTTAATCATATCCCAAGAGGGCATGTCTGAAAGGTTCCGGTATCTAGCTATTGCTGCTTTAGTTTCTACGAGGATATGCATCACCAGATCTTTTTCACATATAGAGATCGTAGGCCAACCAATATGTAGTACCATCGACCCACACATGAGGTCTAGGTTTACATCTATTTGATATTTGCAGAATTTCGCTACTTGCTTCCAGAGTTGGCTTATTTTCGGGCACTACCACCATAAATGGACATAGTCTGCCCTGGCAGAGCCGCTTCTCTAACATATATGTTGCTTGAAGGGGTACATTTTGTCTAGTTTAGTAGGGACATAGTGCCATCTATTTACAATCTTATAGTGGTTGTCTGCTAGATTAAAGAAGTGAATGGCCTTGGCTACTGCATTATTAGTTCTTAGTATTATTGACATGAGAAATAAGACAAGATCACATGGTTGCATATGTATGTAGATATGCTATTCATTTATCCATTTTAAAAAGCAGAAAATGAGAATACACCACTGGGTTACACCCCCCTGACTTTTCAAGCAGATACAATGTCCTGTTACTTCCTGGTTTGGTTAGCTTATTTTTTTTTTTACTGAATTCAAGATGCAGCAATTCCCCAGAGCACCTGACTTCTTATTGAGCTTCATTGGTCAGTCTGTGATTTGACAGCACAGAACGTCTGATCGGAATTAGAAGAGAAGGGCTTACAAAGGCAGCAGACAAGAGATCTGCAGTTTTTGCAAGTTGATTTTAGATATAACTCCAACAAAACAATGCATTATTAAATGCATGCAAGTTTTCAATTGGGGTATATCTACTAAACAGTGACTTTTATTTTGTTTGTATTTGGGCAGTGGCGTGTCCCTTTAACGTTATTTACTCATCTCCAATTTATAATGAATGTGTATTTGTGGGAAAACTAAAATAATAATTTGGAAATCCACACATCTATGTTAGAACTGGGCACCTCCGTCTTAGCTCTCTATCACACAAAAGCTCTGTCCATGTCACTCAGCACAGAGAGAGAATGCAGACAAGAGGACAATTAAAATAATGATGCTAATTTGCCTTCTCATTTCTAATATTTGCCTTTGTTTTCCTGGTCTGAAATAGGTGGTTTATCATGTAATTTGATACATCTTTAATATATAGATTGAAAAGAAAAAATAAGCATCTCATAAAAAAGGGTAACACAATTTCCAGGTGGTTTTCAATGTTATATTTAATGGTGTAAATTCCAAATAATTGAGAGCTCCCCTTTAAAGTGCTGTGTTAGACATCAAAAGAGGTTAGAGGATTTGTTTGGACGGAATATACTGCCTTATTTAATGAGGAATTAAAGAATGATGGAATATACTTTTTGAATAAATAATATTTATATAATTACATTATGGTGTTCATCTTACCAGAGGTAGCAATTCTAACACACAAATGCTCTAAAATACAAAACTACATTTCTATATCATTTGCATTATTCGATGTTAATTGAAAGAGGGATGTAAACACAACAATTGTAATCCTTTTTAAGATGATTAGCTTTTGTGTACTGGCTGACCAGATATATTTAACGTGGAATCACATGTTATCTCTGTCATACCAGTGTCATACAAAGACACAGTGATCTATTACAGATTATTTGCAGGTTAGTTAAATATAAACAGGTAAATAATACGTCTAGGTAGAAAATCATCACAAAATTACCCACGATTTTTATTATGTATCTAAACAAAACTCATACATGCAACTATTAATATTTTTATTATTACATATTTTTTCCTTTTTTATCACACACACAATATATAATAAAAGAGTACCTTACCTTTTAGCCAGATCAATGCAGTCAGTACAGCACTTCTCCCTGAGAACTGCATGTCTAGTTGCCTTTATCTATGAAGAATATACTAAGGATTAGACTTGTTCATGTTGGTGAGATTGCTGTAAGCTTTTACATATAAGCTCCTTAAATGTACATTATTAGTTTCCGTTAAGGTCATCAAATGATTGAATACATTACTCAATGACTGAGCTTACAACAAATAAGAACAACAAAAAAAAAAGATTGTGGCTGCACCCTTGGAGTGTAAATCCCACCAATATTTTTAAACTTAGTGAGCAGCAGTTGTCTGGTTATGAGCAATGTGCATGTCAGTGAAAATGTGTATATGTCTGTCGGTGTTTGTGCATTGCATTCCACAGCAGATGGAAAGTGTTTGCCCCTCCAGCTTCTGTGGAGCAAAGCATCAATAATACAATAAACATTTAATATAAAATATAGTCATCAGTAAAGATTTTGTTAGTAAATAAAAAAGAAAGTGAATTCCTAAACCATAACCTTTGTTACAAATAGATAAAGATCCAAAAATTAAAAACACTTCACCTGTATACAAAATGTCCAAATCTCTAAAAATAAAAATAAAAATCACTCCTGTAAAGATAAATAACCCATTGCTAACAAAAAATATATGTATTATAATGTATAACCAAGCTCATTGATAGAATGTTATTTTTATGCTTCTTAATTTTCCACATGTTAGTGAATAAGCCCCTAGACCAGTGATGGCGAACCTATGGCACGCCGAGCCATCTCTGTGGGCATGCGGCCATAGGTCGCTGGGGTAGGGGGCTGCTGGCGCCGGTCGGCAGCAATACAGGGTAGGCTGCTTTCATGTCGGGAGGACCTGGAGGCAGGGGGAGGGATCTGGGAAGCAGTTCTTCTGTCCTCCCACGAGCAGGCTGTGTGGAGCGTTGCCGTGCATTCCCAACATAGAATTATCAGGCACATGCATACCACCACCTGACCACCAGGGTTGGCTGTGCCCCCCCTCCTTCACCAAAGGTAAGAAGGGAGTGGGGATAAAGATTGTATGTATCTTTACCAACCCCCCACACAAACACACAGCGCCACTACCCCCCCCCCCCACACACAGCACCCCTACCCCCCCCACACACAGCACCCTTACCCACACAAAACAACTCCCCCTACACACAGCACCCATGAGACATACACACAGCACTCCACACACACTCCGCACCGCTGAAGGCAGTATGTGTGTGTATTCAGCAGTCTGTATGTATTCAGTAGTCTGTGTGTATGTGTATTCAGCAGTCTGTGTGTGTGTGTGTTTGTGTGTATATATTCAGTAGTCTGTGTGTACTTGGCATTCTGTGTGTGTGTGTGTGTGTGTGTATATATATATATACTTAGAATTCTGTGTGTATTCAGCAGTCTGTGTGTGTGCATGTATTCAGCAGTCTGTGTATGTATTGTATGTTTGTACTACATTTGTTGGAGATACTAATAAATATAAGCTTAATTTTATCTATTTATATAATTATTTAAAATTTGTATCATTGAACTCTGTTGTGTTCTTCTTTTAAAACAAAAGACAAAAGTTTGGACAACTGTACGAGTTGTTTTTTCTAAACTTAAACCTCAGTATTCAGGTTTAATTGCCGTGTTGCCACTTTGAGGAGAAGAAAGTTGACATTTATTGCGGTTTGGGCACTTGGGCTCATAAAGATTCGCCATCACGGCCCTAGACTAAAAAGCTAATTTCTGTTCATCTTAGACAGGGTGTTGGCTGTACATTCCTATACATTGGTATCCTTACTTTGTATGGCAGTGACCATCTGTTAGTATTTTATTTATATACAGAAAAATGTCCAATGGATACAGAATCCAGAGGACACAAAAAAGTCCCTATGTAGATACAATGTTTTATGCAATATAAGAAAAAAGGGTAGGTTAGCGCTAATAATACAGTGGACAGGCAGCGGCCTAACAGAGGGTAACCCTCTAACCCTCTATATGAGAAATGTACAACAAGAAAAAAGAGAAAGGCTGCGCCAAAAGGAAATGAAAATATTAAATATATATAAAATTTTATTTATTTTTTTTCTAAAAATTATAAAAATAAGTTCCAATAAATATCAGAAGGTGAATGGGTATAGTCACTGATTCCGCTGGTAAAGTATCTTCTCTGTTTATTGTAGTTCAAATCGTCATGTGATATGGAAGACACAAAAAGAGAGGACCAATCATGCAGAGTGTATAAAGTAAATATTACATAAAATAAAATTTAATTTAAGTATTACACTCACATTTGCATGAGCTATGGCCAGCTCAGGTATAACAGGCATACAGCGGAAATCCCTGCTTGTAGGATATGTTGAAGCTTGTCCTCCAGGGAGTGATAATATCCAATTCTCAGGACCGTAGATAAAATAAAATAAAATATACTCACAAATAGAGTGCAGACCACACTGCACTCTGGAAGTAGCGTTGGTGGTATAATCCCCACCTTAGGATTAATTGAGTAGAATGCCAGGAAAAAATAAAATAGTGTGTAAAAAGATAGTGGCACAAATATATAGCCAAAAATTATTTATTATATAAAATACACAATATTTAAAACCATTAACGCATTTCGCCACTGGGGCTTTATCAAAATGGGTTAATATAAAACCTGGCACATAAAGAGTATATATAGGTACACTGGTACTTAAAAAAATGGCGCCAAAATGACATTATTAGTCAATGGCCAATCAGAAACATGCATTATGCATATACAGAATAGAATTTACAAGTGAAAATAAAATAATAAATAGAGGTAAGTATAATTTAACAAGCTATATGTCACAATCATTTAGGATAAAATTGCATAAAAAACGAGGTTCACAACTTTAAATTTAATATTGAATAAGATGGGGCGCGTCACGTGACCCGCACAGCACTATGGGGAATGTAGTGCGCGGGTCACGTGACCGGCATCGGTGTTGGTGTGCTGTGATAGGACTTGAGAGGGGGGCTTAGCCGTATAGTAGAAATAGGTGTGCAGCCGTCCTATTGGTGGGTGGCATGCACATCATAGGGGGCGGGTGCGTGATGGATCTCGTGACCCGCGGCCAATAGGAGAGAGTGTTTCGCTGGTTACGTGATCGGGTAGTGGCGCTCGGACGCATGGGATATGTAGTTTAGAAAATATTATAATTGCTAAAAATGGAAGCAAACAATGTGGGATATACCTAAATTCATCAGTCTATGGGCTCATAAATATAAAATAATAAAATTTGGCACATAATGATATGTATATAAAAGGAACTGTTAAGGAACATTCATAAAGGGGGCCATATTTGTTGTGGGCATCCATATACAAACTGGAAATAGATTGCATAAAATTATCAGGGAAAATTAAAAGAAACAGACATATATTGGCAAAAGTATAAATACAGCACATGGTAGTTAAAATGCGGTCAGGTACATAATAATATGCATATAAAAGAAACTATTAAAAAACATTAAAAAAGGGGGCCATATTGGTTGTGGGCATTCATATACAAACTAGAAATAGATTGCATAAAATTATCAGGGAAGATTAAAAGAGACAGGCATATATTGGCAAAAGTATTAATACAGCACATGGTAGTTGAAATGCGGTCAAGTTGGGGGTATCCTAGACTATAATGCCGTAGGTAACAACTATGAATAGGATAGCCACAAGTTGACAGCAAAAGTACTGAATAAACAAAATAACATATAAAATATAAAAATTTAAAAATAGAGGATAAAGGTAATAAGGATAAAACCAATAATATTCTTGTAAAAATTAAATAAATCAAAGTCTACATTTAAGCCTTGGGGGGTTAGGGTCTGTAAATTAAATACCCACTCCATTTCTGATCTACCTAAAATATTTTTTATATTACCACCTCTCCAGGGCACCTTAAATTTTTTAATACCTATACATTTGAGAAATTTGGGGTCCCGATTGTGTTTGACAAAATGCTTAGAAACGGAATGGTTTAGGTATCCGTTTTTTATATTTCTGCAGTGTTCTGCTAATCTTGTTTTGAGGCACCTAGTGGTCATACCCACATATTGGAGGCCACAAGGGTACTCCAATAGGTAGATAACATTGATAGTATTACATCCGATAAAATCTTTTACAGTATAGCTCTTATTGTTATATTAGATTTAAAGTTAGTGACTTTGGAGTGTGTGGAGGGATCGGTACTCTTACACACAATACAGCATTTACAGTTGTAGAAACCTATAACTCCATCTAAAAAGGTGTGTTGAGTATTTTTAATTTCCCTAGTATAATTGTTAGTTAGGATAGATCTAAAATTAGGTGCACCTCTAAAAACTATTTTAGGTTGTGTTGGTAAAATTTATTTAAGGAGATCATCTTGTCTTAAAAGGTGCCAATGTTTTTTAATTGTTTTCTTAATAAAACAGCTTTTATTATTATAATTAAAAATTCTAGGAAGGGTAGGAGCTTCTGAGATATCCTTATAGGTTAAAAGGCTTTCTCTAGATTTATTTTTCACTGTTTCTATGGTATTATCCAATTGTGTGGGTGAGTAGTTTTTTTCTAAAAATATTTTTTTTAAAAACGATGATTGTTCATTAAAATCATCAATGTGGGAACAATTCCGGCGTATTCGTAAAAATTGACTCTTGGGGGCACTTTCAAGCCACGGCTTATAATGGCAGCTAGTTTGGTCATTTGTTGTATTGGTACATACTTTTTAAAAAAATGTTTTTGTATGTATTCTACCTTCCTTAATAAACATACTTAAATCTAAAAAAATTAATTGTTTCTTTGCTATATTCGCATGTTAAGACAATCCCTCTGTTGTTAGAGTTGAGATGTGATATAAAAGAATTAAGTTTTTTTTTAGTTATAATTAAAAGCTAAGTTTTATTGTTGGGAATTAACTACCTACTTTTTCCCACTTCAGTTTCCCTCCAGATTGAGGGAAACCCACTCTATCAGGATTATTTCTACCTATTTTTCCTGTCCTTTCTCTCTACGTTCTTTCTACTATTTTGTATTTTTGGTGAATTTATTTCACTAGGGGTTAACCCCCAAGTAGGAGAAATCCACTTATATATCCCCCCCCTTCCCCCCTTTTTGACAAAAGAATTAAGTGAGTCCTCTGAACCTTTCCATATGAAAAACAGATCATCAATGTATCTAAAATAGGAGACCAGGCTATGCTCCCAGGTATGCCGTCCCCAGATGGCACTGGATTCCCAGTCTGCCATAAAGAGGTTGGCATAGCTGGGGGCAAACCTGGTCCCCATAGCTGTCCCTCTCTTTTGAAGATAAAAAGAATCATAAAACCAAAAATAATTGTTATTTAAAATGATATCAATGCCCTCCACAATAAAATCAATCTGAGTATCTGGTATTCTTTTTTCGTTTGATAACATAGTTTTAACAACATTACATCCAAGTTGATGGGGAATGATAGTGTACAGTGAGTTCCGAATAAATCTGGTTCCGAATAAAATCCATTTAAAAACCTCAACAGAGTCATTGAGTCCTTTAAATAGGACTTCATAAGTTTTACTGTTGGTTGGAGTAAGGTATCGATGTATTGAGATAAGTTACATAAAGGAGAATTGATCCCAGACACGATAGGTCTACCAGGGGGGTGTCTAGCATCTTTGTGTATTTTCGGCAGAAAATAACTTACCGGAATTTGGGGATTTTTGATGAATAAATAATCAAATTATTTCTTGTTTAAAATGGTTTCATCTAGTCCCTTTTGTAAAAAAATGATTATTTTTTGTTGTATAGAGGATGTTGGATCTTTGGGTAATTTCTCATGTACAGCAATGTCATTCAATTGTTTATAAGCTTCTTTAATGTACATGGTACTTGATTGGATAACCAGACCTCCACCTTTATCTGCAGGTTTAATGACAATGTCTTTATCTTCTTGGAGTTGTTTAATCGCTGATTTTTCTAGTGTATTTAAATTTTGGATATCATATTTGTTGCACTTGATTTTGTTAAAATCTCTCAATACAGACTTTCAAACATCACGAGTGGGACTGATTTAAAATGATAAGGATAAAATGTAGATTTTGGTTTGAGGTCAGTGTTGATGTATATAGGTTGATCTGTGGGGATGGAGGGAAGGGGAGGAGAGGGATTGGTGTCTGGATTTTGTGCATTAAAAAATCTTTTTAGTGTGGCTTTCCGTACGAATTTGTTGACATCTAAAAATGCTTCAAAAGGTTTAAAAGAATTTGTCGGAGCATATTTTAATCCTTTGCTTAAAACTGAAATTTGCGCTGCACTTAAAACGTTGTGTGATAAATTAAAAATACCAGCATCAGACTCATTTGGGGCAGTTATTGTCTTTCTAATCTCTCTTTTTTGCTGTCTTCTGCCACTCCGTTTGCCTCTGGGCTTAGGGTTCTTTTCTTTGCTCTTGTTGGATATGGTGTGTTTAAAAAAGTGGTTGGATGTGTCTGAATTTCTAAAAAATGGTCCTCATTTTCAATTTCAGAATCGATAGATAATAGTTTGTACCTATTAGTGTGTGAGATAGGAGTTTCGGAGTGATTTTTGTAATAATGGCTGGGTCTATGAGTTTTGGGTGAGTGTTTGTAAGTATCAGGGCTGCGTGCATTGTAATAATTAGGACGGGAGTCATGGTGAATAGACGTATTAAAAGGAACTCTGCGTGATTTATATGATGTTGGTCGGTGGTGAGGATGAGGGTGCATAGTTAGGGTTGTAATTCCTATAGTGAGGTCTTGATTTGTAAGGAGAATGGTGAGAGGGTTTATGTGGGATGGGGAAGTGATTCTTGGTGACATATGGAGATTAATGTCGTGCATTAAGTGCGGTTGGTCTTTGGTATTGATATGATTCTGTTCTTATATTGGAGGGTTGATTTTCTGATGTGTACCTTTTGTTTAGATGGTATGTCCTCACCTGTCGGTTGGCATAATCTTGTTTGTCTCATATGTATTTCTTTACTTATGAATGTTCCTTAACAGTTCCTTTTATATACATATCATTATGTGCCAAATTTTAAAATTTTATATTTTATTAGCCCATAGACTGATGAATTTAGGTATATCCCACATTGTTTGCTTCCATTTTTAGCAATTATAATATTTTCCCTAACTTAATGGCGGCTGGACGCTCTAAACTGCATATCCCATGCGTCCGAGCACCACTACCCGATCACGTGACCAGCGAACCACTCTCTCCTATTGGCCGTGGGTCACGAGATCCATCACGCACACGCCCCCTATGATGTGCATGCCACCCACCAATAGGACGGCTGCACACCTATTTCTACTATACGGCTAAGCCCCCCTCTCAAGTCCTATCACAGCACACCAACGCCGATGCCGGTCACGTGACCCGCGCGCTACATTCCCCATAGTGCTGTGCGGGTCACGTGACGCGCCCCATCTTATTCAATATTAAATTTAAAGTTGGGAACCTCGATTTTTATGCAATTTTATCCTAAGTGATTGTGACATATAGCTTGTTAATTATACTTACCGTATATACCCGAGTATAAGCCGACCCGAATATAAGCCGAGGCCCCTAATTTTTCCCCAAAAAACTGGGAAAACTTATTGACTCGAGTATAAGACTAGGGTGGGAAATGCAGCAGCTACTGGTAAATTTCTAAATAAAATTAGATCCTAAAAAATATATATTAATTGAATATTTATTTACAGTGTGTGTATAAAGAATGCAGTGTGTGCGTATGAGTGCAGCGTGTGTGTGTATGAGTGCAGCGTGTGTATGAGTGCAGCGTGTGTATGAGTGCAGTGTGTGTGTGTATGAATGCAGTGTGTGTATGAGTGCAGTGTGTGTGTATGAGTGCAGTGTGTGTATGAATGCAGTGTGTGTATGAATGCAGTGTATGAATGCAGTGTGTGCAGGGCCGGTGCAAGGATATTTGCCCCCCCCCCATATGTCCTGACCTCCCCTCCTCCTCCCCTAGTGGTCCTTATCCCCCCTCCCTCCCATAGTGGTCCTTATCCCCCCCTCCCTCCCATAGTGGTCCTTATCCCCCTCCCTCCCATAGTGGTCCTTATCCCCCCCCTCCCTCCCTCCCATAGTGGTCCTTATCCCCCCCTCCCTCCCATAGTGTTCCTTTTCTCCCCCCCTCCCTCCCATAGTGGTCCTTATCCCACCCCCTCCCTCCGATAGTGGTCCTTATCCCCCCCCTCCCTTCCATAGTGGTCCTTATCCCCCCCCTCCCTCCCATAGTGGTCCTTATCCCCCCCCTCCCTCCCATAGTGGTCCTTATCCCCCCCTCCCATAGCGGTCCTTATACCCCCCCTCCCTCCCATAGTGGTCCTTATCCCCCCCCCTCCCTCCCATAGTGGTCCTTATCCCCCCCTCCCTCCCATAGTGGTCCTTATCCCACCCCCTCCCTCCCATAGTGGTCCTTATACCCCCCCCCCCCACAGTGGTCCTTATATCCCCTTTTTTTATTATTATTTTTTTTTTATTATTATTTTTTTTTATTATTATTTATTTTATTTATTTTTCGTCCCCCCTCCCTGCTTGATACATGGCAGGGAGGGGGGCTCTCCTTCCCTGGTGGTCCAGTGGCAGTTCAGTGGGGGGGAGAGGGGGGCTGGCAGAGAGCGTTACTTACCTGTTCTGCAGCTCCTGTCAGCTCTCTCCTCCTCTGCGCCGTCCGTGCAGCTCCTTCTATCAGCTCACACTGTAAGTCTCGCGAGAGCCGCGGCTCTCGCGAGATTTACACTGGGAGCTGACCGAGGTGCTGAACGGACGGCGCGGAGGAGGAGAGAGCTGACAGGAGCTGCAGAACAGGTAAGTAACGCTCTCTGCCAGCCCCCCTCTCCCCCGGTCTGTATTATGGCAATGCAAATTGCCATAATACAGACTATGACTCGAGTATAAGCCGAGTTGGGGTTTTTCAGCCCAAAAAATGGGCTGAAAAACTCGGCTTATACTCGAGTATATACGGTACCTCTATTTATTATTTTATTTTCAATTGTAAATTCTATTCTGTATATGCATAATGCATGTTTCTGATTGGTCATTGACTAATAATGTAATTTTGGCGCCATTTTTTAAAGTATCAGTGTACCTATATATACTCTTTATGTGCCAGGTTTTATATTAATACAAAAAGAGAAGTCCTGCGCTTAAGCTGCAAGGACTACAACACACATCAGCCCCAATATATAGTAAAAACCAAAGAAAAGAAAATGTTACTTGCGCTTTTTCCTTAATCCCTATGTATATTTAGACAAATGGAGGTCATTTAGTTGCTCCAATGGCCATTTTGATAAAGCCCCAGTGGCGAAATGCGTTAATGGTTTTAAATATTGTGTATTTTATATAATAAATGATTTTTGGCTATATATTTGTGCCACTATCTTTTTACACACTATTTTTATTTTTTTCTGGCATTCTACTCAACTAATCCTAAGGTGGTGATTATACCACCAACGCTACTTCCAGAGTGCAGTATGGTCTGCACTCTATTTGTAAGTATATTTTATTTTATTTTATCTACAGTCACATATCATCATATTATCAGAGAGCACTATTTGCTGTTTTTATTCTCTTCTTCTCCTGAGAATTGGATTTTATCACCCCCTGGAGGACAAGCATCGACATATCCTACAAGCGGGGATTATTCCGCTGTATGCCTGTTATACCTGAGCTGGCCATAGCTCATGCAAATGTGAGTGTAATACTTAAATTAAATTTTATTTTATGTAATATTTACTTTATACACTCCGCACGATTGGTCCTCTCTTTTTGTGTCTTCCATATCACGAGACGTATCCATATCACGATCTTTGGTGTTTAACGGCAATGAAAATAAATCAGTTTGGCTCAGTGACCCCCACCTGAAAGGAATCCTTGGGAAATAGTCACTAACAGTAGAAGTAGCAGTTAAGCCTTCATAGTAACTACCTAAAAAGATCACTATCTTAGGGTTAGGGTAGGGTTAGGTTAGGGGTAGGGTTAGGAATAGGGTTAGGGTAACCCTAACCCTACCCCGAGCCCTAACCCTACCCCAACCCAACCCCTAACCCCAACCCTCTCCTGTTTTGCCACTTTTCAGAAATTCTAAGTACTTCGGCACTTCTGAAATTCGGCACTTCTGAAATTCGGTTCGGGATTCCAAAATTCTGCACTTCGGACATTCGGACATTCCAAAGCATCCAAATGTCTGAATTTCCGAAATTCGTCCGAATTGCACATGTCTAAAAATGAAGGCTAAAATCCTACTGAGGAAAGGATGAACTTGCTAACTTTAAAGTAGCCCTTAACTAAACCCCATTTAAAGAGAGTTTCCCCTCAAAGGTATAAAGCAGAATCCCTCATAAACTATCCATAATGTGAACACATCTGTGCAGTGATTTAAAAAATAGAAAATAAGCCTGACGCACTTTTCGGCGCTGCTAAAGTGCCTTCGTCTGAGGCGTACCCGGTAGGGGGTCCTTGCTTTCTCTTCTGGCTTATTTTATTTACCCTCCCCCGCCATATCCTGTAGACTGCAAGACCATGTGTGTCTCTCTATTCCCCACCCTATTTCCTTTAAGCCTCTTTAAGAACTATGTGTTAGTACCCTATTGGATAATCCAATAAGGGGCATGTACAGTTCTCATTTCATATACTATTGTTTGCTACCATTAAAATTTTAGTCCTTTTGAACAAGCAATGAGTGTGTGCCGTTCAATTGGAATTCCCAATACTGCAGAGGTACAGACAAAACCAGTAATTGATAAAATAGAAGTCCATGGCAAATTAAGCACTTTCCTATTTAACAAATTCTTCACCAACCTAACACCTGGGGGCATCTGTCAGGATTGTCAAGGAAATAGTGATATTTGCTGATGAGTAAACAGAATTTATTTTCTGTCTGTTTCTAAACTCTCAGCATGTCTTCTGTCTCACTGATAGTTTGAACATGTGAATATTGCATTATGGTGAAGTGTTGAGACTCTGCCAGCGTGCAGTGGTTGTTAGATATATAGATAGTATTACCGGCGATGTAATACTGTAGGTTATATATATATATATATATATATATATATATATATACACATACATACATACATATACACATAAACATATATATACACACACACACACACACACACACACCTGTTGAGACAGCCAGTGTGAAGTGGTTGTAGTCACATTCTACCAGGGTGTAGAGTGTGTATAGTCACAAACTTCTCTGGTACTCGGTAAAGAGTGGAGAGAACCTTCGGAGAGATAATTTTTGTTTCCCCCTTTTATTTTAAGGTTAAAAAAAAAAAATCATATCTCTGGTTTCTACTCTGTCCTCCTGAAATATAGAGTATAAACTTTATATGATTATTGAATTATAATTCATTTGAGTCTGAGTGTGTGATAATTGTAATTTCACCTATGAGCCCTGTTAACATAATTGATGGGACTAGAAATATTTTGTGTATGTATGATGAGCTTGGTATGATTAATACTGAGACAATTGTCCCCTCACTAGAATAGTGATAATAGTGATAGTCTTTTGGACTAGGGATTAAAAAACACTACACATACCCCACTGTGTGACTGACTGATCTTCGTTCATACTCATTGGATTATTGTAACTGTGTTTATTTTTATTGTTTTACATTTTCAGAAGGATGCACGCACATATATAAGTTTATAAGGCTAGAACTAAAATTTTTGCTTGCTCACAGGATTCTTGCATTATCTGTATATACAATTTTTTGTTGTATAACATTGAATATGGGACAAGGCAAAGGTAAACTTTTTTTTTTTTAAAGGATAGCTGATGATTATTACTGTGAACCTGTTGTGGATAATTTGGAAGAGTATACAGAGGGACTAAATAGTTCTAATTCTTTCCCAAGAGAGGGTAATTTTGCAGGAGTCCACTTGTGTATGATAGATGGTCTATGCTTAGGAAATAGGCATAAATGGGCCATGGACCCGATCCGGCATGGAATAAGGGTTAAATGAGGACTTGTGGCAGGGTGTGGGATATTCTTGCTCCACAGTGGCAGAGGGATGAGGAAAAGCAGCAGACACTAGCTTGTGTGTCTACTCCTCTTCCTCCCCCTTACTGTTCATCTACAGAAGCTCAAAATGCCCCTGTCGAGGGACAAAGCACCAATGCTCACTAAAATTAAGGCATCCAAGGTGTTGTATGCAAATTTGAAGGATATTGCATTTAGTAAAGATGAGGATAAGGATAAGGAGGTGTTACTGACAGTAGCAAATCTTCAAAACAAAAAATTATGGTCAACAGAGCGTAGGGAGAAGGAGGCTGTACTTATTGATATGCCTCCCTTTGGAAGGTGAACATGAGGAGGAAGAAGTGGAGGAAGGAGTAAGGAAATATGATCTGAGAAAAAGAAATAGAAGTGTTTGGAGGGAGGAGTGGAAGTACCATATATGCTTATAGGGAATCAGTTAATTCTTCAACCCCCAGATATGAATATGACGACAACTCTGGCTAGATGTTGCGCAGACCCAGTCTGCCCACAGCAGCCATTACATATCTCAAGAGGGACACGGCAGGATATTTCCTTTTCCCCTCTGGCTATGTCATGTTGCTGAACCTTATTATGGGCATTGGTAATACAGATTGGAAGATAGTAACCAAGAATATATTAGATCCCAGTCAGAAAGTCTTGCACAAGGACCATATACCAAGTAGTATGGACCTTGAGAATATGTATAAGGAATTGCAAGATTTTTCTTTTTTAGTGGAGAAAACTAAAAGCAAAGCATGGCAAACAAAAGCCAGGTGAGGGTCCCATCACTTTTGCCAGAAGGTTTCAAAAGTGCTTTTTTAAAAAAGGAATGTTGCCTCCCAGTCTCCAATGACATGAGGGGAATGTTTATCAATATGTTACTAGATAATCTAACCGCAGATGCCTCACAGACCTTTAATCGGGCCCATCCCAAATGGTATGGACTATTAAGGAGCTGGTTGACAGCATCATTGAATTTGCAGAGTGTTTTGACCCCTCCCCCCAAGGCTGTCTCAGTGCCCAGTCATGCTGTGTCTAATGGCGTAGCCCCAAGGGTATGTTGGCACTGTAATAAGATAGGGCATTGGAAACAGTGTCTACAATTAAGTGGAGAACCAACAATTTGCTACAACTGTGGCAAATTTGGTCATGTAATGCGCCATTGTCACCCTAATACTGCCTAGGTCTATCCCACCCGATACTGGCTTTAACAAGGTCTCAGTACCCTGAAAATCCCAGATATCATATAAGAAGGCATGAGGTTGGATCCCTTTTCTTGTGCATCGCTGCGGGCTACTGTTAATTGATCTCAGTTACCGATGCTCTACCTTAAAATACAGGGACAAACGTTTGAATTCATATGTGATACTGGAGCCATAGCATCCTCACTCAAAGATGCTAAAAAATTTATTTCTTGTGACCACAACTCTTGACTTAATGTTCGTTGGGTCTGAGGTTTTGGTCTCGGGCTTATAGTTTGTATCAGAAAATCACAGAATACCCATTATGAGGTGTGCAGCTAAACTGGCAAATAGATCTATAGATAGAAGTCCCAGGCTAATAACCTATTAACCCCTTAAGGACTGAGCCAAATGTACATGTTTTGATCAAAATAAAACGTAAACAAAACTTGGAATTTTACTATATGTCTGTTCAACCGTAATTCACCTATTTCATATTAAATGCACCCACACTTATATATCATTTTATTCAGGAGTAATAGGGCTTTCATTTAACATCAAATATTTAGCTATGAAACATAATTATGTACAGATTTTATGGTGTTTTGGGAAGTTACAGGCTCAAATATAGACTGTTAAATTTTTCAGTTTTTTCACATTGAAATTCACCAAATTGGTTACGTTGCCTTCGAGACCATATGGTAGCCCAGGAATGAGAATTACGCCCATGATGGCATACCATTTGCAATAGTAGACAACCCAAGGTATTGCAAATGGGGTATGTCCAGTCTTTTTTAAGTAGCAACTTAGGCACAAACACTGGCCAAAGTTAGCGTTCATATTTGTGTGTGAAAAATGTAAAACAACTAATTTGAACGCCAATTTTGGCATCCTTTTGATAATATATATTATATATATTATCTAAGTATATATTTTATTTTACACTGTTTTTAACCTTTATTTTACTGTATTACAGGAAGCAGGGGGACTGCATGTCATTCCATGCACTCCCCCTGCTGGCACTGCTATGGACGGCTATTCCATCCATGTGATCGTGAGGTACTCGCAAGGACCTCGCGATCACATGGCCCAGGTGGGCTGGATCAGATGCAGGGGGGCTACCTGGGATGCCAGGCAAGTCCCTCCGTTGCGATCGCTGATGGAGGATTGCCAGCGAGCAGGTAAGTCCACTGGACGGCGGGGATGTACTATGCCACCCGCTATCCCTAAGGGGTTAACTAACTATTGCTTAGAACAATGGGAGTTGAAGTCATTCTAACAGCTCTATGGTATAGTATACAGAATGCAGCAGATACTGGTTGCAATATCAGATTGCATATCTTTTTTTAAATTCCTTGTTTATCTGCAAGTATTCATCTGCAGTCTGATTAATCCATATGCCCTAAGCATAGAAAACTAAATTTTGTCTTATTGCGATGTTTCATTTTTCCTCTAAAGGACACAGAGTGTGAAATGTATTTGCTTATTTTATTAACTTTATTTATTTGGATTATTTGTGATTTATTTGCACATCCCCGAATATTGTGCTTTGCAATGTTTTGTTATAAATTGGTGTCCATTGTCCAAACGAGTTTAAATAGTAAAGAATATTTACATGTCATTAATGCAAGCATTTATTGTTTTTAAAACAGGTCAAATGCTATACAGCCGACAAAAGTGAAATATCGCATTCGATCGCTCCTGGAGATTATTTGATATGAGGCTATGTAAGAAAAGCACTTGTTACCCCCACAAAATGATACTTATCAGATCCTGATTCACATCCTCCATTGCACAGTGACTTGTCTGACCCTTGTGCTAGATTAAGGGAGTATTATTTTGTGCAAGAATTCTTATTTTATTTAATTATCAGTACTTAATTTTTTAATATCAAACTATGAGGATAACCTTACTAATTGTCCCAAAATTGTGTCAGTTTGTTTAATTTATCCAAAACATCTTCATACTCCTTGACATGCCTTGACTCCTTCTAGAGCAGATTAATACCTCTGTCATCTGAGGGGATAGATTTTTTTTAATCAGCCATAACTAATAACCCGGTTATGGTACCCTGGAGGCATGGGCTCCCTGTTCGGGAGTGGTGGGTAGTATAATGTGTTTATCTAAATGTAAGGTTCATCAAGCGTACTTCATTGATCAAAGAGCAATAGTGAGATTTTATTTTTACCAGAAAAAAACCCCCAAATAATTAAATTTATACTGAAATTATTATGTTTATAAGAAGAAATTATAATTGGTGGAACTAAGGTACTATATTAATAAACTGAAGCATTTTGCTGAAAGATCTTATTAAAAGATGTTTCAGCAAAATGATCCAAAAGAGATTTAGGTTCTCTTGACGGCCTCCTGCTGGTCATTAGCAGAACTCACAAAATCGACAGAAATGAGTAAATTCTGCTCTTTGATTTAGAATCGAGAGGAAGATTTCTTCAAATGAGAGGAAAATGTGTACATTCTCCACCAGCATCTAGTAGAAATTTGCAACACTATAACATGTTGCACTGAAATAAAAATCTGTTACTTTTAAAAGAACTGGATGGAAGATTTTATCATATGAGTAGGAAATAAACATTTTGATGAGATTTTTTTCTTCATTTAGGTTCTCTTGACGGCCTCCTGCTGGTCATTAGCAGAACTCACAAAATCGACAGAAATGAGTAAATTCTGCTCTTTGATTTAGAATCGAGGGGAAGATTTCTTCAAATGAGAGGAAAATGTGTACATTCTCCACCAGCATCTAGTAGAAATTTGCAACACTATAACATGTTGCACTGAAATAAAAATCTGTTACTTTTAAAAGAACTGGATGGAAGATTTTATCATATGAGTAGGAAATAAACATTTTGATGAGATTTTTTTCTTCATTTAGGTTCTCTTGACGGCCTCCTGCTGGTCATTAGCAGAACTCACAAAATCGACAGAAATTAGTAAATTCTGCTCTTTGATTTAGAATCGAGAGGAAGATTTCTTCAAATGAGAGGAAAATGTGTACACCAGTGAGGTAGATTAATTTAGAAATAAACAAATATGTTTAAATATCTATCTGTTCCTGTCCAAATCTGAGATGATTACATTGCATATACGCAGAAGTAAATTCACACTGACACACGAAGTTCAGGTTAAAATAACTTCGAGAAAATTTAATGGCATCTGCTTAAAAGCGGGCTCGCAGACCCTTATAAGAGCAAAATTACATCATCATTGAATATCAAGATATCAGTAAATAAACATAATTAATTGGATTAAGTGTTAAGTGGCTATGTCAATGTCCACCCATCAATATTATTAATTGGCTCAAGAACTAAGTGGTTAGCTAGGTGTCCTCCCACCGGGAGGTGGTATTGTTCTGGACACGGGTGTGGACAGATGGCTCAAGCGCCATCTTACCCAGCACGAGGCTTACTCGGTGGGAAGGGGGACTTGGGCGTCATTTTGGGTAGTTAGTGATGTCAGACTCGTGGTCAGGTTCAGGGTTCTTTTTATGAATAGGACATTTCATAAGGCCAGCTTTTCTCATGGCCTTGGCTATACTTTGTTGCATGTTACAGGAGATTCAATAATTCCGGGGTTAGTCATGTCTTTCTAGAAAATACAGTCTCTATTCATTATACTAAATGCTTGTTAGGAAATTCTGTCATGTAATGTGGTTTAAAATGGAGTTAGTGCAAATATTCAACACAGGTTCAATACAGGTTTTTAATAATTCTACATCAGTCCCCCCTATGAAATGTTAGATTCTAAAAAGATAAACTTTATTTGTTAATACCAGAAGACGTGTTAGCCCAAAGGCACAGAAACCCCGTGGCCGCTAGCTAGGTGTTAATGCAAAGTGCAATCCTGTCCCTTAATTTGACCCTAGTAGGCTAACTCATCCGTCAGCATGGCTCTCGAACGCTTCACTCCCATGGGTGGCCCACGGTGGCTTGTCCACCACTTCTCCACACGGGAGGCTTTACCCATTACAGACGGATGCTGTCCCTAAGCAGGTCCCTTCCTAGAACTCTTGCACTTTATCAATAAAAGGGATAGTTTGTAGCGGTATACAGGGTGAGTTGAGATATTGAAAATCTTGGTCGTCAACTGCCAAATGTGCAAAAGTTGGTGTTGCCTGGTCTACAGTCTTCTGTAGGAATGTTCTCAGACAAGGGAGGACACAACAAACGAGAAGAGCAAAGATAAAAAGAGAAATTAGTATTGCCATACCAATATGCATTAAAGCTTTTTACCATCCTGTCATCCAACCAAACCATCTTTCCCAGGGATCTTTTATCCCAGAATTCCTTTTTAACTCTTCAGAGAGCTCATTTAATTTTTCTATGGCTAAGGTGACTTTACCATTAGGGCCTGTGTTTTCTGGGATGTAAGTACAACATGTCATGGTGTCGGGCAAAATTTTACATACACCCCTTTTTCAGCTAGAATCATGTCTAAGGCCATTCTATTCTGGAAGGACATTTGGGATGTAGCCTGCAGCTGTTCGGCTAAACCCTGGAGGGCATCCCTGGTGTAGTTAACAAAGCGTTGTTGGTTGTAATAAATGTAATTTATCCAATTCAAATTCTTGTTTGCAGTAACTATGGTAAAAAGTGATTCAAATCCTGCAGCAACTTCATCTCTTGCTTTAAATTCATTGGGCAACCCCCTAGGCACCCCAATGGCATCAATGTAAATGTGAGGGTCAAAACTGCCTTTTACTGGGGCTTCACGCTTAACCTTGGTTGGTGTGTGTTTGGACTCATGTGTGTCAGGGTGTGTGTCAGAGATAATATGTATAGGCATGATGGTTTTAGCCAGAGTACACTCCCCCCACCATTCCTTGTCCATCCTGGATCTTAGCTGTAAATCCCCACACAACCAGTAAATATCCCCCAATGACCTAGTATGGAATTGCAGCAGGTTCATGGAGACAGTTCTGTAGGTGGCACAATACCCTTTGGAGAAGTTACCCAAGAATTTACCAATTCCATCATAATTAGCATAACAGGTGTAATTACCTTTATAGACTGTAACACCGTCTGGGGGTTTGACATCCTTGGCTAAGAGAGGATATTCCACTGTCCATGCTTTGCAGAGGGACCTATTGAAATTGTAGTGGTAGGCAAAAAGACTCAAAACACACTCTTCTATATCTACTGGCAAGGTTAAAGGTACGGTGCCGAGGTGAGGCCGGGCACCACCACAGACATAGCATGCGGTTCTGTTATGTTTGTTGGCATTATATTTCATCCATTCCAACCATAGATTAACATCATTAAAACCTTTTTCAGCGGCCGTGGTATCTTCAAAGGTGGGGTTTGCAATGGCCATCATGTCTTTAAAGGACTGGGATGCTCAATATTTAGGATTCATTTCATAGGTATACCTCCTCCAGGTGATAAAGCTCATCTTCGTAGCAAGGCTCAGGAGTGCTGTTTGGCTTATACCACATGGTACAGAAGGCATATCCTGGTCCCTCGCAGAGAGGAGCTTGTTCATCATGAAAGGATAAATCAGGATGCATTCTCTTGATTGTACCAGCAAGAAGGTAGATGTAGGTTTCATCCATGATAAACCCATAGTGGATACCTCCCTCAGGTAGTGGGAGAAGAGTGGACGGATTGAGAACTTGACATCTTTGTATGGTAATGTTGTCAGGTAACAGGAGATGACATTGGAGGCGTAGGTGTCTTGCAGGAGACACATGCTTGAGTTGTACTTGGTTGATGATGGCAGAAATGTCATGAGGGGCCAAGACAACTAGAGGGTGGCCAAGGACCAGGTCTGCAGTTCTTTCAATCAGTTCTCTTGTTGCAAAAATGGCCCGAAGGCAAGAAGGGGTCCATCTGGCCACGATATCCAGCTGGCAGGAGAAAAATCCAACATGGCCTTTGCAAACTGACTTGGAGAGTTTTGTACCCCTTGGGGCATGACAGTCCATGTGTACTGTTGCATTTTATGTGTGAAAGCGAACAGGTATTGGCAAATTGGATCCAGTGGTACACTGAAGAAGGCATTGGCCAAATCAATGACTGTGAAGTATTTTGCAGAAGGTGGGACCCCAGAGAGCAGAGTGTGTGGGTTTGGCACAATAGGGGTGTCCAGGACTGTTGCTTCATTCACTGCACGGAGATCCTGAACCATTCTATACTTCTCTGGTTCACCTTTTGGAGTTTTCTTCTTCACAGGAAATAATGGGGTGTTGCACTTTGATTCACATTTCACTAGAGCACCCTTCTCCAAGAGTGCTTTGATTTGACTTGAGATAGCTGCAGCTTGAGCTGGTTTCAAAGGGTATTGTGGTTTTCTTGGCAACTTTGCTCCTGGAATGAGCTTTACCACCACAGGTGGAACCTTTAGGTGACCTATGTCCTCTGGGCCTGAGGACCATAGTTTTGCATAGTTTTTCGTAAGTCTCACTACCAGCGGCCAAGGATAACAACTGACACCGGCCCGAAATCCATATGCCTCCCTCGTTACAGCAGTCCACTAAGTGTGGCCACCACTATCCTCACCCTCGTAGCGCCCCTATGAACCCACTCATAAGTCTCACTACCCCGTGGTGATGGGGACAGCAATGCCTGCCCGAATCCACGCACCACAAATAAAAATTGGAATGCCACCAGCCTCAGCGCTCGAAGCTGGAGGGTACCACCTCTCTGCAAGCAGAGCTATGTGCACAATGAGGCTAGCTAGGCTATCAAAGTGACACCATGGGGAATCCCCAGGAAGCATTGAGTCTACACCCTCCACAGATTCCCCCAACCTCTTTTTCCTTACTGCTGCAGCTACCCAGCACCTAAAAGAGGTAAATAGGCAAAGAAGACCCACAGGAAAACTTCCACAGGTCCACCCCCTTTTTCCCTACAGCCACAGCCACGTGGCTCCTAAAAGGAGTAAACAGGCAACAGAGGACCCCCAGGCAAAGACCCACAGGTCCACCCCCCTTTATCCCAAAAGGGGTAAACAGACAAACAGAGCACCCCCAGGCAAACTACCACAGGTCCACCCCCCTTTATCCCAAAAGGGGTACACAGATAAACACTCTACCCGGGCACTTAAGCTAGAGACAGGCCAATACAAACACACCCAGGCAACAGATAGACTAAATGCAGGTAAACAAGTGGGTAACAATAAGGCACCGGGCAAGATATTACCTGTCTTTGATGTCCTCTCGGTAGCAGTCACAGACACTTGGACGGGTCAATCAAAGGGGCTGGAACATACCGGATAGGCTCTGCAGTAGTCTCTACCGTGTACAGGGAGGTGATCAATCTCCTTTCCTTCCCCCCGGATTCCTCCGTCCAACAGCGTCTTCCTTAGGACGGCTTACCGGCCAGAGGCCATAGCCCGGTGCCCCACGTTCTGGGCGCCAAATTGATGTAGATTCATTTAGAAATAAACAAATATGTTTAAATGTCTATCTGTTCCTGTCCAAATCTGAGATGATTAAATTGCGTATACGCAGAAGTAAGTTCACACTGACACACGGAGTTCAGGTTAAAAGCACTTCGAGAAAATTTAATGGCATCTGATTAAAAGCGGGCTCGCAGACCCTTATAAGAGCAAAATTACATCATCATTGAATATCAAGATATCAGTAAATAAACATCATTAATTGGATTAAGTGTTAAGTGGCTATGTCAATGTCCACCCATCAATATTATTAATTGGCTCAAAAACTAAGTGGTTAGCTAGGTGTCCTCCCACCGGGAGGTGGTATTGTTCTGGACACGGGTGTGGACAGATGCTCAAGCGCCATCTTACCCAGCACGAGGCTTACTCGGTGGGAAGGGGGGCTTGGGCGTCATTTTGGGTAGTTAGTGATGTCAGACTCGTGGTCAGGTTCAGGGTTCTTTTTATGAATAGGACATTTCATTAGGCCGGCTTTTCTCATGGCCTTGGCTATACTTTGTTGCATGTTACAGGAGATTCAATAATTCCGGGGTTAGTCATGTCTTTCTAGAAAATACAGTCTCTATTCATTATACTAAATGCTTGTTAGGAAATTCTGTCATGTAATGTGGTTTAAAATGGAGTTAGTGCAAATATTCAACACAGGTTCAATACAGGTTTTTAATAATTCTACATCACCAGCATCTAGTAGAAATTTGTAACACTATAACATGTTGCACTGAAATAAAAATCTGTTACTTTTCAAGAAACAGTATGGTAGATTTCATCATACGAGTAGGAAATAAATATTTTGACGACATTTTTTTTTTCTTAAAATACAATTTTCAGGGGGCGGGGCCGGACCGCCGAGCTGGACGGTCGCACTTGACACCAGCTCCTGCAAACTAGGCCCAGATTGGCACCAAAATCGCAACTTTGGGCAGAAAACCGACCAGCTCCGGTGGCCCCCAGCGGGCAGAGAGCCCTGGATCTAGGGAGAGGCTGGCCATACGGGCTTCAGTCCCCAGGAGGAGGGTTCCTCATCGGCATCTTAAGGCCTACTCAGGCGGTGAGGGGGTGGACGGCCGCTGCCCCACTGACTGCCGATCAGCGCCCCCTTTGGACCGGGGGGGTGATCCCGGTCCGCACCCTCGGGATCCAAGCACCTCGAAGCACAGTAACTGGGCCGCAAAGACCCGCAACCCCAGCACTACAATCAAAATGACGGAGGCCATGTGCGATGGCATAAAGCCTGCATACACCATCAAACACCAATCTGTTACTCACCTCCGCTATGGCTGGAATCTGGGAGACCTTCTTCCTCCTCCGGGCACTGTACGGGACGGCACAAAGATGCGCCGGCTGCCCGCAACCGCTCAGCCTACTGCTTGCACCCACGTAGACCGCCGGTAAAGCGAGACCTCAGCTCTCACCCCAGCCCGGCGCAAACCGAATGGCGAGAAGCGGAGGGGTAGGTACCTGCCGCATACCTCTACTCTGGACCATCCCCTGAAGCCTACCAGCGGCAACAGACCGGAGTCCCAAACCTTAACTGGACTCATCGTTTCCAGTGACGTCCTCAAGGCACTCCAAACCATCACAGAGGCACACACTACAAATGCCATGCAGCTTCTGGGACATCACTTACAGCAAATGATCGATGTATCTCTACGATCCCGGCAGCCATCTTTGATCTCTGTTCCTGCTCTCGCCTATCCACCTCTCCAACATGGACTTACATGGACATAAGTACCTGTTTAGCAGTCAGCCCGACTCCAGTGGTCTCTGCTATATAATATATCTGTCTAGCATGTAACCTATACCAACTTAACGTAAATCACTGTATCATTAACTGCAGACAGGCTAGCTTGCACGCTCTGGTGTACCTTAGGACCAACAGTTACTGCTATATCATTATATAATAAGCTTGTTTCACTACTGACATATCTAATCTCACTTCTCATGCAACCCATATTGAAAATGACCAGTCTGCTATATAAATAGTCGTACTCTACTATTAGACTAACTAAGCATGCTTTACCCTAACACTGTTTGTTTTTTCATGCACTTAGCCTGATTATTCTATAAAACAAAAAATGTGCTCTTTCTCACTTGCCACGATGCCCTGAAATGTTTATGTAAGCGTGTTCTACGCTGTTGTGGCGTTACATATATGTATGTGAACCTAAGCACTACCAAAATAAAGAATTAAAAAAAAAAAAAAAAAAAATACAATTTTCAAATTGAGGACATGATGTTAGTCATGATTCTGAAAATATATTACCATTCAAGATTTTTAAAGGGGGCACCATGATTTGAACCTGAGACCTCTTGATCTAGCAGTCAAATGCTCTACCACTGAGCTATACCCCCAATTTGGCATTTTTCAATTACTTTTGATTTCCCCCCAATATAATTTAAGAATTTATTTATTTGTTTTTCTTAATTTAGGTTCTCTTGACGGCCTCCTGCTGGTCATTAGCAGAACTCATAAAATCGACAGAAATGAGTAAATTCTGCTCTTTGATTTAGAATCGAGAGGAAGATTTCTTCAAATGAGAGGAAAATGTGTCCATTCTCCACCAGCATCTAGTAGAAATTTGTAACACTATAACATGTTGCACTGAAATAAAAATCTGTTACTTTTCAAGGAACAGTATGGTAGATTTCATCATACGAGTAGGAAATAAATATTTTGATGAAAAAATGTTTTTTCTTTAAATACAATTTTCAAATTGAGGACATGATGTTAGTCATGATTCTGAAAATATATTACCATTCAAGATTTTTAAAGGGGGTATCAGGATTTGAGCTATACCCCCAAATTGGCATGTTTTGATTACTTTTGATTTCCCCCCAATATAATTTAAGAATTTATTTATTTGTTTTTCTTAATTTAGGTTCTCTTGACGGCCTCCTGCTGGTCATTAGCAGAACTCATAAAATCGACAGAAATGAGTAAATTCTGCTCTTTGATTTAGAATCGAGAGGAAGATTTCTTCAAATGAGAGGAAAATGTGTCCATTCTCCACCAGCATCTAGTAGAAATTTATAACACTATAACCTGTTGCACTGAAATAAAAATCTTTTACTTTTCAAGGAACAGTATGGTAGATTTCATCATACGAGTAGGAAATAAATATTTTGATTAAAAAATGTTTTTTCTTAAAATACAATTTTCAAATTGAGGACTTGATGTTAGTCATGATTCTGAAAATATATTGCCATTCAAGATTTTTAAAGGGGGCACCAGGATTTGAACCTGAGACCTCTTGATCTGCAGTCAAATGTTCTACCACTGAGCTATACCCCCAATTTGGCATGTTTTGAGTACTTTTGATTTCCCCCCAATATAATTTAAGAATGTATTTATTTGTTTTTCTTAATTTAGGTTCTCTTGACGGCCTCCTGCTGGTCATTAGCAGAACTCACAAAATCGACAGAAATGAGTAAATTCTGCTCTTTGATTTAGAATCGAGAGGAAGATTTCTTCAAATGAGAGGAAAATGTGTCCATTCTCCACCAGCATCTAGTAGAAATTTGTAACACTATAACATGTTGCACTGAAATAAAAATCTGTTACTTTTCAAGAAACATTATGGTAGATTTCATCAAATGAGTAGGGAATAAATATTTTGATGACATTTTTTTTTTCTTAAAATACAATTTTCAAATTGAGGACATGATGTGATGTTAGTCATGATTCTGAAAATATATTACCATTCAAGATTTTTAAAGGGGGCACCAGGATTTGATCTGCAGTCAAATGCTCTACCACTGAGCTATACCCCCAATTTGGCATGTTTCGATTACTTTTGATTTCCCACCAATATAATTTAAGAATGTATTTACTTGTTTTTCTTAATTTAGGTTCTCTTGACGGCCTCCTGCTGGTCATTAGCAGAACTCACAAAATCGACAGAAATAAGTAAATTCTGCTCTTTGATTTAGAATCGAGAGGAAGATTTCTTCAAATGAGAGGAAAATGTGTACACCAGCATCTAGTAGAAATTTGTAACACTATAACATGTTGCACTGAAATAAAAATCTGTTACTTTTCAAGAAACAGTATGGTAGATTTCATCATACGAGTAGGAAATAAATATTTTGATGACATTTTACTTTTCTTAAAATACAATTTTCACATTGAGGACATGATGTGATGTTAGTCATGATTCTGAAAACATATTACCATTCAAGATTTTTAAAGCGGGCACCAGGATTTGAAACTGAGACCTCTTGATCTGCAGTCAAATGCTCTACCACTGAGCTATACCCCCAATTTGTTAGGTTTTGATAACTTTTGATTTCCCCCCCAATATAATTTAAGAATGTATTTATTTGTTTTTCTTAATTTAGGTTCTCTTGACAGCCTCCTGATGGTCATTAGCAGAACTCACAAAATCGACAGAAATTAGTAAATTCTGATCTTTGATTTAGAATCGAGAGGAAGATTTCTTCAAATGAGAGGAAAATGTGTACACCAGCATCTAGTAGAAATTTGTAACACTATAACATGTTGCACTGAAATAAAAATCTGTTACTTTTCAAGAAACAGTATGGTAGATTTCATCATACGAGTAGGAAATAAATATTTGGATGACATTTTTTTTTCTTAAAATACAATTTTCAAATTGAGGACATGATGTTAGTCATGATTCTGAAAATATATTACCATTCAAGATTTTTAAAGGGGGCACCACGATTTGAACCTGAGACCTCTTGACCTAGCAGTCAAATGCTCTACCACTGAGCTATACCCCCAATTTGGCATTTTTTGATTACTTTTGATTTCCCACCAATATAATTTAAGAATGTATTTATTTGTTTTCTTAATTTAGGTTCTCTTGACGGCCTCCTGCTGGTCATTAGCAGAACTCACAAAATCAACAGAAATTAGTAAATTCTGCTCTTTGATTTAGAATCGAGAGGAAGATTTCTTCAAATGAGAGGAAAATGTGTACATTCTCCACCAGCATCTAGTAGAAATTTGTAACACTATAACATGTTGCACTGAAATAAAAAACTGTTACTTTTCAAGAAACAGTATGGTAGATTTCATCATACGAGTAGGAAATAAATATTTGGATGACTTTTTTTTTCTTAAAATACAATTTTCAAATTGAGGACATGATGTTAGTCATGATTCTGAAAATATATTACCATTCAAGATTTTTAAAGGGGGCACCATGATTTGATCCTGAGACCTCTTGATCTAGCAGTCAAATGCTCTACCACTGAGCTATACCCCCAATTTGGCATTTTTCGATTACTTTTGATTTCCCACCAATATAATTTAAGAATGTATTTATTTGTTTTCTTAATTTAGGTTCTCTTGACGGCCTCCTGCTGGTCATTAGCAGAACTCACAAAATCAACAGAAATTAGTAAATTCTGCTCTTTGATTTAGAATCGAGAGGAAGATTTCTTCAAATGAGAGGAAAATGTGTACATTCTCCACCAGCATCTAGTAGAAATGTGTAACACTATAACATGTTGCACTGAAATAAAAATCTGTTACTTTTGAAGAAACAGTATGGTAGATTTCATCATACGAGTAGGAAATAAATATTTGGATGACATTTTTTTTTCTTAAAATACAATTTTCAAATTGAGGACATGATGTGATGTTAGTCATGATTCTGAAAATATATTACCATTCAAGATTTTTAAAGGGGGCACCAGGATTTGATCTGCAGTCAAATGCTCTACCACTGAGCTATACCCCCAATTTGGCATGTTTCGATTACTTTTGATTTCCCACCAATATAATTTAAGAATGTATTTACTTGTTTTTCTTAATTGACGTTCTCTTGACGGCCTCCTGCTGGTCATTAGCAGAACTCACAAAATCGACAGAAATGAGTAAATTCTGCTCTTTGATTTAGAATCGAGAGGAAGATTTCTTCAAATGAGAGGAAAATGTGTACACCAGCATCTAGTAGAAATTTGTAACACTATAACATGTTGCACTGAAATAGAAATCTGTTACTTTTCAAGAAACAGTATGGTAGATTTCATCATACGAGTAGGAAATAAATATTTTGATGACATTTTTTTTTTCTTAAAATACAATTTTCAAATTGAGGACATGATGTGATGTTAGTCATGATTCTGAAAATATATTACCATTCAAGATTTTTAAAGCGGGCACCAGGATTTGAAACTGAGACCTCTTGATCTGCAGTCAAATGCTCTACCACTGAGCTATACCCCCAATTTGTTAGGTTTTGATAACTTTTGATTTCCCCCCAATAAAATTTAAGAATGTATTTATTTGTTTTTCTTAATTTAGGTTCTCTTGACGGCCTCCTGCTGGTCATTAGCAGAACTCATAAAATCGACAGAAATTAGTAAATTCTGCTCTTTGATTTAGAATCGAGAGGAAGATTTCTTCAAATGAGAGGAAAATGTGTCCATTCTCCACCAGCATCTAGTAGAAATTTGTAACACTATAACATGTTGCACTGAAATACAAATCTGTTACTTTTCAAAAAACAGTATGGTAGATTTCATCATACGAGTAGGAAATAAATATTTTGATGAAATTTTTTTTTTCTTAAAATACAATTTTCAAATTGAGGACATGATGTGATGTTAGTCATGATTCTGAAAATATATTACCATTCAAGATTTTTAAAGGGGGCACCAGGATTTGATCTGCAGTCAAATGCTCTACCACTGAGCTATACCCCCAATTTGGCATGTTTGGATTACTTTTGATTTCCCACCAATATAATTTAAGAATGTTTTTACTTGTTTTTCTTAATTTAGGTTCTCTTGACGGCCTCCTGCTGGTCATTAGCAGAACTCACAAAATCAACAGAAATTAGTAAATTCTGCTCTTTGATTTAGAATCGAGAGGAAGATTTCTTCAAATGAGAGGAAAATGTGTACACCAGCATCTAGTAGAAATTTGTAACACTATAACACGTTGCACTGAAATAAAAATATGTTACTTTTCAAGAAACAGTATGGTAGATTTCATCATAAGAGTAGGAAATAAATATTTTGATGACATTTTTTTTTCTTAAAATACAATTTTCACATTAAGGACATGATGTGATGTTAGTCATGATTCTGAATATATTTTACCATTCAAGATTTTTAAAGCGGGCACCAGGATTTGAAACTGAGACCTCTTGATCTGCAGTCAAATGCTCTACCACTGAGCTATACCCCCAATTTGGCATGTTTCGATTACTTTTGATTTCCCACCAATATAATTTAAGCATGTATTTACTTGTTTTTCTTAATTGACGTTCTCTTGACGGCCTCCTGCTGGTCATTAGCAGAACTCACAAAATCGACAGAAATGAGTAAATTCTGCTCTTTGATTTAGAATCGAGAGGAAGATTTCTTCAAATGAGAGGAAAATGTGTACACCAGCATCTAGTAGAAATTTGTAACACTATAACATGTTGCACTGAAATAGAAATCTGTTACTTTTCAAGAAACAGTATGGTAGATTTCATCATACGAGTAGGAAATAAATATTTGGATGACATTTTTTTTTTCTTAAAATTCAATTTTCAAATTGAGGACATGATGTGATGTTAGTCATGATTCTGAAAATATATTACCATTCAAGATTTTTAAAGCGGGCACCAGGATTTGAAACTGAGACCTCTTGATCTGCAGTCAAATGCTCTGCCACTGAGCTATACCCCCAATTTGGCATTTTTTGATTTATTTTGATTTCCCACCAATATAATTTAAGAATGTATTTACTTGTTTTTCTTAATTGACGTTCTCTTGACGGCCTCCTGCTGGTCATTAGCAGAACTCACAAAATCGACAGAAATGAGTAAATTCTGCTCTTTGATTTAGAATCGAGAGGAAGATTTCTTCAAATGAGAGGAAAATGTGTACACCAGCATCTAGTAGAAATTTGTAACACTATAACATGTTGCACTGAAATAGAAATCTGTTACTTTTCAAGAAACAGTATGGTAGATTTCATCATACGAGTAGGAAATAAATATTTTGATGACATTTTTTTTTTCTTAAAATACAATTTTCAAATTGAGGACATGATGTGATGTTAGTCATGATTCTGAAAATATATTACCATTCAAGATTTTTAAAGCGGGCACCAGGATTTGAAACTGAGACCTCTTGATCTGCAGTCAAATGCTCTACCACTGAGCTATACCCCCAATTTGTTAGGTTTTGATAACTTTTGATTTCCCCCCAATAAAATTTAAGAATGTATTTATTTGTTTTTCTTAATTTAGGTTCTCTTGACGGCCTCCTGCTGGTCAATTGACAGAAATTAGTAAATTCTGCTCTTTGATTTAGAATCGAGAGGAAGATTTCTTCAAATGAGAGGAAAATGTGTACATTCTCCACCAGCATCTAGTAGAAATTTGTAACACTATAACATGTTGCACTGAAATAAAAATCTGTTACTTTTCAAGAACAGTATGGTAGATTTCATCATACGTGTAGGAAATAAATATTTTGATGACATTTTTTTTTCTTAAAATACAATTTTCAAATTGAGGACATGATGTTAGTCATGATTCTGAAAATATATTATCATTCAAGATTTTTAAAGTGGGCACCAGGATTTGAACCTGAGACCTCTTGATCTGCAGTCAAATGCTCTACCACTGAGCTATACCCCCCAATTTAGCATGCATTGGTTACTTTTGATTTTCCCCCAATATAATTTAAAAATGTATTTATTTGTTTTTCTTAATTTAGGTTCTCTTGACGGCCTCCTGCTGGTCATTAGCAGAACTCACAAAATCGACAGAAATGAGTAAATTCTGCTCTTTGATTTAGAATCGAGATTTCTTCAAATGAGAGGAAAATGTGTCCATTCTCCACCAGCATCTAGTAGAAATTTGTAACACTATAACATGTTGCACTGAAATAAAAATCTGTTACTTTTCAAGGAACAGTATGGTAGATTTCATCATACGTGTAGGAAATAAATATTTTGATGACATTTTTTTTCTTAAAATACAATTTTCAAATTGAGGAATGGGCAGGCGAATTTTAAAACCAACAGGGACTCTTTCTGGCCACAAAAGTGATGGAAAAGTTGTTTCAAGGGGACTAACACCTGGACTGTGGCATGCCGGAGGGGGATCCATGGCAAAACTCCCATGGAAAATTACATAGTTGATGCAGAGTCTGCTTTTAATCCATAAAGGGCAGAAATCACCTAACATTGACACCTGTCCTCAATGCCCCTGATACACACTGACACAGAGCAGAATAGAGTCTGTTCCCCGTCCTCAGAGACCATGATACACACTGACACAGAGCAGAATAGAGACTGTTACCCCTACATAGGGTCACTTGGCAGATATGGCGGGGTCGTGGGAGGATGACTTTCACCTCTTCCCCTGTTAGTGCTGTGTTCCCGTTGTGCTGTGACATCACCCTTATACTCTGTGTAAAGCATACTATTTAATTTGATCAGCATGGCCACTTGAGTTTTTATAGTTTTCACGCTGCTTGTAGTTTATATATGGTTCACAAAAATCAAACAAACGATAAAGTAAACATGTAAGGATTCAGAATATTCTTTCAAACCCGTACACATTGTGTGTACGTATTTTTTGTCTTAAGTTTGTGGCTTTAAAGAGGTTCACGTTGTTTCTATGATGTGCATAACATGTTCTTGTAAATGTTTGTTAAATTTTTCCTGGAATTGTAATTTTTGAATCTGAATAAAGATAGTCAAATCCCTGATACACACTGACACAGAGCAGAATAGGGACTGTTCCCCCTACATAGGGTCACTTGGCAGATATGGATTGACACCTATCCTAATGATCCCTGATACACACTGACACAGAGCAGAATAGAGACTGTTCCCCCTACATAGGGTCACTTGGCAGATATGGATTGACACCTGTCCTCAAAACCCCTGATACACACTGACACAGAGCAGAATAGGGACTGTTCCCCTACATAGGGTCACTTGGCAGATATGGATTGACACCTGTCCTCAAAACCCCTGATACACACTGACACAGAGCAGAATAGGGACTGTTCCCCCTACATAGGGTCACTTGGCAGATATGGATTGACACCTGTCCTCAAAACCCCTGATACACACTGACACAGAGAAGAATAGAGACTGTTCCCTGTCCACAGAGACCATGATACACACTGACACAGAGCAGAATAGAGACTGTTCCCCCTACATAGGGTCACTTGGCAGGTATGGATTGACACCTGTCCTCAAAGCCCCTGATACACACTGACACAGAGCAGAATAGAGACTGTTCCCTGTCCACAGAGACCATGATACACACTGACACAGAGCAGAATAGAGACTGTTCCCCGTCCACAGAGACCATGATACACACTGACACAGAGCAGAATAGAGACTGTTCCCCGTCCACAGAGACCATGATACACACTGACACAGAGCAGAATAGAGACTGTTCCCTGTCCACAGAGTCCATGATACACACTGACACAGAGCAGAATAGAGACTGTTCCCCGTCCACGGAGACCATGATACACACTGACACAGAGCAGAATAGAGACTGTTCCCTGTCCACAGAGTCCATGATACACACTGACACAGAGCAGAATAGAGACTGTTCCCCGTCCACAGAGACCATGATACACACTGACACAGAGCAGAATAGAGACTGTTCCCCGTCTACAGAGACCATGATACACACTGACACAGAGCAGAATAGAGACTGTTCCCTGTCCACAGAGTCCATGATACACACTGACACAGAGCAGAATAGAGACTGTTCCCCATCCACAGAGACCATGATACACACTGACACAGAGCAGAATAGAGACTGTTCCCTGTCCACAGAGTCCATGATACACACTGACACAGAGCAGAATAGAGACTGTTCCCCCTACATAGGGTCACTTGGCAGGTATGGATTGACACCTGTCCTCAAAGCCCCTGATACACACTGACACAGAGCAGAATAGAGACTGTTCCCTGTCCACAGAGACCATGATACACACTGACACAGAGCAGAATAGAGACTGTTCCCCGTCCACAGAGACCATGATACACACTGACACAGAGCAGAATAGAGACTGTTCCCCGTCCACAGAGACCATGATACACACTGACACAGAGCAGAATAGGGACTGTTACCCCTTCATAGGGTCACTTGGCAGGTATGGATTGACACCTGTCCTCAAAGCCCATGATACACACTGGGGGGAGCTACTGTCCTCCCCAACCCCTGGCGGTGGGTGGGGGCCATAAATCACAATGGGGGGACCTACTGTCCTCCCCCCTCGGCCCCCACCCCTGCGCGGTGGGTGGGGGCCATAAATCACAATGGGGGGCCTACTTTCCTCCCCCCAGCCCCCATCCCTGCGCGGTGGGTGGGGGGCATGAATCAAAATGGGACGGACCTACTGATAGGAGTGGAGTATTGTTCATATCAGTTTAATACCTTCCGCGTCCCCTATCAGAGGACATGTATATGGCAGCCATTTTAGGAACCGCACACCTGGGACCCGAGCAAGGCGACATGATTTGGCCCTGTAAAACTATCCTGGATATTCTCTACAATTTCTATAGATATGACATTGATTTATGTAACAGGGAGATGGAAGAAGATGCTTGGTCCGTCCTCTTACTTGAAATTTGGGGCACTGCGCGGGCAAGCTAATGTGCCGCCAGATAGGAGTGGTGAGTTTAGTATTGTTCATATCAGTTTAATACCTTCCGCGTCTCCTATCAGAGGACATGTATATGGCAGCCATTTTAGGAACCGCACACCTGGGACCCGAGCAAGGTCACCTCTTTCAACAGGCGACATGATTTGGCCCTGTAAAACTATCCTGGATATTCTCTACAATTTCTATGGATATGGCATTGATTTATGTAACAGGGAGATGGAAGAAGATGCTTGGTCGGTCCTCTTACTTGAAATTTGGGGCACTGCGCGGGCAAGCTAATGTGCCACCAGATAGGAGTGGTGAGTTTAGTATTGTTCATATCAGTTTAATACCTTCCGCGTCTCCTATCAGTGGACGTGTAAATGGCAGAGATTTTTAATTGTTGAATCACCTCCCCTTTTTAGGCCAAGGTGGGAAGATGCTTAGACCACTGGTATATTGGTGCCATCTTGGAGGATTTTTTTTGGTTTGGTTTTTGAAGCCACAGTGCTGCACCAGTGGGCCTAAAAATTAGGCATGTACACATGCCTGAAAAATTTGGTATTGTTGCAGCCACTGCTGTAGCAGCGGCCAGAAAAATTGATATTTGTTTCACAGGCAGAAAGTGCCCTAAAACATGGCGGCTTGAACCCTAGTTGGTGGCGGATAAGTCACGCAAGTCAAACGTCATTCAGAGCTAAAATACAGCAGCGTGTGGACCATTTTTAGCCCAAGGCAGCTCATCTCATCAGGCCTTTTTTAATCGAATGTATCGCCCAGTGTCAGTCCCTTCGGGATCCATCCCTCATTCATCTTAATAAAGGTGAGGTAATCTAGACTTTTTTGACCTAGGCGACTTCTCTTCTCAGTGACAATACCTCCTGCTGCACTGAAGGTCCTTTCTGACAGGACACTTGAAGCGGGGCAGGCCAGAAGTTCTATCGCAAATTGGGATAGCTCAGGCCACAGGTCAAGCCTGCACACCCAGTAGTCAAGGGGTTCATCGCTCCTCAGAGTGTCGATATCTGCAGTTAAGGCGAGGTAGTCTGCTACCTGTCGGTCGAGTCGCTCTCTGAGGGTGGATCCCGAAGGGCTGTGGCGATGCATAGGACTTAAAAAGGTCCGCATGTCCTCCATCAACAACACGTCTTTAAAGCGTCCTGTCCTTGCCGGCGTGGTCGTGGGAGGAGGAGGAGGAGGATGACTTCCACCTCTCCCCCTGTTAGATTCCCGTTGTGCTGTGACATCACCCTTATACGCTGTGTAAAGCATACTTTTTAATTTATTTTGCAAATGCTGCATCCTTTCCGACTTGTTGTAATTCGGTAACATTTCCGCCACTTTCTGCTTATACCGGGGGTCTAGTAGCGTGGACACCCAGTACAGGTCGTTCTCCTTCAGTCTTTTTATACGAGGGTCCCTCAACAGGCAGGACAGCATGAAAGACCCCATTTGCACAAGGTTGGATGCCGAGCTACTCATTTCCCGTTCCTCCTCCTCACTGATGTCATTGAAGGTATGTTCTTCCCCCCAGCCACGTACAACACCATGGGTACCAGATAGGTGACAACGAGCACCCTGGGATGCCTGTTGTGTTTGGTCTTGCTCCTCCTCCTCCTCAAAGCTACAATCCTCCTCTGACTCCTCTTCCTCACAATCTTCTTCCAGCGTTGCCGCAGGTCCAGCAAGCGATGCTGATAAGGCTGTTTATGGTGGTGATGGTGACCACAACTCTTCCTCTTCCTCTTCACGCTCATCTACAGCCTGATCCAGCACTCTTCGCAGGGCACGCTCCAGGAAGAAAACAAATGGTATGATGTCGCTGATGGTGCCTTCGTTGCGACTGACTAGGTTTGTCACCTCCTCAAAAGGACGCATGAGCCTACAGGCATTGCGCATGAGAGTCCAGTAACGTGGCAAAAAAATTCCCAGCTCCCCAGAGGCTGTCCTTGCACCCCGGTCATACAAATATTCATTAACAGCTTTTTCTTGTTGGAGCAGGCGGTCGAACATTAGGAGTGTTGAATTCCAACGTGTAGGGCTGTCGCAAATCAAGCGCCTCACTGGCATGTTGTTTGTCAGGATCGGGACAGGGATCCAACACACAGAGTACAAACAGGAACAGGATACGTATACCGGACCTTAGAATGGCCGGACTAACGTACGGAGAGTATAGAGAATGGTCAGAGACAAGCCGAGGTCGAGGGAACGAGAGGACAGGTAAGCGAGGAACAAGCCGGGTCAAGGATAACAGAGGTAAACAGAGTAAGTCAAACAAGCCGGGTCGGAACCAAAGGGATAACAGAAAATACCAGAGCACTGTGTGACTAGACAGGCTAGAACCACGACAGGGCAATGAGCAAATGGGAGAAGCAAGTTTAAATACCCTGGCTCGGAGGGAGAGACACGCCTCCGACGAGATCTGATTAGTCTCTAAAGGATTGAGTGACAGGTCGTTCCGGGCTGGCGTCATGACGTCGGTTTCCGGACGTCCTGCTACAAAAGGAAGTGACTCCCTCGCGGCCGGCGTTTACGTGACCGGGTGGACCGCGAGGAACAGAGGAAACAGCCCGTCCGGACGGATAGACGTCTAAGTCTCTACCTCTCTCGGAGGTAGAGACTTCAGGTACCCTGACATTGTTTCGCCGCTGGATATCGGCAAAGTGAGCCATGGCCGTGTAGGAACGCCTGAAATGGCCACACACCTTCCTGGCCTGCTTCAGGATGTCCTGTAAGCCTGTGTACTTATGCACAAAGCGTTGTACGATCAGATTACACACATGTGCCATGCACGGCACATGTGTCAACTTGCCCAACTTCAATGCCGCTATCAAATTTTTTCCGTTATCACACACCACTTTGCCGATATCCAGTTGCTGCGGAGTCAGCCACTTTTCCACCTGTGCGTTCAGGGCGGACAGGAGTGCTTGTCCGGTGTGACTCTCTGCTTTCAAGCAAGTCAAACCCAAGACGGCGTGACACTGCCGTATCCGGGATGTGGAATAGTACCTGGGGAGCTGGGGGGGTGCCGTTGATGTGGAGCAAGACGCAGCAGCACAAGAGGACTCAGCCGAGGAGGTTATGGAAGAGGATGGAGTAGGAGGAGTAGAGGAGGTGGCAGCAGGACTGCCTGCAATTCGTGGCGGTGTCACCAACTCCTCTGCAATGCCACGCATTCCTTGATTGTCAGCCATCAGCAGGATTACCCAATGCGCAGTGTAGGTGATATACCTGCCCTGACCATGCTTTGCAGACCAGGTATCAGTGGTCAGATGGACCCTTGCCCCAACACTGTGTGCCAGACATGCCATGACTTCCTTTTGCACAATCGAGTACAAGTTGGGGATTGCCTTTTGTGAAAAGAAATTCCGTCCGGGTACCTTCCACTGCGGTGTCCCAATAGCTACAAATTTTTTGAATGCCTCAGACTCAACCAGATTGTATGGTAAAAGCTGGCGGGCTAATAGTTCGGACAAGCCAGCTGTCAGACGCTGGGCAAGGGGGTGACTTGGTGACATTGACTTCTTACGCTCAAACATGTCCTTGACAGACACATGACTGTGGGCAGATGAGCGGGAACTTCTCAAGGCGGGAGACGGAGTGGCGGATGGTTGAGAGGGGGCAAGAAGGACAGCAGTGGTTGACGTGGCTGAAGATGCTAGACCAAGAGGAGGATGGCGGCTTAGAGTAGGCGTGCTGCTTGTACTCATGTGTTGATCCCATAGGCGTTTGTGATGTGGGATCATGTGCCTACGCAAAGCAGTTGTACCTAGGTGGGTGTTGGACCTCCCACGACTCAGTTTCCTTTGGCACAGGTTGCAAATGGCATCGCTGTTGTCCGAGGCAGACACACACAAAAAATGCCACACTGCTGAGCTCTGCAATGACGGCATTCTGGTGGTGGACACAGCATGCGTTGATTGGCGTGCTGTCGGGCTGACCCCGGGTGCCAATGCATGCTGTCTGACTGTGCCACTAGCTCCTTGCGACGACCCCCCCCTGCTTCCAACTCGTCTCCTCCTCCTCTCTGTCTCCCCATCTGAACTTTCGCCCTGTTGCGCATCACTCATTTCTTCAAACGGGTGTGTGAATAACTCCTCTGACATACCAAGTAAAGCGGCTTTGGTGCTAGTTTTGGTGGTGGCGGCAGGCGGGTGAATGGTATCTTGAGAGGTGCCTGAAGCTAAGCTGGAGGAGGATGGTGCGTCAAGGTTCCGAGCGGAGGCTGTACAAGATTGGGTGTCCTGTGTTAGCCAGTCAACTATGTCCTCAGAACTTTTCAAGTTCAGGGTACGTGCTTCTGAAAACTGGGCATTATTCTAGGGCAAAAGGGAATCACAGCACCACGACCACGACGGCCCCTGCGGGGTGGCCTGCCTCTGCCTGTCATTTTTTGGGGGATTAGTGGTACTATGCGTGCAAGCTACTGTGAGACCAGATATGATTGGCAATGTGAACTGTAAGAGTTCTGCAGAGCACACACTGTAGGCCTGACACACCCGCTTGAAGACAAGTAACTGCTATTTAATCTATAACAGTGAAAAACACATTTTGTTTGTAAAAGCACGCTATAGAGACACCAGATATGATTGGCAATGTGCACTTGAACAGTTCTGCAGAGCACACACTGTAGGCCTGACACACCCGCTTGAAGACAAGTAACTGCTATTCAATCTATAACAGTGAAAAAAAAATTTGTTTTTAGAAGCACGCTATAGAGACACCAGATATGATTGGCAATGTCCACTTGAACAGTTCTGCAGAGCACACACTGTAGGCCTGACACACCCGCTTGAAGACAAGTAACTGCTATTCAATCTATAACAGTGAAAAAAAAAATTTTGTTTTTAAAAGCACGCTATAGAGACACCAGATATGATTGGCAATGTGCACTGGAACAGTTCTGGAGAGCACACGCTGAAGGAAGGACTGACAGAGCCGCTTGAAGGACACTGACTGGCTGCTATTAGCTTACACTAGAAACCTTTTTTCTTTGTAAAAGCACGCTATAGAGACCACAGATATGATTGGCAATGTGCACTTGAACTGTTCTGCCGAGCACACACTGTAGGCCTGACACACCCGCTTGAAGACAAGTAACTGCTATTCAATCTATAACAGTGAAAAAAAAAATTTGTTTTTAAAAGAACTCTATAGAGACACCAGATATGATTGGCAATGTGCACTGGAACAGTTCTGGAGAGCACACGCTGAAGGAAGGACTGACAGAGCCGCTTGAAGGACACTGACTGGCTGCTATTAGCTTACACTAGAAACCTTTTTTCTTTGTAAAAGCACGCTATAGAGACACCAGATATGATTGGCAATGTGCACTTGAACAGTTCTGCAGAGCACACACTGTAGGCCTGACAAACCCGCTTGAAGACAAGTAACTGCTATTCAATCTATAACAGTGAAAAAAAAATTTTGTTTTTAAAAGCACGCTATAGAGACACCAGATATGATTGGCAATGTGCACTTGAACAGTTCTGCAGAGCACACACTGTAGGCCTGACACACCTGCTTGAAGACAAGTAACTGCTATTCAATCTATAACAGTGAAAAAAAAATTTGTTTTTAAAAGCACGCTATAGAGTCACCAGATATGATTGGCAATATGCACTGAAACAGTTCTGGAGAGCACACGCTGAAGGAAGGACTGACAGAGCCACTTGAAGGACACTGACTGGCTGCTATTAGCTTACACTAGAAACCTTTTTTCTTTCTAAAAGCATGCTATAGAGACACCAGATATGATTGGCAATGTGCACTGGAACAGTTCTGGAGAGCACACGCTGAAGGAAGGACTGACAGAGCCGCTTGAAGGACACTGACTGGCTGGTATTAGCTTACACTAGAAACCTTTTTTCTTTGTAAAAGCACGCTATAGAGACACCAGATATGATTGGCAATGTGCACTTGAACAGTTCTGCAGAGCACACACTGTAGGCCTGACACACCCGCTTGAAGACAAGTAACTGCTATTCAATCTATAACAGTGAAAAAAATTTTTTGTTTTTAAAAGCACGCTATAGAGACACCAGATATGATTGGCAATGTGCACTGGAACAGTTCTGGAGAGCACACGCTGAAGGAAGGACTGACAGAGCCGCTTGAAGGACACTGACTGGCTGCTATTAGCTTACACTAGAAACCTTTTTTCTTTGTAAAAGCACGCTATAGAGACACCAGATATGATTGGCAATGTGCACTTGAACATTTCTGCAGAGCACACACTGTAGGCCTGACACACCCGCTTGAAGACAAGTAACTGCTATTCAATCTATAACAGTGAAAAAAAAAATGTTTTTAAAAGCACGCTATAGAGACACCAGATATGATTGGCAATGTGCACTGGAACAGTTCTGGAGAGCACACTTTGAAGGAAGGACTGACAGAGCCGCTTGAAGGACACTGACTGGCTGCTATTAGCTTACACTAGAAACCTTTTTTCTTTGTAAAAGCACGCTATAGAGACACCAGATATGATTGGCAATGTGCACTTGAACAGTTCTGCAGAGCACACACTGTAGGCCTGACACACCCGCTTGAAGACAAGTAACTGCTATTCAATCTATAACAGTGAAAAAAAAAATTGTTTTTAAAAGCACGCTATAGAGACACCAGATATGATTGGCAATGTGCACTGGAACAGTTCTGGAGAGCACACACTGTAGGCCTGACACACCCGCTTGAAGACAAGTAACTGTTATTCAATCTATAACATTGAAAAAAAAAATTTGTTTTTAAAAGCACGCTATAGAGACACCAGATATGATTGGCAATGTGCACTGGAACAGTTCTGGAGAGCACACACTGTAGGCCTGACACACCCGCTTGAAGACAAGTAACTGCTATTCAATCTATAACAGTGAAAAAAAAAATTTGTTTTTAAAAGCACGCTATAGAGACACCAGATATGATTGGCAATGTGCACTGGAACAGTTCTGGAGAGCACACGCTGAAGGAAGGACTGACAGAGCCGCTTGAAGGATACTGACTGGCTGCTATTAGCTTACACTAGAAACCTTTTTTCTTTGTAAAAGCACGCTATAGAGACACCAGATATGATTGGCAATGTGCACTTGAACAGTTCTGCAGAGCACACACTGTAGGCCTGACACACCTGCTTGAAGACAAGTAACTGCTATTCAATCTATAACAGTGAAAAAAAAATTTGTTTTTAAAAGCACGCTATAGAGTCACCAGATATGATTGGCAATGTGCACTGAAACAGTTCTGGAGAGCACACGCTGAAGGAAGGACTGACAGAGCCACTTGAAGGACACTGACTGGCTGCTATTAGCTTACACTAGAAACCTTTTTTCTTTCTAAAAGCATGCTATAGAGACACCAGATATGATTGGCAATGTGCACTTGAACAGTTCTGCAGAGCACACACTGCAGGCCTGACACACCCGCTTGAAGACAAGTAACTGCTATTCAATCTATAACAGTGAAAAAAATTTTTTTTTTTAAAAGCACGCTATAGAGACACCAGATATGATTGGCAATGTGCACTGGAACAGTTCTGGAGAGCACACGCTGAAGGAAGGACTGACAGAGCCGCTTGAAGGACACTGACTGGCTGCTATTAGCTTACACTAGAAACCTTTTTTCTTTGTAAAAGCACGCTATAGAGACACCAGATATGATTGGCAATGTGCACTTGAACAGTTCTGCAGAGCACACACTGTAGGCCTGACACACCCGCTTGAAGACAAGTAACTGCTATTCAATCTATAACAGTGAAAAAAAAATTTTGTTTTTAAAAGCACGCTATAGAGACACCAGATATGATTGGCAATGTGCACTGGAACAGTTCTGGAGAGCACACGCTGAAGGAAGGACTGACAGAGCCGCTTGAAGGACACTGACTGGCTGCTATTAGCTTACACTAGAAACCTTTTTTCTTTGTAAAAGCACGCTATAGAGACACCAGATATGATTGGCAATGTGCACTTGAACAGTTCTGCAGAGCACACACTGTAGGCCTGACACACCCGCTTGAAGACAAGTAACTGCTATTCAATCTATAACAGTGAAAAAAAAATTGTTTTTAAAAGCACGCTATAGAGACACCAGATATGATTGGCAATGTGCACTGGAACAGTTCTGGAGAGCACACTTTGAAGGAAGGACTGACAGAGCCGCTTGAAGGACACTGACTGGCTGCTATTAGCTTACACTAGAAACCTTTTTTCTTTGTAAAAGCACGCTATAGAGACACCAGATATGATTGGCAATGTGCACTTGAACAGTTCTGCAGAGCACACACTGTAGGCCTGACACACCCGCTTGAAGACAAGTAACTGCTATTCAATCTATAACAGTGAAAAAAAAAAAATGTTTTTAAAAGCACGCTATAGAGACACCAGATATGATTGGCAATGTGCACTGGAACAGTTCTGGAGAGCACACACTGTAGGCCTGACACACCCGCTTGAAGACAAGTAACTGTTATTCAATCTATAACAGTGAAAAAAAAATTTAGTTTTTAAAAGCACGCTATAGAGACACCAGATATGATTGGCAATGTGCACTGGAACAGTTCTGGAGAGCACACGCTGAAGGAAGGACTGACAGAGCCGCTTGAAGGACACTGACTGGCTGCTATTAGCTTACACTAGAAACATTTTTTCTTTGTAAAAGCACGCTATAGAGACACCAGATATGATTGGCAATGTGCACTTGAACAGTTCTGCAGAGCACACACTGTAGGCCTGACACACCCACTTGAAGACAAGTAACTGCTATTCAATCTATAACAGTGAAAAAAAAATTGTTTTTAAAAGCACGCTATAGAGACACCAGATATGATTGGCAATGTGCACTGGAACAGTTCTGGAGAGCACACGCTGAAGGAAGGACTGACAGAGCCGCTTGAAGGACACTGACTGGCTGCTATTAGCTTACACTAGAAACCTTTTTTCTTTGTAAAAGCACGCTATAGAGACACCAGATATGATTGGCAATGTGCACTTGAACAGTTCTGCAGAGCACACACTGTAGGCCTGACACACCCGCTTGAAGACAAGTAACTGCTATTCAATCTATAACAGTGAAAAAAAAATTGTTTTTAAAAGCACGCTATAGAGACACCAGATATGATTGGCAATGTGCACTGGAACAGTTCTGGAGAGCACACTTTGAAGGAAGGACTGACAGAGCCGCTTGAAGGACACTGACTGGCTGCTATTAGCTTACACTAGAAACCTTTTTTCTTTGTAAAAGCACGCTATAGAGACACCAGATATGATTGGCAATGTGCACTTGAACAGTTCTGCAGAGCACACACTGTAGGCCTGACACGGCCGCTTGAAGACAAGTAACTGCTATTCAATCTATAACAGTGAAAAAAAAAATTGTTTTTAAAAGCACGCTATAGAGACACCAGATATGATTGGCAATGTGCACTGGAACAGTTCTGGAGAGCACACACTGTAGGCCTGACACACCCGCTTGAAGACAAGTAACTGTTATTCAATCTATAACAGTGAAAAAAAAATTTTGTTTTTAAAAGCACGCTATAGAGACACCAGATATGATTGGCAATGTGCACTGGAACAGTTCTGGAGAGCACACGCTGAAGGAAGGACTGACAGAGCCGCTTGAAGGACACTGACTGGCTGCTATTAGCTTACACTAGAAACCTTTTTTCTTTGTAAAAGCACGCTATAGAGACACCAGATATGATTGGCAATGTGCACTTGAACAGTTCTGCAGAGCACACACTGTAGGCCTGACACACCCGCTTGAAGACAAGTAACTGCTATTCAATCTATAACAGTGAAAAAAAAATTGTTTTTAAAAGCACGCTATAGAGACACCAGATATGATTGGCAATGTGCACTGGAACAGTTCTGGAGAGCACACGCTGAAGGAAGGACTGACAGAGCCGCTTGAAGGACACTGACTGGCTGCTATTAGCTTACACTAGAAACCTTTTTTCTTTGTAAAAGCACGCTATAGAGACACCAGATATGATTGGCAATGTGCACTTGAACAGTTCTGCAGAGCACACACTGTAGGCCTGACACACCCGCTTGAAGACAAGTAACTGCTATTCAATCTATAACAGTGAAAAAGATTTTTTGTTTTTAAAAGCACGCTATAGAGACACCAGATATGATTGGCAATGTGCGCTGGAACAGTTCTGGAGAGCACACGCTGAAGGAAGGACTGACAGAGCCGCTTGAAGGACACTGACTGGCTGCTATTAGCTTACACTAGAAACCTTTTTTCTTTGTAAAAGCACGCTATAGAGACACCAGATATGATTGGCAATGTGCACTTGAACAGTTCTGCAGAGCACACACTGTAGGCCTGACACACCCGCTTGAAGACAAGTAACTGCTATTCAATCTATAACAGTGAAAAAAAAATTTTGTTTTTAAAAGCACGCTATAGAGACACCAGATATGATTGGCAATGTGCACTGGAACAGTTCTGGAGAGCACACGCTGAAGGAAGGACTGACAGAGCCGCTTGAAGGACACTGACTGGCTGCTATTAGCTTACACTAGAAACCTTTTTTCTTTGTAAAAGCACGCTATAGAGACACCAGATATGATTGGCAATGTGCACTTGAACAGTTCTGCAGAGCACACACTGTAGGCCTGACACACCCGCTTGAAGACAAGTAACTGCTATTCAATCTATAACAGTGAAAAAAAAATTGTTTTTAAAAGCACGCTATAGAGACACCAGATATGATTGGCAATGTGCACTGGAACAGTTCTGGAGAGCACACTTTGAAGGAAGGACTGACAGAGCCGCTTGAAGGACACTGACTGGCTGCTATTAGCTTACACTAGAAACCTTTTTTCTTTGTAAAAGCACGCTATAGAGACACCAGATATGATTGGCAATGTGCACTTGAACAGTTCTGCAGAGCACACACTGTAGGCCTGACACACCCGCTTGAAGACAAGTAACTGCTATTCAATCTATAACAGTGAAAAAAAAAAATGTTTTTAAAAGCACGCTATAGAGACACCAGATATGATTGGCAATGTGCACTGGAACAGTTCTGGAGAGCACACACTGTAGGCCTGACACACCCGCTTGAAGACAAGTAACTGTTATTCAATCTATAACAGTGAAAAAAAAATTTAGTTTTTAAAAGCACGCTATAGAGACACCAGATATGATTGGCAATGTGCACTGGAACAGTTCTGGAGAGCACACGCTGAAGGAAGGACTGACAGAGCCGCTTGAAGGACACTGACTGGCTGCTATTAGCTTACACTAGAAACATTTTTTCTTTGTAAAAGCACGCTATAGAGACACCAGATATGATTGGCAATGTGCACTTGAACAGTTCTGCAGAGCACACACTGTAGGCCTGACACACCCACTTGAAGACAAGTAACTGCTATTCAATCTATAACAGTGAAAAAAAAATTGTTTTTAAAAGCACGCTATAGAGACACCAGATATGATTGGCAATGTGCACTGGAACAGTTCTGGAGAGCACACGCTGAAGGAAGGACTGACAGAGCCGCTTGAAGGACACTGACTGGCTGCTATTAGCTTACACTAGAAACCTTTTTTCTTTGTAAAAGCACGCTATAGAGACACCAGATATGATTGGCAATGTGCACTTGAACAGTTCTGCAGAGCACACACTGTAGGCCTGACACACCCGCTTGAAGACAAGTAACTGCTATTCAATCTATAACAGTGAAAAAAAAATTGTTTTTAAAAGCACGCTATAGAGACACCAGATATGATTGGCAATGTGCACTGGAACAGTTCTGGAGAGCACACTTTGAAGGAAGGACTGACAGAGCCGCTTGAAGGACACTGACTGGCTGCTATTAGCTTACACTAGAAACCTTTTTTCTTTGTAAAAGCACGCTATAGAGACACCAGATATGATTGGCAATGTGCACTTGAACAGTTCTGCAGAGCACACACTGTAGGCCTGACACGGCCGCTTGAAGACAAGTAACTGCTATTCAATCTATAACAGTGAAAAAAAAAATTGTTTTTAAAAGCACGCTATAGAGACACCAGATATGATTGGCAATGTGCACTGGAACAGTTCTGGAGAGCACACACTGTAGGCCTGACACACCCGCTTGAAGACAAGTAACTGTTATTCAATCTATAACAGTGAAAAAAAAAATTTGTTTTTAAAAGCACGCTATAGAGACACCAGATATGATTGGCAATGTGCACTGGAACAGTTCTGGAGAGCACACGCTGAAGGAAGGACTGACAGAGCCGCTTGAAGGACACTGACTGGCTGCTATTAGCTTACACTAGAAACCTTTTTTCTTTGTAAAAGCACGCTATAGAGACACCAGATATGATTGGCAATGTGCACTTGAACAGTTCTGCAGAGCACACACTGTAGGCCTGACACACCCGCTTGAAGACAAGTAACTGCTATTCAATCTATAACAGTGAAAAAGATTTTTTGTTTTTAAAAGCACGCTATAGAGACACCAGATATGATTGGCAATGTGCGCTGGAACAGTTCTGGAGAGCACACGCTGAAGGAAGGACTGACAGAGCCGCTTGAAGGACACTGACTGGCTGCTATTAGCTTACACTAGAAACCTTTTTTCTTTGTAAAAGCACGCTATAGAGACACCAGATATGATTGGCAATGTGCACTTGAACAGTTCTGCAGAGCACACACTGTAGGCCTGACACACCCGCTTGAAGACAAGTAACTGCTATTCAATCTATAACAGTGAAAAAAAAATTGTTTTTAAAAGCACGCTATAGAGACACCAGATATGATTGGCAATGTGCACTGGAACAGTTCTGGAGAGCACACTCTGAAGGAAGGACTGACAGAGCCGCTTGAAGGACACTGACTGGCTGCTATTAGCTTACACTAGAAACCTTTTTTCTTTGTAAAAGCACGCTATAGAGACACCAGATATGATTGGCAATGTGCACTTGAACAGTTCTGCAGAGCACACACTGTAGGCCTGACACACCCGCTTGAAGACAAGTAACTGCTATTCAATCTATAACAGTGAAAAAATAAAATTGTTTTTAAAAGCACGCTATAGAGACACCAGATATGATTGGCAATGTGCACTGGAACAGTTCTGGAGAGCACACAATGTAGGCCTGACACACCCGCTTGAAGACAAGTAACTGCTATTCAATCTATAACAGTGAAAAAAAAAATGTTTTTAAAAGCACGCTATAGAGACACCAGATATGATTGGCAATGTGCACTGGAACAGTTCTGGAGAGCACACTCTGAAGGAAGGACTGACAGAGCCGCTTGAAGGACACTGACTGGCTGCTATTAGCTTACACTAGAAACCTTTTTTCTTTGTAAAAGAACGCTATAGAGACACCAGATATGATTGGCAATGTGCACTTGAACAGTTCTGCAGAGCACACACTGTAGGCCTGACACACCCGCTTGAAGACAAGTAACTGCTATTCAATCTATAACAGTGAAAAAAAAAAATTGTTTTTAAAAGCACGCTATAGAGACACCAGATATGATTGGCAATGTGCACTGGAACAGTTCTGGAGAGCACACACTGTAGGCCTGACACACCCGCTTGAAGACAAGTAACTGTTATTTAATCTATAACAGTGAAAAAAAAATTTTGTTTTTAAAAGCACGCTATAGAGACACCAGATATGATTGGCAATGTGCACTGGAACAGTTCTGGAGAGCACACGCTGAAGGAAGGACTGACAGAGCCGCTTGAAGGACACTGACTGGCTGCTATTAGCTTACACTAGAAACCTTTTTTCTTTGTAAAAGCACGCTATAGAGACACCAGATATGATTGGCAATGTGCACTTGAACAGTTCTGCAGAGCACACACTGTAGGCCTGACACACCCGCTTGAAGACAAGTAACTGCTATTCAATCTATAACAGTGAAAAAAAAAATTTGTTTTTAAAAGCATGCTATAGAGACACCAGATATGATTGGCAATGTGCACTGGAACAGTTCTGGAGAGCACACGCTGAAGGAAGGACTGACAGAGCCGCTTGAAGGACACTGAATGGCTGCTATTAGCTTACACTAGAAACCTTTTTTCTTTGTAAAAGCACGCTATAGAGACACCAGATATGATTGGCAATGTGCACTTGAACAGTTCTGCAGAGCACACACTGTAGGCCTGACACACCCGCTTGAAGACAAGTAACTGCTATTCAATCTATAACAGTGAAAAAAAAAATTGTTTTTAAAAGCACGCTATAGAGACACCAGATATGATTGGCAATGTGCACTGGAACAGTTCTGGAGAGCACACACTGTAGACCTGACACACCCGCTTGAAGTCAAGTAACTGCTATTCAATCTATAACAGTGAAAAAAACATTTTGTTTTTAAAAGCACGCTATAGAGACACCAGATATGATTGGCAATGTGCACTGGAACAGTTCTGGAGAGCACACGCTGAAGGAAGGACTGACAGAGCCGCTTGAAGGACACTGAATGGCTGCTATTAGCTTACACTAGAAACCTTTTTTCTTTGTAAAAGCACGCTATAGAGACACCAGATATGATTGGCAATGTGCACTTGAACAGTTCTGCAGAGCACACACTGTAGGCCTGACACACCCGCTTGAAGACAAGTAACTGCTATTCAATCTATAACAGTGAAAAAAAAAATTGTTTTTAAAAGCACGCTATAGAGACACCAGATATGATTGGCAATGTGCACTGGAACAGTTCTGCAGAGCACACACTGTAGGCCTGACACACCCGCTTGAAGACAAGTAACTGCTATTCAATCTATAACAGTGAAAAAAAAATTGTTTTTAAAAGCACGCTATAGAGACACCAGATATGATTGGCAATGTGCACTGGAACAGTTCTGGAGAGCACACACTGTAGGCCTGACACACCCGCTTGAAGACAAGTAACTGTTATTTAATCTATAACAGTGAAAAAAAAATTTTGTTTTTAAAAGCACGCTATAGAGACACCAGATATGATTGGCAATGTGCACTGGAACAGTTCTGGAGAGCACACGCTGAAGGAAGGACTGACAGAGCCGCTTGAAGGACACTGACTGGCTGCTATTAGCTTACACTAGAAACCTTTTTTCTTTGTAAAAGCACGCTATAGAGACACCAGATATGATTGGCAATGTGCACTTGAACAGTTCTGCAGAGCACACACTGTAGGCCTGACACACCCGCTTGAAGACAAGTAACTGCTATTCAATCTATAACAGTGAAAAAAAAAATTTGTTTTTAAAAGCATGCTATAGAGACACCAGATATGATTGGCAATGTGCACTGGAACAGTTCTGGAGAGCACACGCTGAAGGAAGGACTGACAGAGCCGCTTGAAGGACACTGAATGGCTGCTATTAGCTTACACTAGAAACCTTTTTTCTTTGTAAAAGCACGCTATAGAGACACCAGATATGATTGGCAATGTGCACTTGAACAGTTCTGTAGAGCACACACTGTAGGCCTGACACACCCGCTTGAAGACAAGTAACTGCTATTCAATCTATAACAGTGAAAAAAAAATTTGTTTTTAAAAGCACGCTATAGAGACACCAGATATGATTGGCAATGTGCACTGGAACAGTTCTGGAGAGCACACACTGTAGACCTGACACACCCGCTTGAAGTCAAGTAACTGCTATTCAATCTATAACAGTGAAAAAAACATTTTGTTTTTAAAAGCACGCTATAGAGACACCAGATATGATTGGCAATGTGCACTGGAACAGTTCTGGAGAGCACACGCTGAAGGAAGGACTGACAGAGCCGCTTGAAGGACACTGACTGGCTGCTATTAGCTTACACTAGAAACCTTTTTTCTTTGTAAAAGCACGCTAAAGAGACACCAAATATGATTGGCAACTGTCAAAGCACGCTGGCACAGGTCTGCAGAGCACACGCTGAAGTAGGCCTGACACCCAGACGCTTGCAGACAACTAACTGCTCTTCTATTACAGTGAAAAAAAAATATTTATTTTAAATCTAAAGCTTAACCTATTGTTAAAAGAGATATGAGTGGTGGCACTGACTGTGCAAATGGGCAAGGCATCAAACCTGACACAGAAGCTGGCAGGCAGGCAACTGCTCTTCTATTACAGTGAAAACAAATTATTTCTTTTAAATCTAAAGCTTAACCTATTGTAAAAACAGATATGAGTGGTGGCACTGACTGTGCAAATGGGCAAGGCATCCAACCTGACACAGAAGCTGGCAGGCAGGCAACTGCTCTTCTATTACAGTGAAAACAAATTATTTCTTTTAAATCTAAAGCTTAACCTATTGTTAAAACAGATATGAGTGGCTCACCACAACGAAGTTCCACCCATCGTGGAAATTTCTCTCAACATGTTATATAGCACAGGCAGACCCTAAGGCATCAAACAAACTGCCATATATGCTTAAATGGGAAAACAATCTAGGAATGGAATATACTGTGGAGGAATGGGAAATGGCTATTAAATTCACTAAACAATCCTCCAATTGTGTCACGCTATGGGAAGCCTATTTTAAAATTCTCATGCGCTGGTATATGGTCCCATCCAGACTACACAAAATTTATACTACTTTATCCCCACTGTGTTGGAGATGCAACAAAGAAGTAGGCTCTCTAGAACACATCTTTTGGGAATGCACCTACTTACAAGCATTCTGGCAATCCGTACAGAATTCGATATTCATGCTATGCAAGCTCTCACTCCCTCTCACACCGAGCAACTATATTCTACACCTAATACCCGACCTGTATAACATCCCAGCAAGGGATGCGGTACTCAATATTTTGGTGGCCGCGAAGACCCGCATCGCAGCACACTGGAAAAGCACCCATCGCCCAGATATTTTAGAAGTGCTATCTAATGTTGACTCCACGTACAACCATGAAAAGGTATGGGCCACAAAAGGCAACGCAACCAAATTCAACACTAACTGGTATAACTGGGAGTCTTTCTATGGTTCCTACACTAAGTGAGCAGACATAACGTTTGCACATCTCATAGGCCTAATGAGTAGAGGCTGTAGCTATTCCAAACGTCCATATACACTAAAGGTCTGGACCAACTACCTCTATGGTATTCTTGCATTACCCCCCCACTCCTTCCAGGTTTCCCCCTCTCCCCTCCATACGGACCATGGACTGAGCGTACAGAACGCTACCTTAAGCAAACATCCAAGGAGTTAGTAAGCATTTACAGAATTAAGACACTCTGCCTCCTGGCGAATCTGCACAACCATAGCGTAACTTTATGAATCTTATGTCAAACCGTTCATATATACTAGTATGTACATAATCTTAGACGAGATCGCTCACATCCACGCAACCTGTAACATGAGCAAGCAGAAGTGTTTTGTATATAGGCAATGAAGATATGATAACCTTTAAAATGTGTAATATTAAAGCCAATATTATTGACAGTTTTACTCATTGTATATAGGCAATGAAGATATGATAACCTTTAAAATGTGTAATGTTAAAGCCAATATTATTGACAGTATTACTCACCGTGATTGTATGTGCCTTATATCTTTCTACTCAAAGATGTAAAATTCATGTCAAAAATTGCATTTATCTAACAATTTGGATGTACCTCTATCTCTATCCTTTTTTCTTTTTTCTGTTATTTCCTGTTTTTATTTGACAAAATCAATAAAAAGTATACATTGAAAAAAAAAAAAAACAGATATGAGTGGTGGCACTGACTGTGCAAATGGGCAAGGCATCCAACCTGACACAGAAGCTGGCAGGCAGGCAACTGCTCTTCTATTACAGTGAAAAAAATATTTCTTTTAAATCTAAAGCTTAACCTATTGTTAAAACAGATATGAGTGGTGGCACTGACTGTGCAAATGGGCAAGGCATCCAACCTGACACAGAAGCTGGCAGGCAGGCAACTGCTCTTCTATTACAGTGAAAAAAATTATTTCTTTTAAATCTAAAGCTTAACCTATTGTAAATACAGATATGAGTGGTGGCACTGACTGTGCAAATGGGCAAGGCATCCAACCTGACAAAGAAGCTGGCAGGCAGGCAACTGCTCTTCTATTACAGTGAAAAAAAATATTTCTTTTAAATCTAAAGCTTAACCTATTGTTAAAACAGATATGAGTGGTGGCACTGACTGTGCAAATGGGCAAGGCATCCAACCTGACACAGAAGCTGGCAGGCAGGCAACTGCTCTTCTATTACAGTGAAAAAAAATTATTTCTTTTAAATCTAAAGCTTAACCTATTGTTAAAGCAGATATGAGTGGTGGCACTGACTGTGTAAATGGGCAAGGCATCCAACCTGACACAGAAGCTGGCAGGCAGGCAACTGCTCTTCTATTACAGTGAAAAAAATTATTTCTTTTAAATCTAAAGCTTAACCTATTGTTAAAACAGATATGAGTGGTGGCACTGACTGTGCAAATGGGCAAGGCATCCAACCTGACACAGAAGCTGGCAGGCAGGCAACTGCTCTTCTATTACAGTGAAAAAAATATTTCTTTTAAATCTAAAGCTTAACCTATTGTTAAAACAGATATGAGTGGTGGCACTGACTGTGCAAATGGGCAAGGCATCCAACCTGACACAGAAGCTGGCAGGCAGGCAACTGCTCTTCTATTACAGTGAAAAAAAATATTTCTTTTAAATCTAAAGCTTAACCTATTGTTAAAGCAGATATGAGTGGTGGCACTGACTGTGTAAATGGGCAAGGCATCCAACCTGACACAGAAGCTGGCAGGCAGGCAACTGCTCTTCTATTACAGTGAAAAAAATTATTTCTTTTAAATCTAAAGCTTAACCTATTGTTAAAACAGATATGAGTGGTGGCACTGACTGTGCAAATGGGCAAGGCATCCAACCTGACACAGAAGCTGGCAGGCAGGCAACTGCTCTTCTATTACAGTGAAAAAAATATTTCTTTTAAATCTAAAGCTTAACCTATTGTTAAAACAGATATGAGTGGTGGCACTGACTGTGCAAATGGGCAAGGCATCCAACCTGACACAGAAGCTGGCAGGCAGGCAACTGCTCTTCTATTACAGTGAAAAAAAATATTTCTTTTAAATCTAAAGCTTAACCTATTGTAAATACAGATATGAGTGGTGGCACTGACTGTGCAAATGGGCAAGGCATCCAACCTGACAAAGAAGCTGGCAGGCAGGCAACTGCTCTTCTATTACAGTGAAAAAAAATATTTCTTTTAAATCTAAAGCTTAACCTATTGTTAAAACAGATATGAGTGGTGGCACTGACTGTGCAAATGGGCAAGGCATCCAACCTGACACAGAAGCTGGCAGGCAGGCAACTGCTCTTCTATTACAGTGAAAAAAAATTATTTCTTTTAAATCTAAAGCTTAACCTATTGTTAAAGCAGATATGAGTGGTGGCACTGACTGTGTAAATGGGCAAGGCATCCAACCTGACACAGAAGCTGGCAGGCAGGCAACTGCTCTTCTATTACAGTGAAAAAAAATATTTCTTTTAAATCTAAAGCTTAACCTATTGTAAAAACAGATATAAGTGGTGGCACTGGGCAAGTAGGCACAGTATCCAATGTGAACCTCACACAGAAGCTGGCAGGCAGGCAGGCAGGCACCTGCAATTACATTACACAGGAAAAAAAAAAAGCAACCTGATGTTATAGCCCTAAAAAGGGCTTTTTGGGGTGCTGTCCTTACAGCAGAGATCAGATGAGTCCTTCAGGATTGTAGTGGACACTGAATACCCTAGCCTAGCTATCAATTTCCCTATCTAATCAGCAGCAGCTAAACTTTCCCTCCTCTAACTAAGCATGCAGCTTCAGAATGAATCGAAAATGGATGCTAGGAGGGAGGAGGGTGTGGAAGGGAGGGAGTGCTGCTGATTGGCTGGAATGTGTCTGCTGACCGAGAGGCACAGGGTCAAAGTTTGCCCAATGATGACGAAAAGGGGGCGGATCAAACTGCACATGTGTCCACCCGCCACGGCAAACGCGAACATTCTAAGTTCGCCAGCGGACAGTTCGGTACATCACTATTGAGGACATGATGTTGGTCATGATTCTGAAAATATATTACCATTCAAGATTTTTAAAGTGGGCACCAGGATTTGAAACTGAGACCTGTGGATCTGCAGTCAAATGCTCTACCACTGAGCTATACCCCCAATTTGGCATGTTTTGTTTACTTTTGATTTCCCCCCATTATAATTTAAGAATGTATTTATTTGTTTTTCTCAATTTAGGTTCTCTTGATGGCCTCCTGCTGGTCATTAGCAGAACTCACAAAATCGACAGAAATGAGTAAATTCTGCTCTTTGATTTAGAATCGAGAGGAAGATTTCTTCAAATGAGAGGAAAATGTGTACACCAGCATCTAGTAGAAATTTGTAACACTATAACATGTTGCACTGAAATAAAAATCTGTTACTTTTCAAGGAACAGTATGGTAGATTTCATCATACGAGTAGGAAATAAATATTTTGATGAAAAAATGTTTTTTCTTTAAATACAATTTTCAAATTGAGGACATGATGTTAGTCATGATTCTGAAAATATATTACCATTCAAGATTTTTAAAGGGGGCACCAGGATTTGAGCTATACCCCCAATTTGGCATGTTTTGATTACTTTTGATTTCCCCCCAATATAATTTAAGAATGTATTTATTTGTTTTTCTTAATTTAGGTTCTCTTGACGGCCTCCTGCTGGTCATTAGCAGAACTCACAAAATCGACAGAAATGAGTAAATTCTGCTCTTTGATTTAGAATCGAGAGGAAGATTTCTTCAAATGAGAGGAAAATGTGTCCATTCTCCACCAGCATCTAGTAGAAATTTATAACACTATAAACTGTTGCACTGAAATAAAAATCTGTTACTTTTCAAAGAACAGTATGGTAGATTTCATCATACGAGTAGGAAATAAATATTTTGATGAAAAAATGTTTTTTCTTAAAATACAATTTTCAAATTGAGGACTTGATGTTAGTCATGATTCTGAAAATATATTGCCATTCAAGATTTTTAAAGGAGGCACCAGGATTTGAACCTGAGACCTCTTGATCTGCAGTCAAATGTTCTACCACTGAGCTATACCCCCAATTTGGCATGTTTTGAGTCCTTTTGATTTCCCCCCAATATAATTTAAGAATGTATTTATTTGTTTTTCTTAATTTAGGTTCTCTTGACGGCCTCCTGCTGGTCATTAGCAGAACTCACAAAATCGACAGAAATGAGTAAATTCTGCTCTTTGATTTAGAATCGAGAGGAAGATTTCTTCAAATGAGAGGAAAATGTGTCCATTCTCCACCAGCATCTAGTAGAAATTTGTAACACTATAACATGTTGCACTGAAATAAAAATCTGTTACTTTTCAAGGAACAGAATGGTAGATTTCATCATACGAGTAGGAAATAAATATTTTGATGAAAAAATGTTTTTTCTTTAAATACAATTTTCAAATTGAGGACATGATGTTAGTCATGATTCTGAAAATATATTACCATTCAAGATTTTTAAAGGGGGCACCAGGATTTGAACCTGAGACCTCTTGATCTGCAGTCAAATGCTCTACCACTGAGCTATACACCCAATGTGGCATGTTTTTATTACTTTTGATTTCCCCCCAATAGAATTTAAGAATGTATTTATTTGTTTTTCTTAATTTAGGTTCTCTTGACGGCCTCCTGCTGGTCATTAGCAGAACTCACAAAATCGACAGAAATGAGTAAATTCTGCTCTTTGATTTAGAATCGAGAGGAAGATTTCTTCAAATGAGAGGAAAATGTGTCCATTCTCCACCAGCATCTAGTAGAAATTTATAACACTATAACCTGTTGCACTGAAATAAAAATCTGTTACTTTTCAAGGAACAGTATGGTAGATTTCATAATACGAGTAGGAAATAAATATTTTGATGAAAAAATGTTTTTTCTTAAAATACAATTTTCAAATTGAGGACATGATGTTAGTCATGATTCTGAAAATATATTACCATTCAAGATTTTTAAAGGGGGCACCAGGATTTGAACCTGAGACCTCTTAGATCTGCAGTCATAATGCTCTACCACTGAGCTATACCCCCAAATTGGCATGTTTTGATTACTTTTGATTTCCCCCCCAATATAATTTAAGAATGTATTTATTTGTTTTTCTTAATTTAGGTTCTCTTGACGGCCTCCTGCTGGTCAATCGACAGAAATTAGTAAATTCTGCTCTTTGATTTAGAATCGAGAGGAAGATTTCTTCAAATGAGAGGAAAATGTGTCCATTCTCCACCAGCATCTAGTAGAAATTTGTAACACTATAACACAGTGATGATGAACCTTTTTGAGCCCGAGTGCCCAAACCGCAATACATGCCAACTTTTCTTTCCTTAAAGTGCCAACACGGCAATTGCGTGTGTGTGGGGGGGTGCTGTGTGTGTGTGTGGAGGGGGGTGCTGTGTAAGTGTGTGCATGTGTGGGGGGGTGCTGTGTGTGTGTGGGAGGGTGCTGTGTGTGTGTGGGGGGGGTGCTGTGTGTGTGTGTGGGGGGTGCTGTGTGTGTGTGGGGGGGGCGCTGTGTGTGTGTGCGGGGTAGCTGTGTGTGTGGGGGGTGCTGTGTGTTTGGGGGTGCTGTGTGTGTGTGTGTGGGGGGGGTGCTGTGTGTGTGTGTGTGGGAGGGGGTGCTGTGTAAGTGTGTGCATGTGTGGGGGGGTGCTGTGTGTGTGTGGGAGGGTGCTGTGTGTGTGTGGGGGGGTGCTGTGTGTGTGTGTGGGGGGTGCTGTGTGTGTGTGGGGGGGCGCTGTGTGTGTGTGCGGGGTAGCTGTGTGTGTGGGGGGTGCTGTGTGTTTGGGGGTGCTGTGTGTGTGTGTGTGGGGGGGGGTGCTGTGTGTGTGTGTGTGGGGGGGGTGCTGTGTGTGTGTGTGGGGGGGTGCTGTGTGTGTGTGGGGGGGGTGCTGTGTTTTTGTGGGGGGGTGCTGTGTGTGTGTGTGTGGGGGGGGTGCTGTGTGTGTGTGTGGGGGGGTGCTGTGTGTGGGGGGTGCTGTGTGTGTGTGTGGGGTGCTGTGTGTGTGGGGGGGGTGCTGTGTGTGGGTGGGGGGGTGCTGTGTGTGGGTGGGGGGTGCTGTGTGTGTGGGGGGGGTGCTGTGTGTGTGGGGGGGGGGTGCTGTGTGTGGGTGGCGGGGTGCTGTGTGTGGGCGGGGGGGGGTGCTGTGTGTGTGGGGGGGTGCTGTGTGTGTGGGGGGGGTGCTGTGTGTGTGGGGGTGCTGTGTGTGTGTGTATGAGAGGGATGCTGTATGTGTGTGTGTATGAGAGGGGTGCTCTATGTGTGAGAGGGGTGCTGTGGGGGGTAAGGGTGCTGTGGCAGCATCGCACGGGAGGACAGGGAAGCTGCATCACAGATCCCTCCCCCTGCCTCCCGACCCGGGAAAGCAGAGTAGGCGCCTGCAGTTTCGGGCAGGCAGGTGCCTACTCTGCATTAATGGCGGACCTATGGCCGCGTGTCAACAGATAGGGCCCGGCGTACCACCTGTGGCACGCGTGCCATAGGTTCGCCATCACTGCTATAACATGTTGCACTGAAATAAAAATCTGTTACTTTTCAAGGAACAGTATGGTAGATTTCATCATACGAGTAGGAAATAAATATTTTTATGAAAAAAAAATTTTTCTTTAAATACAATTTTCAAATTGAGGACATGATGTTAGTCATGATTCTGAAAATATATTACCATTCAAGATTTTTAAAGGGGGCACCAGGATTTGAACCTGAGACCTCTATGAATTGCAGTCAAATGCTCTACCACTGAGCTATACCCCCAAATTGGCATGTTTTGATTACTTTTGATTTCCCCTCAATATAATTTAAGAATGTATTTATTTGTTTTTCTTAATTTAGGTTCTCTTGACGGCCTCCTGCTGGTCATTAGCAGAACTCACAAAATCAACAGAAATGAGTAAATTCTGCTCTTTGATTTAGAATCGAGAGGAAGATTTCTTCAAATGAGAGGAGAATGTGTCCATTCTCCACCAGCATCTAGTAGAAATTTATAACACTATAAACAGTTGCACTGAAATAAAAATCTGTTACTTTTCAAGGAACAGTATGGTAGATTTCATCATACGAGTAGGAAATAAATATTTTGATGAAAAAATGTTTTTTCTTAAAATACAATTTTCAAATTGAGGACTTGATGTTAGTCATGATTCTGAAAATATATTGCCATTCAAGATTTTTAAAGGAGGCACCAGGATTTGAACCTGAGACCTCTTGATCTGCAGTCAAATGTTCTACCACTGAGCTATACCCCCAATTTGGCATGTTTTGAGTCCTTTTGATTTCCCCCCAATATAATTTAAGAATGTATTTATTTGTTTTTCTTAATTTAGGTTCTCTTGACGGCCTCCTGCTGGTCATTAGCAGAACTCACAAAATCGACAGAAATGAGTAAATTCTGCTCTTTGATTTAGAATCGAGAGGAAGATTTCTTCAAATGAGAGGAAAATGTGTCCATTCTCCACCAGCATCTAGTAGAAATTTGTAACACTATAACATGTTGCACTGAAATAAAAATCTGTTACTTTTCAAGGAACAGTATGGTAGATTTCATCATACGAGTAGGAAATAAATATTTTGATGAAAAAATGTTTTTTCTTTAAATACAATTTTCAAATTGAGGACATGATGTTAGTCATGATTCTGAAAATATATTACCATTCAAGATTTTTAAAGGGGGCACCAGGATTTGAACCTGAGACCTCTTGATCTGCAGTCAAATGCTCTACCACTGAGCTATACACCCAATGTGGCATGTTTTTATTACTTTTGATTTCCCCCCAATAGAATTTAAGAATGTATTTATTTGTTTTTCTTAATTTAGGTTCTCTTGACGGCCTCCTGCTGGTCATTAGCAGAACTCACAAAATCGACAGAAATGAGTAAATTCTGCTCTTTGATTCAGAATCGAGAGGAAGATTTCTTCAAATGAGAGGAAAATGTGTCCATTCTCCACCAGGATCTAGTAGAAATTTATAACACTATAAACTGTTGCACTGAAATAAAAATCTGTTACTTTTCAAAGAACAGTATGGTAGATTTCATCATTCGAGTAGGAAATAAATATTTTGATGAAAAAATGTTTTTTCTTAAAATACAATTTTCAAATTGAGGACTTGATGTTAGTCATGATTCTGAAAATATATTGCCATTCAAGATTTTTAAAGGAGGCACCAGGATTTGAACCTGAGACCTCTTGATCTGCAGTCAAATGTTCTACCACTGAGCTATACCCCCTATTTGGCATGTTTTGAGTCCTTTTGATTTCCCCCCAATATAATTTAAGAATGTATTTATTTGTTTTTCTTAATTTAGGTTCTCTTGACGGCCTCCTGCTGGTCATTAGCAGAACTCACAAAATCGACAGAAATGAGTAAATTCTGCTCTTTGATTTAGAATCGAGAGGAAGATTTCTTCAAATGAGAGGAAAATGTGTCCATTCTCCACCAGCATCTAGTAGAAATTTGTAACACTATAACATGTTGCACTGAAATAAAAATCTGTTACTTTTCAAGGAACAGTATGGTAGATTTCATCATACGAGTAGGAAATAAATATTTTGATGAAAAAATGTTTTTTCTTTAAATACAATTTTCAAATTGAGGACATGATGTTAGTCATGATTCTGAAAATATATTACCATTCAAGATTTTTAAAGGGGGCACCAGGATTTGAGCTATACCCTCAAATTGGCATGTTTTGATTACTTTTGATTTCCCCCCAATATAATTTAAGAATGTATTTATTTGTTTTTCTTAATTTAGGTTCTCTTGACGGCCTCCTGCTGGTCATTAGCAGAACTCACAAAATCGACAGAAATGAGTAAATTCTGCTCTTTGATTTAGAATCGAGAGGAAGATTTCTTCAAATGAGAGGAAAATGTGTCCATTCTCCACCAGCATCTAGTAGAAATTTGTAACACTATAACATGTTGCACTGAAATAAAAATCTGTTACTTTTCAAGGAACAGTATGGTAGATTTCATCATACGAGTAGGAAATAAATATTTTGATGAAAAAATGTTTTTTCTTTAAATACAATTTTCAAATTGAGGACATGATGTTAGTCATGATTCTGAAAATATATTACCATTCAAGATTTTTAAAGGGGGCACCAGGATTTGAACCTGAGACCTCTTGATCTGCAGTCAAATGCTCTACCACTGAGCTATACACCCAATGTGGCATGTTTTTATTACTTTTGATTTCCCCCCAATAGAATTTAAGAATGTATTTATTTGTTTTTCTTAATTTAGGTTCTCTTGACGGCCTCCTGCTGGTCATTAGCAGAACTCACAAAATCGACAGAAATGAGTAAATTCTGCTCTTTGATTCAGAATCGAGAGGAAGATTTCTTCAAATGAGAGGAAAATGTGTCCATTCTCCACCAGGATCTAGTAGAAATTTATAACACTATAAACTGTTGCACTGAAATAAAAATCTGTTACTTTTCAAAGAACAGTATGGTAGATTTCATCATTCGAGTAGGAAATAAATATTTTGATGAAAAAATGTTTTTTCTTAAAATACAATTTTCAAATTGAGGACTTGATGTTAGTCATGATTCTGAAAATATATTGCCATTCAAGATTTTTAAAGGAGGCACCAGGATTTGAACCTGAGACCTCTTGATCTGCAGTCAAATGTTCTACCACTGAGCTATACCCCCTATTTGGCATGTTTTGAGTCCTTTTGATTTCCCCCCAATATAATTTAAGAATGTATTTATTTGTTTTTCTTAATTTAGGTTCTCTTGACGGCCTCCTGCTGGTCATTAGCAGAACTCACAAAATCGACAGAAATGAGTAAATTCTGCTCTTTGATTTAGAATCGAGAGGAAGATTTCTTCAAATGAGAGGAAAATGTGTCCATTCTCCACCAGCATCTAGTAGAAATTTGTAACACTATAACATGTTGCACTGAAATAAAAATCTGTTACTTTTCAAGGAACAGTATGGTAGATTTCATCATACGAGTAGGAAATAAATATTTTGATGAAAAAATGTTTTTTCTTTAAATACAATTTTCAAATTGAGGACATGATGTTAGTCATGATTCTGAAAATATATTACCATTCAAGATTTTTAAAGGGGGCACCAGGATTTGAGCTATACCCTCAAATTGGCATGTTTTGATTACTTTTGATTTCCCCCCAATAGAATTTAAGAATGTATTTATTTGTTTTTCTTAATTTAGGTTCTCTTGACGGCCTCCTGCTGGTCATTAGCAGAACTCACAAAATCGACAGAAATGAGTAAATTCTGCTCTTTGATTTAGAATCGAGAGGAAGATTTCTTCAAATGAGAGGAAAATGTGTCCATTCTCCACCAGCATCTAGTAGAAATTTATAACACTATAAACTGTTGCACTGAAATAAAAATCTGTTACTTTTCAAAGAACAGTATGGTAGATTTCATCATACGAGTAGGAAATAAATATTTTGATGAAAAAATGTTTTTTCTTAAAATACAATTTTCAAATTGAGGACTTGATGTTAGTCATGATTCTGAAAATATATTGCCATTCAAGATTTTTAATGGAGGCACCAGGATTTGAACCTGAGACCTCTTGATCTGCAGTCAAATGTTCTACCACTGAGCTATACCCCCAATTTGGCATGTTTTGAGTCCTTTTGATTTTCCCCCAATATAATTTAAGAATGTATTTATTTGTTTTCTTAATTTAGGTTCTCTTGACGGCCTCCTGCTGGTCATTAGCAGAACTCACAAAATCGACAGAAATGAGTAAATTCTGCTCTTTGATTTAGAATCGAGAGGAAGATTTCTACAAATGAGAGGAAAATGTGTCCATTCTCCACCAGCATCTAGTAGAAATTTGTAACACTATAACATGTTGCACTGAAATAAAAATCTGTTACTTTTCAAGGAACAGTATGGTAGATTTCATCATACGAGTAGGAAATAAATATTTTGATGAAAAAATGTTTTTTCTTTAAATACAATTTTCAAATTGAGGACATGATGTTAGTCATGATTCTGAAAATATATTACCATTCAAGATTTTTAAAGGGGGCACCAGGATTTGAGCTATACCCCCAAATTGGCATGTTTTGATTATGTGGCGGTACCAGCCTTGCCACTGGGCATTGGAGAAGACTGATTGCCAGCCTCCTGCCATGTGACTATGGCCCCTGAGATGTATTGCCTGCTCTCCTGTACTGCTGAGGATTGCTACCCCTTAGGTGGATTTGGCTATGGAGCTTGTGTAGTGCCCTCTGTTGGTAGCAACAGTAATATGCACTACCTGAATAGCAAGACTGGTAATTTGCATATTCGGGTAGATTTGCATATCGCTAATTCTGCATGCAGGAGAGACATTTGTGTTAATTATGGTCTTCCCCACCTATTTATAAATATGTAATTATGTTATAATAAGTCACTGAATGTTGCATGCTATGATTTGACTGTTTGTAATTTTATTGAGTTTTCACAGCAATGTTAATGTAATGACCAAATGGGCTAGTCCCAAGTAAAATAAAGATTTTGTCAGTTCTACTTCACCCTTAATTTGGAGTCCTGTTTCTTATTGGGGGAATCTGCTACAAGGGATTGCTATGCTCTGCATATTCCCTTGCTATAATCACTCCTAAGCTCTTTTAAGAGCTCGTTCCTGCTTCGCTCTGGAAGGAAGAGAGGTTCGTCCTGGGGTGGTTGTGTTGTCGGCTAGAGTGCTTGGAATCCTCAAGAAGCGCTAGGAGCATCCATCAACGGAGGTACCCAGTCGGGGTGCCAGGTGATCCGTTACATTGGTGGCAGCGGTGGGATGGCTTCCTAGCCTTGGGAAAACCAGCACTACTTCAGAGATGGAAGGCCGTGCAGTATCTCCCTTTGATGCCAGGCTCCAGCAGCGACTACAGGATGTGATGCGCAGTATGGAGTATCCTATCCCAGAGGAAAAAGAGACAGAGTGGAGGGTGGCGCTTCGTACCGATCTCTGGAAGGAGGACATCGACGAAATTCGACCCTTCCGGTTCGAGGAAATCCTGACCACTAACCAGCGCCAAGCAGAACAACTAGAGCTGCGGATGCCATTATTGGGAAACCAGCCCTCAGAGGAATGGGTAAGCGAACTGGAGACGCTAATTGAGACTGAGGTGTGGCTGGATGATTCCTATCGGGCCCTGCGGTGGCATGCTTACCACCTCTACCCATGGCTGATTGAGTACAAGTGTATTGAGGGGGAAGACTACGATGGCCCTGGTTTGTTGTGGGATACTATTGAAACTAGTCTCTGGTTCGGAGACACCGACATTGCTCGCTTCTGGTCCATCCGAGCTGAGCGGGCAGACAACTGGGACCTTACGGAGATCGATGCCATTCAGCCAGATCTATCTTTTCTTGCCAACCGGGAGTGGGAACTAGAACAGGATTATGTTTGCCTATTCCAATGTATAACGCCGCCTGTCTCTGACATGATGGGGCTTATTGACTGTATGCCACCGGAAGCATTGAGTTTAGTTCTTCCTCCCCAGCAACCAAGCCTGTTATCAGGGGACCTTGGTACTGTACCACATATGTCCCAACCAGCACCAGAGATGGAAGATCTTATTGACTTGTCCTGGGAAGACACCCAGCTGGCAGGTGGAGATGGGACCGAGGTCTCTCTACCGGCCCTACAGGGATGCTGGGCAGTCGGCCCAGATCCCCAGCGGCAGTATGTATCCCAGGGAGCTGAAGGTGCCGTCCTTCCTCCCCAGCGGCAGTGTGTGTCCTTAGGAGAGGAGACAGTTGGTCCCTCTTCCCAGCAGTCCAGTGAGTCTCAGGGAGCCGAAGGTGCAGTCCTTCCTCCCAAGCGGCAGTGTGTGTCCTTAGGAGAGGAGACAGTTGGTCCCTCTCCCCAGCAGTCCAGTGAGTCTCAGGGAGCCGAAGGTGCAGTCCTTCCTCCCCAGCGGCAGTGTGTGTTACAGGGAGCTGAAGGTGTCGTCCTTCCTCCCCAGCAGCAGTGTGTGTCATTAGGAGAGGAGACAGTTAGTCTCTCTCCCCAGCGGCTGAAAGTATGTATGGGAGAGGAGCTTGTTACCCCCTCTCCCCAGCAGCTGAAAGTATGTATGGGAGAGGAGCTTGTTACCCCCTCTCCCCAGCAGCAGCTTAACCCACCAAGGGGAGACAGTAAGCTCCACAACAGTGCAGATGGGACCGTGGTCTCTGCACATGCACCACTAGGGGTAGGGACAGTCGGTCCTGTCCACCAGCAGCAGGGCTGTTTAGCCAAAGGGGAGACAGTCGGTCTCCCCCTCCAGCAGCAGGACTATGTAACCAATGGGGAGACAGTCGGTCTCCCCCTCCAGCAGCAGCCCCAGATCCCGAGAGAGGAGCCTACCAACTCTTCTTTTCAGCATGGCTCCAACCAGGCTACTCCCGTGGTAGCGCTGGCACTCAGCAACCCACCAAGGCAGCCTATCAGTACCCCACACAGCCTTGTTGAGGCACCTGGACATGGACGAGCTAATCTTTTACCCAGGTGTAGTAACCATGTATTGTGGGTAGGCTGTATTACTGTTTGTGCTTCGTGGGTGGGTTGCTGGACTAACCAGGGCACTGACCGGCAGGAGGTCAGATACCCTGTTAGTCTGTTTGGAAAAGGGGAGAAATGTGGCGGTACCAGCCTTGCCACTGGGCATTGGAGAAGACTGATTGCCAGCCTCCTGCCATGTGACTATGGCCCCTGAGATGTATTGCCTGCTCTCCTGTACTGCTGAGGATTGCTACCCCTTAGGTGGATTTGGCTATGGAGCTTGTGTAGTGCCCTCTGTTGGTAGCAACAGTAATATGCACTACCTGAATAGCAAGACTGGTAATTTGCATATTCGGGTAGATTTGCATATCGCTAATTCTGCATGCAGGAGAGACATTTGTGTTAATTATGGTCTTCCCCACCTATTTATAAATATGTAATTATGTTATAATAAGTCACTGAATGTTGCATGCTATGATTTGACTGTTTGTAATTTTATTGAGTTTTCACAGCAATGTTAATGTAATGACCAAATGGGCTAGTCCCAAGTAAAATAAAGATTTTGTCAGTTCTACTTCACCCTCAATTTGGAGTCCTGTTTCTTATTGGGGGAATCTGCTACAAGGGATTGCTATGCTCTGCATATTCCCTTGCTATAATCACTCCTAAGCTCTTTTAAGAGCTCGTTCCTGCTTCGCTCTGGAAGGAAGAGAGGTTCGTCCTGGGGTGGTTGTGTTGTCGGCTAGAGTGCTTGGAATCCTCAAGAAGCGCTAGGAGCATCCATCAACGGAGGTACCCAGTCGGGGTGCCAGGTGATCCGTTACATTGGTGGCAGCGGTGGGATGGCTTCCTAGCCTTGGGAAAACCAGCACTACTTCAGAGATGGAAGGCCGTGCAGTATCTCCCTTTGATGCCAGGCTCCAGCAGCGACTACAGGATGTGATGCGCAGTATGGAGTATCCTATCCCAGAGGAAAAAGAGACAGAGTGGAGGGTGGCGCTTCGTACCGATCTCTGGAAGGAGGACATCGACGAAATTCGACCCTTCCGGTTCGAGGAAATCCTGACCACTAACCAGCGCCAAGCAGAACAACTAGAGCTGCGGATGCCATTATTGGGAAACCAGCCCTCAGAGGAATGGGTAAGCGAACTGGAGACGCTAGTTGAGACTGAGGTGTGGCTGGATGATTCCTATCGGGCCCTGCGGTGGCATGCTTACCACCTCTACCCATGGCTGATTGAGTACAAGTGTATTGAGGGGGAAGACTACGATGGCCCTGGTTTGTTGTGGGATACTATTGAAACTAGTCTCTGGTTCGGAGACACCGACATTGCTCGCTTCTGGTCCATCCGAGCTGAGCGGGCAGACAACTGGGACCTTACGGAGATCGATGCCATTCAGCCAGATCTATCTTTTCTTGCCAACCGGGAGTGGGAACTAGAACAGGATTATGTTTGCCTATTCCAATGTATAACGCCGCCTGTCTCTGACATGATGGGGCTTATTGACTGTATGCCACCGGAAGCATTGAGTTTAGTTCTTCCTCCCCAGCAACCAAGCCTGTTATCAGGGGACCTTGGTACTGTACCACATATGTCCCAACCAGCACCAGAGATGGAAGATCTTATTGACTTGTCCTGGGAAGACACCCAGCTGGCAGGTGGAGATGGGACCGAGGTCTCTCTACCGGCCCTACAGGGATGCTGGGCAGTCGGCCCAGATCCCCAGCGGCAGTATGTATCCCAGGGAGCTGAAGGTGCCGTCCTTCCTCCCCAGCGGCAGTGTGTGTCCTTAGGAGAGGAGACAGTTGGTCCCTCTTCCCAGCAGTCCAGTGAGTCTCAGGGAGCCGAAGGTGCAGTCCTTCCTCCCAAGCGGCAGTGTGTGTCCTTAGGAGAGGAGACAGTTGGTCCCTCTCCCCAGCAGTCCAGTGAGTCTCAGGGAGCCGAAGGTGCAGTCCTTCCTCCCCAGCGGCAGTGTGTGTTACAGGGAGCTGAAGGTGTCGTCCTTCCTCCCCAGCAGCAGTGTGTGTCATTAGGAGAGGAGACAGTTAGTCTCTCTCCCCAGCGGCTGAAAGTATGTATGGGAGAGGAGCTTGTTACCCCCTCTCCCCAGCAGCTGAAAGTATGTATGGGAGAGGAGCTTGTTACCCCCTCTCCCCAGCAGCAGCTTAACCCACCAAGGGGAGACAGTAAGCTCCACAACAGTGCAGATGGGACCGTGGTCTCTGCACATGCACCACTAGGGGTAGGGACAGTCGGTCCTGTCCACCAGCAGCAGGGCTGTTTAGCCAAAGGGGAGACAGTCGGTCTCCCCCTCCAGCAGCAGGACTATGTAACCAATGGGGAGACAGTCGGTCTCCCCCTCCAGCAGCAGCCCCAGATCCCGAGAGAGGAGCCTACCAACTCTTCTTTTCAGCATGGCTCCAACCAGGCTACTCCCGTGGTAGCGCTGGCACTCAGCAACCCACCAAGGCAGCCTATCAGTACCCCACACAGCCTTGTTGAGGCACCTGGACATGGACGAGCTAATCTTTTACCCAGGTGTAGTAACCATGTATTGTGGGTAGGCTGTATTACTGTTTGTGCTTCGTGGGTGGGTTGCTGGACTAACCAGGGCACTGACCGGCAGGAGGTCAGATACCCTGTTAGTCTGTTTGGAAAAGGGGAGAAATGTGGCGGTACCAGCCTTGCCACTGGGCATTGGAGAAGACTGATTGCCAGCCTCCTGCCATGTGACTATGGCCCCTGAGATGTATTGCCTGCTCTCCTGTACTGCTGAGGATTGCTACCCCTTAGGTGGATTTGGCTATGGAGCTTGTGTAGTGCCCTCTGTTGGTAGCAACAGTAATATGCACTACCTGAATAGCAAGACTGGTAATTTGCATATTCGGGTAGATTTGCATATCGCTAATTCTGCATGCAGGAGAGACATTTGTGTTAATTATGGTCTTCCCCACCTATTTATAAATATGTAATTATGTTATAATAAGTCACTGAATGTTGCATGCTATGATTTGACTGTTTGTAATTTTATTGAGTTTTCACAGCAATGTTAATGTAATGACCAAATGGGCTAGTCCCAAGTAAAATAAAGATTTTGTCAGTTCTACTTCACCCTCAATTTGGAGTCCTGTCTCTTATTGGGGGAATCTGCTACAAGGGATTGCTATGCTCTGCATATTCCCTTGCTATAATCACTCCTAAGCTCTTTTAAGAGCTCGTTCCTGCTTCGCTCTGGAAGGAAGAGAGGTTCGTCCTGGGGTGGTTGTGTTGTCGGCTAGAGTGCTTGGAATCCTCAAGAAGCGCTAGGAGCATCCATCAACGGAGGTACCCAGTCGGGGTGCCAGGTGATCCGTTACAGATTACTTTTGATTTCCCCCAATATAATTTAAGAATGTATTTATTTGTTTTTCTTAATTTAGGTTCTCTTGACGGCCTCCTGCTGGTCATTAGCAGAACTCACAAAATCGACAGACATGAGTAAATTCTGCTCTTTGATTTAGAATCGAGAGGAAGATTTCTTCAAATGAGAGGAAAATGTGTCCATTCTCCACCAGCATCTAGTAGAAATTTGTAACACTATAACATGTTGCACTGAAATAAAAATCTGTTACTTTTCAAGGAACAGTATGGTAGATTTCATCATACGAGTAGGAAATAAATATTTTGATGAAAAAATGTTTTTTCTTTAAATACAATTTTCAAATTGAGGACATGATGTTAGTCATGATTCTGAAAATATATTACCATTCAAGATTTTTAAAGGAGGCACCAGGATTTGAGCTATACCCCCAATTTGGCATGTTTTGATTACTTTTGATTTCCCCCCAATATAATTTAAGAATGTATTTATTTGTTTTTCTTAATTTAGGTTCTCTTGACGGCCTCCTGCTGGTCATTAGCAGAAGTCACAAAATCGACAGAAATGAGTAAATTCTGCTCTTTGATTTAGAATCGAGAGGAAGATTTCTTCAAATGAGAGGAAAATGTGTCCATTCTCCACCAGCATCTAGTAGAAATTTGTAACACTATAACATGTTGCACTGAAATAAAAATCTGTTACTTTTCAAGGAACAGTATGGTAGATTTCATCATACGAGTAGGAAATAAATATTTTGATGAAAAAAAGTTTTTTCTTTAAATACAATTTTCAAATTGAGGACATGATGTTAGTCATGATTCTGAAAATATATTACCATTCAAGATTTTTAAAGGGGGCACCAGGATTTGAGCTATACCCCCAATTTGGCATGTTTTGATTACTTTTGATTTCCCCCAATATAATTTAAGAATGTATTTATTTGTTTTTCTTAATTTAGGTTCTCTTGACGGCCTCCTGCTGGTCATTAGCAGAAGTCACAAAATCGACAGAAATGAGTAAATTCTGCTCTTTGATTTAGAATCGAGAGGAAGATTTCTTCAAATGAGAGGAAAATGTGTCCATTCTCCACCAGCATCTAGTAGAAATTTGTAACACTATAACATGTTGCACTGAAATAAAAATCTGTTACTTTTCAAGGAACAGTATGGTAGATTTCATCATACGAGTAGGAAATAAATATTTTGATGAAAAAATGTTTTTTCTTTAAATACAATTTTCAAATTGAGGACATGATGTTAGTCATGATTCTGAAAATATATTACCATTCAAGATTTTTAAAGGGGGCACCAGGATTTGAACCTGAGACCTCTTGATCTGCAGTCAAATGCTCTACCACTGAGCTATACACCCAATGTGGCATGTTTTTATTACTTTTGATTTCCCCCCAATAGAATTTAAGAATGTATTTATTTGTTTTTCTTAATTTAGGTTCTCTTGACGGCCTCCTGCTGGTCATTAGCAGAACTCACAAAATCGACAGAAATGAGTAAATTCTGCTCTTTGATTTAGAATCGAGAGGAAGATTTCTTCAAATGAGAGGAAAATGTGTCCATTCTCCACCAGCATCTAGTAGAAATTTATAACACTATAAACTGTTGCACTGAAATAAAAATCTGTTACTTTTCAAAGAACAGTATGGTAGATTTCATCATTCGAGTAGGAAATAAATATTTTGATGAAAAAATGTTTTTTCTTAAAATACAATTTTCAAATTGAGGACTTGATGTTAGTCATGATTCTGAAAATATATTGCCATTCAAGATTTTTAATGGAGGCACCAGGATTTGAACCTGAGACCTCTTGATCTGCAGTCAAATGTTCTACCACTGAGCTATACCCCCAATTTGGCATGTTTTGAGTCCTTTTGATTTTCCCCCAATATAATTTAAGAATGTATTTATTTGTTTTTCTTAATTTAGGTTCTCTTGACGGCCTCCTGCTGGTCATTAGCAGAACTCACAAAATCAACAGAAATGAGTAAATTCTGCTCTTTGATTTAGAATCGAGAGGAAGATTTCTTCAAATGAGAGGAAAATGTGTCCATTCTCCACCAGCATCTAGTAGAAATTTGTAACACTATAACATGTTGCACTGAAATAAAAATCTGTTACTTTTCAAGGAACAGTATGGTAGATTTCATCATACGAGTAGGAAATAAATATTTTGATGAAAAAATGTTTTTTCTTTAAATACAATTTTCAAATTGAGGACTTGATGTTAGTCATGATTCTGAAAATATATTACCATTCAAGATTTTTAAAGGGGGCACCAGGATTTGAGCTATACCCCCAAATTGGCATGTTTTGATTACTTTTGATTTCCCCCCAATATAATTTAAGAATGTATTTATTTGTTTTTCTTAATTTAGGTTCTCTTGACGGCCTCCTGCTGGTCATTAGCAGAACTCACAAAATCGACAGACATGAGTAAATTCTGCTCTTTGATTTAGAATCGAGAGGAAGATTTCTTCAAATGAGAGGAAAATGTGTCCATTCTCCACCAGCATCTAGTAGAAATTTGTAACACTATAACATGTTGCACTGAAATAAAAATCTGTTACTTTTCAAGGAACAGTATGGTAGATTTCATCATACGAGTAGGAAATAAATATTTTGATGAAAAAATGTTTTTTCTTTAAATACAATTTTCAAATTGAGGACATGATGTTAGTCATGATTCTGAAAATATATTACCATTCAAGATTTTTAAAGGGGGCACCAGGATTTGAGCTATACCCCCAATTTGGCATGTTTTGATTACTTTTGATTTCCCCCCAATATAATTTAAGAATGTATTTATTTGTTTTTCTTAATTTAGGTTCTCTTGACGGCCTCCTGCTGGTCATTAGCAGAAGTCACAAAATCGACAGAAATGAGTAAATTCTGCTCTTTGATTTAGAATCGAGAGGAAGATTTCTTCAAATGAGAGGAAAATGTGTCCATTCTCCACCAGCATCTAGTAGAAATTTGTAACACTATAACATGTTGCACTGAAATAAAAATCTGTTACTTTTCAAGGAACAGTATGGTAGATTTCATCATACGAGTAGGAAATAAATATTTTGATGAAAAAACGTTTTTTCTTTAAATACAATTTTCAAATTGAGGACATGATGTTAGTCATGATTCTGAAAATATATTACCATTCAAGATTTTTAAAGGGGGCACCAGGATTTGAACCTGAGACCTCTTGATCTGCAGTCAAATGCTCTACCACTGAGCTATACACCCAATGTGGCATGTTTTTATTGCTTTTGATTTCCCCCCAATAGAATTTAAGAATGTATTCATTTGTTTTTCTTAATTTAGGTTCTCTTGACGGCCTCCTGCTGGTCATTAGCAGAACTCACAAAATCGACAGAAATGAGTAAATTCTGCTCTTTGATTTAGAATCGAGAGGAAGATTTCTTCAAATGAGAGGAAAATGTGTCCATTCTCCACCAGCATCTAGTAGAAATTTATAACACTATAACCTGTTGCACTGAAATAAAAATCTGTTACTTTTCAAGGAACAGTATGGTAGATTTCATAATACGAGTAGGAAATAAATATTTTGATGAAAAAATGTTTTTTCTTAAAATACAATTTTCAAATTGAGGACATGATGTTAGTCATGATTCTGAAAATATATTACCATTCAAGATTTTTAAAGGGGGCACCAGGATTTGAACCTGAGACCTCTTGTTCTTCAGTCAAATGCTCTACCACTGAGCTATACCCCCAAATCGGCATGTTTTCTTTACTTTTGATTTCCCCCCAATATAATTTAATAATGTATTTATTTGTTTTTCTTAATTTAGGTTCTCTTGACGGCCTCCTGCTGGTCAATCGACAGAAATTAGTAAATTCTGCTCTTTGATTTAGAATCGAGAGGAAGATTTCTTCAAATGAGAGGAAAATGTGTCCATTCTCCACCAGCATCTAGTAGAAATTTGTAACACTATAACACAGTGATGATGAACCTTTTTGAGCCCGAGTGCCCAAACCGCAATACATGCCAATTTTTCTTTCCTTAAAGTGCCAACACGGCAATTGCGTGTGTGTGGGGGGGTGCTGTGTGTGTGTGTGTGTGGGGGGGGTGCTGTGTAAGTGTGTGCATGTGTGGGGGGGTGCTGTGTGTGTGTGGGAGGGTGCTGTGTGTGTGTGTGGGGGGTGCTGTGTGTGTGTGTGGGGGGTGCTGTGTGTGTGTGGGGGGGGCGCTGTGTGTGTGTGCGGGGTAGCTGTGTGTGTGGGGGGTGCTGTGTGTGTGGGGGTGCTGTGTGTGTGTGTGTGTGGGGGGGTGCTGTGTGTGTGTGTGGGGGGGTGCTGTGTGTGTGTGGGGGGGGTGCTGTGTGTGTGTGGGGGGGGGTGCTGTGTGTGGGGGTGCTGTGTGTGTGTGTGTGGGGGGGGGGGTGCTGTGTGTGTGTGTGTGTGGGGGGGTGCTGTGTGTGTGTGTGGGGGGGTGCTGTGTGTGTGTGTGGGGGGGTGCTGTGTGTGTGTGGGGGGGGTGCTGTGTGTGGGGGGTGCTGTGTGTGTGTGTGGGGTGCTGTGTGTGTGGGGGGGGGTGCTGTGTGTGGGTGGGGGGGTGCTGTGTGTGTGGGGGGGTGCTGTGTGTGTGGGGGGGTGCTGTGTGTGGGTGGCGGGGTGCTGTGTGTGGGCGGGGGGGTGCTGTGTGTGTGGGGGGGTGCTGTGTGTGTGTGGGGGGGGTGCTGTGTGTGTGTGGGGGTGCTGTGTGTGTGTGTATGAGAGGGATGCTGTATGTGTGTGTGTATGAGAGGGGTGCTCTATGTGTGAGAGGGGTGCTGTGGGGGGTAAGGGTGCTGTGGCAGCATCGCACGGGAGGACAGGGAAGCTGCATCACAGATCCCTCCCCCTGCCTCCCGACCCGGGAAAGCAGAGTAGGCGCCTGCAGTTTCGGGCAGGCAGGTGCCTACTCTGCATTAATGGCGGACCTATGGCCGCGTGCCAACAGAAAGGGCCCGGCGTGCCACCTGTGGCACGCGTGCCATAGGTTCGCCATCACTGCTATAACATGTTGCACTGAAATAAAAATCTGTTACTTTTCAAGGAACAGTATGGTAGATTTCATCATACGAGTAGGAAATAAATATTTTTATGAAAAAAAATTTTTTCTTTAAATACAATTTTTTACAATTGAGGACATGATGTTAGTCATGATTCTGAATTATATTACCATTCAAGATATTTAAAGGGGGCACCAGGAATTGAACCTGAAACCTCTTGAATTGCAGTCAAATGCTCTACCACTGAGCTATACCCCCAAATTGGCATGTTTTGATTACTTTTGATTTCCCCCCAATATAATTTAAGAATGTATTTATTTGTTTTTCTTAATTTAGGTTCTCTTGACGGCCTCCTGCTGGTCATTAGCAGAACTCACAAAATCAACAGAAATGAGTAAATTCTGCTCTTTGATTTAGAATCGAGAGGAAGATTTCTTCAAATGAGAGGAGAATGTGTCCATTCTCCACCAGCATCTAGTAGAAATTTTTAACACTATAAACAGTTGCACTGAAATAAAAATCTGTTACTTTTCAAGGAACAGTATGGTAGATTTCATCATACGAGTAGGAAATAAATATTTTGATGAAAAAATGTTTTTTCTTAAAATACAATTTTCAAATTGAGGACTTGATGTTAGTCATGATTCTGAAAATATATTGCCATTCAAGATTTTTAAAGGAGGCACCAGGATTTGAACCTGAGACCTCTTGATCTGCAGTCAAATGTTCTATCACTGAGCTATACCCCCAATTTGGCATGTTTTGAGTCCTTTTGATTTCCCCCCAATATAATTTAATAATGTATTTATTTGTTTTTCTTAATTTAGGTTCTCTTGACGGCCTCCTGCTGGTCAATCGACAGAAATTAGTAAATTCTGCTCTTTGATTTAGAATCGAGAGGAAGATTTCTTCAAATGAGAGGAAAATGTGTCCATTCTCCACCAGCATCTAGTAGAAATTTATAACACTATAACCTGTTGCACTGAAATAAAAATCTGTTACTTTTCAAGGAACAGTATGGTAGATTTCATAATACGAGTAGGAAATAAATATTTTGATGAAAAAATGTTTTTTCTTAAAATACAATTTTCAAATTGAGGACATGATGTTAGTCATGATTCTGAAAATATATTACCATTCAAGATTTTTAAAGGGGGCACCAGGATTTGAACCTGAGACCTCTTGTTCTTCAGTCAAATGCTCTACCACTGAGCTATACCCCCAAATTGGCATGTTTTCTTTACTTTTGATTTCCCCCCAATATAATTTAATAATGTATTTATTTGTTTTTCTTAATTTAGGTTCTCTTGACGGCCTCCTGCTGGTCAATCGACAGAAATTAGTAAATTCTGCTCTTTGATTTAGAATCGAGAGGAAGATTTCTTCAAATGAGAGGAAAATGTGTCCATTCTCCACCAGCATCTAGTAGAAATTTGTAACACTATAACACAGTGATGATGAACCTTTTTGAGCCCGAGTGCCCAAACCGCAATACATGCCAATTTTTCTTTCCTTAAAGTGCCAACACGGCAATTGCGTGTGTGTGGGGGGGTGCTGTGTGTGTGTGTGTGTGGGGGGGGGGTGCTGTGTAAGTGTGTGCATGTGTGGGGGGGTGCTGTGTGTGTGTGGGAGGGTGCTGTGTGTGTGGGGGGGGTGCTGTGTGTGTGTGTGGGGGGTGCTGTGTGTGTGTGGGGGGGGCGCTGTGTGTGTGTGCGGGGTAGCTGTGTGTGTGGGGGGTGCTGTGTGTGTGGGGGTGCTGTGTGTGTGTGTGTGTGGGGGGGGTGCTGTGTGTGTGTGTGGGGGGGTGCTGTGTGTGTGTGTGGGGGGGTGCTGTGTGTGTGTGGGGGGGGGTGCTGTGTGTGGGGGGTGCTGTGTGTGTGTGTGTGGGGGGGGGGTGCTGTGTGTGTGTGTGTGTGGGGGGGTGCTGTGTGTGTGTGTGGGGGGGTGCTGTGTGTGTGTGTGGGGGGGTGCTGTGTGTGTGTGGGGGGGGTGCTGTGTGTGGGGGGTGCTGTGTGTGTGTGTGGGGTGCTGTGTGTGTGGGGGGGGGTGCTGTGTGTGGGTGGGGGGGTGCTGTGTGTGTGGGGGGGTGCTGTGTGTGTGGGGGGGGTGCTGTGTGTGGGTGGCGGGGTGCTGTGTGTGGGCGGGGGGGTGCTGTGTGTGTGGGGGGGTGCTGTGTGTGTGTGGGGGGGGTGCTGTGTGTGTGTGGGGGTGCTGTGTGTGTGTGTATGAGAGGGATGCTGTATGTGTGTGTGTATGAGAGGGGTGCTCTATGTGTGAGAGGGGTGCTGTGGGGGGCAAGGGTGCTGTGGCAGCATCGCACGGGAGGACAGGGAAGCTGCATCACAGATCCCTCCCCCTGCCTCCCGACCCGGGAAAGCAGAGTAGGCGCCTGCAGTTTCGGGCAGGCAGGTGCCTACTCTGCATTAATGGCGGACCTATGGCCGCGTGCCAACAGAAAGGGCCCGGCGTGCCACCTGTGGCACGCGTGCCATAGGTTCGCCATCACTGCTATAACATGTTGCACTGAAATAAAAATCTGTTACTTTTCAAGGAACAGTATGGTAGATTTCATCATACGAGTAGGAAATAAATATTTTTATGAAAAAAATGTTTTTCTTTAAATACAATTTTTTACAATTGAGGACATGATGTTAGTCATGATTCTGAATTATATTACCATTCAAGATATTTAAAGGGGGCACCAGGAATTGAACCTGAAACCTCTTGAATTGCAGTCAAATGCTCTACCACTGAGCTATACCCCCAAATTGGCATGTTTTGATTACTTTTGATTTCCCCCCAATATAATTTAAGAATGTATTTATTTGTTTTTCTTAATTTAGGTTCTCTTGACGGCCTCCTGCTGGTCATTAGCAGAACTCACAAAATCAACAGAAATGAGTAAATTCTGCTCTTTGATTTAGAATCGAGAGGAAGATTTCTTCAAATGAGAGGAGAATGTGTCCATTCTCCACCAGCATCTAGTAGAAATTTTTAACACTATAAACAGTTGCACTGAAATAAAAATCTGTTACTTTTCAAGGAACAGTATGGTAGATTTCATCATACGAGTAGGAAATAAATATTTTGATGAAAAAATGTTTTTTCTTAAAATACAATTTTCAAATTGAGGACTTGATGTTAGTCATGATTCTGAAAATATATTGCCATTCAAGATTTTTAAAGGAGGCACCAGGATTTGAACCTGAGACCTCTTGATCTGCAGTCAAATGTTCTATCACTGAGCTATACCCCCAATTTGGCATGTTTTGAGTCCTTTTGATTTCCCCCCAATATAATTTAAGAATGTATTTATTTGTTTTTCTTAATTTAGGTTCTCTTGACGGCCTCCTGCTGGTCATTAGCAGAACTCACAAAATCGACAGAAATGAGTAAATTCTGCTCTTTGATTTAGAATCGAGAGGAAGATTTCTTCAAATGAGAGGAAAATGTGTCCATTCTCCACCAGCATCTAGTAGAAATTTGTAACACTATAACATGTTGCACTGAAATAAAAATCTGTTACTTTTCAAGGAACAGTATGGTAGATTTCATCATACGAGTAGGAAATAAATATTTTGATGAAAAAATTTTTTTTCTTTAAATACAATTTTCAAATTGAGGACATGATGTTAGTCATGATTCTGAAAATATATTACCATTCAAGATTTTTAAAGGGGGCACCAGGATTTGAGCTATACCCCCAAATTGGCATGTTTTGATTACTTTTGATTTCCCCCCAATATAATTTAAGAATTTATTTATTTGTTTTTCTTAATTTAGGTTCTCTTGACGGCCTCCTGCTGGTCATTAGCAGAACTCACAAAATCGACAGACATGAGTAAATTCTGCTCTTTGATTTAGAATCGAGAGGAAGATTTCTTCAAATGAGAGGAAAATGTGTCCATTCTCCACCAGCATCTAGTAGAAATTTGTAACACTATAACATGTTGCACTGAAATAAAAATCTGTTACTTTTCAAGGAACAGTATTATAGATTTCATCATACGAGTAGGAAATAAATATTTTGATGAAAAAATGTTTTTTCTTTAAATACAATTTTCAAATTGAGGACATGATGTTAGTCATGATTCTGAAAATATATTACCATTCAAGATTTTTAAAGGGGGCACCAGGATTTGAGCTATACCCCCAATTTGGCATGTTTTGATTACTTTTGATTTCCCCCCAATATAATTTAAGAATGTATTTATTTGTTTTTCTTAATTTAGGTTCTCTTGACGGCCTCCTGCTGGTCATTAGCAGAACTCACGAAATCGACAGAAATGAGTAAATTCTGCTCTTTGATTTAGAATCGAGAGGAAGATTTCTTCAAATGAGAGGAAAATGTGTCCATTCTCCACCAGCATCTAGTAGAAATTTATAACACTATAAACTGTTGCACTGAAATAAAAATCTGTTACTTTTCAAAGAACAGTAAGGTAGATTTCATCATACGAGTAGGAAATAAATATTTTGATGAAAAAATGTTTTTTCTTAAAATACAATTTTCAAATTGAGGACTTGATGTTAGTCATGATTCTGAAAATATATTGCCATTCAAGATTTTTAAAGGAGGCACCAGGATTTGAACCTGAGACCTCTTGATCTGCAGTCAAATGTTCTACCACTGAGCTATACCCCCAATTTGGCATGTTTTGAGTCCTTTTGATTTCCCCCCAATATAATTTAAGAATGTATTTATTTGTTTTTCTTAATTTAGGTTCTCTTGACGGCCTCCTGCTGGTCATTAGCAGAACTCACAAAATCGACAGAAATGAGTAAATTCTGCTCTTTGATTTAGAATCGAGAGGAAGATTTCTTCAAATGAGAGGGAAATGTGTCCATTCTCCACCAGCATCTAGTAGAAATTTGTAACACTATAACATGTTGCACTGAAATAAAAATCTGTTACTTTTCAAGGAACAGTATGGTAGATTTCATCATACGAGTAGGAAATAAATATTTTGATGAAAAAATGTTTTTTCTTTAAATACAATTTTCAAATTGAGGACATGATGTTAGTCATGATTCTGAAAATATATTACCATTCAAGATTTTTAAAGGGGGCACCAGGATTTGAGCTATACCCCCAAATTGGCATGTTTTGATTACTTTTGATTTCCCCCCAATATAATTTAAGAATTTATTTATTTGTTTTTCTTAATTTAGGTTCTCTTGACGGCCTCCTGCTGGTCATTAGCAGAACTCACAAAATCGACAGAAATTAGTAAATTCTGCTCTTTGATTTAGAATCGAGAGGAAGATTTCTTCAAATGAGAGGAAAATGTGTCCATTCTCCACCAGCATCTAGTAGAAATTTATAACACTATAAACAGTTGCACTGAAATAAAAATCTGTTTTACTTTTCAAGGAACAGTATGGTAGATTTCATCATACGAGTAGGAAATAAATATTTTAATGAAAAAATGTTTTTTCTTAAAATACAATTTTCAAATTGAGGACTTGATGTTAGTCATGATTCTGAAAATATATTGCCATTCAAGATTTTTAAAGAAAGCACCAGGATTTGAACCTGAGACCTCTTGATCTGCAGTCAAATGTTCTACCACTGAGCTATACCCCCAATTTGGCATGTTTTGAGTCCTTTTGATTTCCCCCCAATATAATTTAAGAATGTATTTATTTGTTTTTCTTAATTTAGGTTCTCTTGACGGCCTCCTGCTGGTCATTAGCAGAACTCACAAAATCGACAGAAATGAGTAAATTCTGCTCTTTGATTTAGAATCGAGAGGAAGATTTCTTCAAATGAGAGGAAAATGTGTCCATTCTCCACCAGCATCTAGTAGAAATTTGTAACACTATAACATGTTGCACTGAAATAAAAATCTGTTACTTTTCAAGGAACAGTATGGTAGATTTCATCATACGAGTAGGAAATAAATATTTTGATGAAAAAATGTTTTTTCTTTAAATACAATTTTCAAATTGAGGACATGATGTTAGTCATGATTCTGAAAATATATTACCATTCAAGATTTTTAAAGGGGGCACCAGGATTTGAGCTATACCCCCAAATTGGCATGTTTTGATTACTTTTGATTTCCCCCCAATATAATTTAAGAATTTATTTATTTGTTTTTCTTAATTTAGGTTCTCTTGACGGCCTCCTGCTGGTCATTAGCAGAACTCACAAAATCGACAGACATGAGTAAATTCTGCTCTTTGATTTAGAATCGAGAGGAAGATTTCTTCAAATGAGAGGAAAATGTGTCCATTCTCCACCAGCATCTAGTAGAAATTTGTAACACTATAACATGTTGCACTGAAATAAAAATCTGTTACTTTTCAAGGAACAGTATGGTAGATTTCATCATACGAGTAGGAAATAAATATTTTGATGAAAAAATGTTTTTTCTTTAAATACAATTTTCAAATTGAGGACATGATGTTAGTCATGATTCTGAAAATATATTACCATTCAAGATTTTTAAAGGGGGCACCAGGATTTGAGCTATACCCCCAAATTGGCATGTTTTGATTACTTTTGATTTCCCCCCAATATAATTTAAGAATGTATTTATTTGTTTTTCTTAATTTAGGTTCTCTTGACGGCCTCCTGCTGGTCATTAGCAGAACTCACAAAATCAACAGAAATGAGTAAATTCTGCTCTTTGATTTAGAATCGAGAGGAAGATTTCTTCAAATGAGAGGAGAATGTGTCCATTCTCCACCAGCATCTAGTAGAAATTTATAACACTATAAACAGTTGCACTGAAATAAAAATCTGTTACTTTTCAAGGAACAGTATGGTAGATTTCATCATACGAGTAGGAAATAAATATTTTGATGAAAAAATGTTTTTTCTTAAAATACAATTTTCAAATTGAGGACTTGATGTTAGTCATGATTCTGAAAATATATTGCCATTCAAGATTTTTAAAGGAGGCACCAGGATATGAACCTGAGACCTCTTGATCTGCAGTCAAATGTTCTACCACTGAGCTATACCCCCAATTTGGCATGTTTTGAGTCTTTTTGATTTCCCCCCAATATAATTTAAGAATGTATTTATTTGTTTTTCTTAATTTAGGTTCTCTTGACGGCCTCCTGCTGGTCATTAGCAGAACTCACAAAATCGACAGAAATGAGTAAATTCTGCTCTTTGATTTAGAATCGAGAGGAAGATTTCTTCAAATGAGAGGAAAATGTGTCCATTCTCCACCAGCACCTAGTAGAAATTTGTAACACTATAACATGTTGCACTGAAATAAAAATCTGTTACTTTTCAAGGAACAGTATGGTAGATTTCATCATACGAGTAGGAAATAAATATTTTGATGAAAAAATGTTTTTTCTTTAAATACAATTTTCAAATTGAGGACATGATGTTAGTCATGATTCTGAAAATATATTACCATTCAAGATTTTTAAAGGGGGCACCAGGATTTGAGCTATACCCCCAAATTGGCATGTTTTGATTACTTTTGATTTCCCCCCAATATAATTTAAGAATTTATTTATTTGTTTTTCTTAATTTAGGTTCTCTTGACGGCCTCCTGCTGGTCATTAGCAGAACTCACAAAATCGACAGACATGAGTAAATTCTGCTCTTTGATTTAGAATCGAGAGGAAGATTTCTTCAAATGAGAGGAAAATGTGTCCATTCTCCACCAGCATCTAGTAGAAATTTGTAACACTATAACATGTTGCACTGAAATAAAAATCTGTTACTTTTCAAGGAACAGTATGGTAGATTTCATCATACGAGTAGGAAATAAATATTTTGATGAAAAAATGTTTTTTCTTTAAATACAATTTTAAAAATTGAGGACATGATGTTAGTCATGATTCTGAAAATATATTACCATTCAAGATTTTTAAAGGGGGCACCAGGATTTGAGCTATACCCCCAATTTGGCATGTTTTGATTACTTTTGATTTCCCCCCAATATAATTTAAGAATGTATTTATTTGTTTTTCTTAATTTAGGTTCTCTTGACGGCCTCCTGCTGGTCATTAGCAGAACTCACGAAATCGACAGAAATGAGTAAATTCTGCTCTTTGATTTAGAATCGAGAGGAAGATTTCTTCAAATGAGAGGAAAATGTGTCCATTCTCCACCAGCATCTAGTAGAAATTTATAACACTATAAACTGTTGCACTGAAATAAAAATCTGTTACTTTTCAAAGAACAGTATGGTAGATTTCATCATACGAGTAGGAAATAAATATTTTGATGAAAAAATGTTTTTTCTTAAAATACAATTTTCAAATTGAGGACTTGATGTTAGTCATGATTCTGAAAATATATTGCCATTCAAGATTTTTAAAGGAGGCACCAGGATATGAACCTGAGACCTCTTGATCTGCAGTCAAATGTTCTACCACTGAGCTATACCCCCAATTTGGCATGTTTTGAGTCCTTTTGATTTCCCCCCAATATAATTTAAGAATGTATTTATTTGTTTTTCTTAATTTAGGTTCTCTTGACGGCCTCCTGCTGGTCATTAGCAGAACTCACAAAATCGACAGAAATGAGTAAATTCTGCTCTTTGATTTAGAATCGAGAGGAAGATTTCTTCAAATGAGAGGAAAATGTGTCCATTCTCCACCAGCATCTAGTAGAAATTTGTAACACTATAACATGTTGCACTGAAATAAAAATCTGTTACTTTTCAAGGAACAGTATGGTAGATTTCATCATACGAGTAGGAAATAAATATTTTGATGAAAAAATGTTTTTTCTTTAAATACAATTTTCAAATTGAGGACATGATGTTAGTCATGATTCTGAAAATATATTACCATTCAAGATTTTTAAAGGGGGCACCAGGATTTGAGCTATACCCCCAAATTGGCATGTTTTGATTACTTTTGATTTCCCCCCAATATAATTTAAGAATTTATTTATTTGTTTTTCTTAATTTAGGTTCTCTTGACGGCCTCCTGCTGGTCATTAGCAGAACTCACAAAATCGACAGACATGAGTAAATTCTGCTCTTTGATTTAGAATCGAGAGGAAGATTTCTTCAAATGAGAGGAAAATGTGTCCATTCTCCACCAGCATCTAGTAGAAATTTGTAACACTATAACATGTTGCACTGAAATAAAAATCTGTTACTTTTCAAGGAACAGTATGGTAGATTTCATCATACGAGTAGGAAATAAATATTTTGATGAAAAAATGTTTTTTCTTTAAATACAATTTTCAAATTGAGGACATGATGTTAGTCATGATTCTGAAAATATATTACCATTCAAGATTTTTAAAGGGGGCACCAGGATTTGAGCTATACCCCCAATTTGGCATGTTTTGATTACTTTTGATTTCCCCCCAATATAATTTAAGAATGTATTTATTTGTTTTTCTTAATTTAGGTTCTCTTGACGGCCTCCTGCTGGTCATTAGCAGAACTCACGAAATCGACAGAAATGAGTAAATTCTGCTCTTTGATTTAGAATCGAGAGGAAGATTTCTTCAAATGAGAGGAAAATGTGTCCATTCTCCACCAGCATCTAGTAGAAATTTATAACACTATAAACTGTTGCACTGAAATAAAAATCTGTTACTTTTCAAAGAACAGTATGGTAGATTTCATCATACGAGTAGGAAATAAATATTTTGATGAAAAAATGTTTTTTCTTAAAATACAATTTTCAAATTGAGGACTTGATGTTAGTCATGATTCTGAAAATATATTGCCATTCAAGATTTTTAAAGGAGGCACCAGGATTTGAAGCCGAGACCTCTTGATCTGCAGTCAAATGTTCTACCACTGAGCTATACCCCCAATTTGGCATGTTTTGAGTCCTTTTGATTTCCCCCCAATATAATTTAAGAATGTATTTATTTGTTTTTCTTAATTTAGGTTCTCTTGACGGCCTCCTGCTGGTCATTAGCAGAACTCACAAAATCGACAGAAATGAGTAAATTCTGCTCTTTGATTTAGAATCGAGAGGAAGATTTCTTCAAATGAGAGGAAAATGTGTCCATTCTCCACCAGCATCTAGTAGAAATTTGTAACACTATAACATGTTGCACTGAAATAAAAATCTGTTACTTTTCAAGGAACAGTATGGTAGATTTCATCATACGAGTAGGAAATAAATATTTTGATGAAAAAATGTTTTTTCTTAAAATACAATTTTCAAATTGAGGACTTGATGTTAGTCATGATTCTGAAAATATATTGCCATTCAAGATTTTTAAAGGAGGCACCAGGATTTGAACCTGAGACCTCTTGATCTGCAGTCAAATGTTCTACCACTGAGCTATACCCCCAATTTGGCATGTTTTGAGTCCTTTTGATTTCCCCCCAATATAATTTAAGAATGTATTTGTTTTTCTTAATTTAGGTTCTCTTGACGGCCTCCTGCTGGTCATTAGCAGAACTCACAAAATCGACAGAAATTAGTAAATTCTGCTCTTTGATTTAGAATCGAGGGGAAGATTTCTTCAAATGAGAGGAAAATGTGTCCATTCTCCACCAGCATCTAGTAGAAATTTGTAACACTATAACATGTTGCACTGAAATAAAAATCTGTTACTTTTCAAGGAACAGTATGGTAGATTTCATCATACGAGTAGGAAATAAATATTTTGATGAAAAAATGTTTTTTCTTTAAATACAATTTTCAAATTGAGGACATGATGTTAGTCATGATTCTGAAAATATATTACCATTCAAGATTTTTAAAGGGGGCACCAGGATTTGAGCTATACCCCCAAATTGGCATGTTTTGATTACTTTTGATTTCCCCCCAATATAATTTAAGAATTTATTTATTTGTTTTTCTTAATTTAGGTTCTCTTGACGGCCTCCTGCTGGTCATTAGCAGAACTCACAAAATCGACAGACATGAGTAAATTCTGCTCTTTGATTTAGAATCGAGAGGAAGATTTCTTCAAATGAGAGGAAAATGTGTCCATTCTCCACCAGCATCTAGTAGAAATTTGTAACACTATAACATGTTGCACTGAAATAAAAATCTGTTACTTTTCAAGGAACAGTATGGTAGATTTCATCATACGAGTAGGAAATAAATATTTTGATGAAAAAATGTTTTTTCTTTAAATACAATTTTCAAATTGAGGACATGATGTTAGTCATGATTCTGAAAATATATTACCATTCAAGATTTTTAAAGGGGGCACCAGGATTTGAGCTATACCCCCAAATTGGCATGTTTTGATTACTTTTGATTTCCCCCCAATATAATTTAAGAATGTATTTATTTGTTTTTCTTAATTTAGGTTCTCTTGACGGCCTCCTGCTGGTCATTAGCAGAACTCACAAAATCAACAGAAATGAGTAAATTCTGCTCTTTGATTTAGAATCGAGAGGAAGATTTCTTCAAATGAGAGGAGAATGTGTCCATTCTCCACCAGCATCTAGTAGAAATTTATAACACTATAAACAGTTGCACTGAAATAAAAATCTGTTACTTTTCAAGGAACAGTATGGTAGATTTCATCATACGAGTAGGAAATAAATATTTTGATGAAAAAATGTTTTTTCTTAAAATACAATTTTCAAATTGAGGACTTGATGTTAGTCATGATTCTGAAAATATATTGCCATTCAAGATTTTTAAAGGAGGCACCAGGATATGAACCTGAGACCTCTTGATCTGCAGTCAAATGTTCTACCACTGAGCTATACCCCCAATTTGGCATGTTTTGAGTCTTTTTGATTTCCCCCCAATATAATTTAAGAATGTATTTATTTGTTTTTCTTAATTTAGGTTCTCTTGACGGCCTCCTGCTGGTCATTAGCAGAACTCACAAAATCGACAGAAATGAGTAAATTCTGCTCTTTGATTTAGAATCGAGAGGAAGATTTCTTCAAATGAGAGGAAAATGTGTCCATTCTCCACCAGCACCTAGTAGAAATTTGTAACACTATAACATGTTGCACTGAAATAAAAATCTGTTACTTTTCAAGGAACAGTATGGTAGATTTCATCATACGAGTAGGAAATAAATATTTTGATGAAAAAATGTTTTTTCTTTAAATACAATTTTCAAATTGAGGACATGATGTTAGTCATGATTCTGAAAATATATTACCATTCAAGATTTTTAAAGGGGGCACCAGGATTTGAGCTATACCCCCAAATTGGCATGTTTTGATTACTTTTGATTTCCCCCCAATATAATTTAAGAATTTATTTATTTGTTTTTCTTAATTTAGGTTCTCTTGACGGCCTCCTGCTGGTCATTAGCAGAACTCACAAAATCGACAGACATGAGTAAATTCTGCTCTTTGATTTAGAATCGAGAGGAAGATTTCTTCAAATGAGAGGAAAATGTGTCCATTCTCCACCAGCATCTAGTAGAAATTTGTAACACTATAACATGTTGCACTGAAATAAAAATCTGTTACTTTTCAAGGAACAGTATGGTAGATTTCATCATACGAGTAGGAAATAAATATTTTGATGAAAAAATGTTTTTTCTTTAAATACAATTTTCAAATTGAGGACATGATGTTAGTCATGATTCTGAAAATATATTACCATTCAAGATTTTTAAAGGGGGCACCAGGATTTGAGCTATACCCCCAATTTGGCATGTTTTGATTACTTTTGATTTCCCCCCAATATAATTTAAGAATGTATTTATTTGTTTTTCTTAATTTAGGTTCTCTTGACGGCCTCCTGCTGGTCATTAGCAGAACTCACGAAATCGACAGAAATGAGTAAATTCTGCTCTTTGATTTAGAATCGAGAGGAAGATTTCTTCAAATGAGAGGAAAATGTGTCCATTCTCCACCAGCATCTAGTAGAAATTTATAACACTATAAACTGTTGCACTGAAATAAAAATCTGTTACTTTTCAAAGAACAGTATGGTAGATTTCATCATACGAGTAGGAAATAAATATTTTGATGAAAAAATGTTTTTTCTTAAAATACAATTTTCAAATTGAGGACTTGATGTTAGTCATGATTCTGAAAATATATTGCCATTCAAGATTTTTAAAGGAGGCACCAGGATATGAACCTGAGACCTCTTGATCTGCAGTCAAATGTTCTACCACTGAGCTATACCCCCAATTTGGCATGTTTTGAGTCCTTTTGATTTCCCCCCAATATAATTTAAGAATGTATTTATTTGTTTTTCTTAATTTAGGTTCTCTTGACGGCCTCCTGCTGGTCATTAGCAGAACTCACAAAATCGACAGAAATGAGTAAATTCTGCTCTTTGATTTAGAATCGAGAGGAAGATTTCTTCAAATGAGAGGAAAATGTGTCCATTCTCCACCAGCATCTAGTAGAAATTTGTAACACTATAACATGTTGCACTGAAATAAAAATCTGTTACTTTTCAAGGAACAGTATGGTAGATTTCATCATACGAGTAGGAAATAAATATTTTGATGAAAAAATGTTTTTTCTTTAAATACAATTTTCAAATTGAGGACATGATGTTAGTCATGATTCTGAAAATATATTACCATTCAAGATTTTTAAAGGGGGCACCAGGATTTGAGCTATACCCCCAAATTGGCATGTTTTGATTACTTTTGATTTCCCCCCAATATAATTTAAGAATTTATTTATTTGTTTTTCTTAATTTAGGTTCTCTTGACGGCCTCCTGCTGGTCATTAGCAGAACTCACAAAATCGACAGACATGAGTAAATTCTGCTCTTTGATTTCGAATCGAGAGGAAGATTTCTTCAAATGAGAGGAAAATGTGTCCATTCTCCACCAGCATCTAGTAGAAATTTGTAACACTATAACATGTTGCACTGAAATAAAAATCTGTTACTTTTCAAGGAACAGTATGGTAGATTTCATCATACGAGTAGGAAATAAATATTTTGATGAAAAAATGTTTTTTCTTTAAATACAATTTTCAAATTGAGGACATGATGTTAGTCATGATTCTGAAAATATATTACCATTCAAGATTTTTAAAGGGGGCACCAGGATTTGAGCTATACCCCCAAATTGGCATGTTTTGATTACTTTTGATTTCCCCCCAATATAATTTAAGAATTTATTTATTTGTTTTTCTTAATTTAGGTTCTCTTGACGGCCTCCTGCTGGTCATTAGCAGAACTCACAAAATCGACAGACATGAGTAAATTCTGCTCTTTGATTTAGAATCGAGAGGAAGATTTCTTCAAATGAGAGGAAAATGTGTCCATTCTCCACCAGCATCTAGTAGAAATTTGTAACACTATAACATGTTGCACTGAAATAAAAATCTGTTACTTTTCAAGGAACAGTATGGTAGATTTCATCATACGAGTAGGAAATAAATATTTTGATGAAAAAATGTTTTTTCTTTAAATACAATTTTCAAATTGAGGACATGATGTTAGTCATGATTCTGAAAATATATTACCATTCAAGATTTTTAAAGGGGGCACCAGGATTTGAGCTATACCCCCAATTTGGCATGTTTTGATTACTTTTGATTTCCCCCCAATATAATTTAAGAATGTATTTATTTGTTTTTCTTAATTTAGGTTCTCTTGACGGCCTCCTGCTGGTCATTAGCAGAACTCACGAAATCGACAGAAATGAGTAAATTCTGCTCTTTGATTTAGAATCGAGAGGAAGATTTCTTCAAATGAGAGGAAAATGTGTCCATTCTCCACCAGCATCTAGTAGAAATTTATAACACTATAAACTGTTGCACTGAAATAAAAATCTGTTACTTTTCAAAGAACAGTATGGTAGATTTCATCATACGAGTAGGAAATAAATATTTTGATGAAAAAATGTTTTTTCTTAAAATACAATTTTCAAATTGAGGACTTGATGTTAGTCATGATTCTGAAAATATATTGCCATTCAAGATTTTTAAAGGAGGCACCAGGATATGAACCTGAGACCTCTTGATCTGCAGTCAAATGTTCTACCACTGAGCTATACCCCCAATTTGGCATGTTTTGAGTCCTTTTGATTTCCCCCCAATATAATTTAAGAATGTATTTATTTGTTTTTCTTAATTTAGGTTCTCTTGACGGCCTCCTGCTGGTCATTAGCAGAACTCACAAAATCGACAGAAATGAGTAAATTCTGCTCTTTGATTTAGAATCGAGAGGAAGATTTCTTCAAATGAGAGGAAAATGTGTCCATTCTCCACCAGCATCTAGTAGAAATTTGTAACACTATAACATGTTGCACTGAAATAAAAATCTGTTACTTTTCAAGGAACAGTATGGTAGATTTCATCATACGAGTAGGAAATAAATATTTTGATGAAAAAATGTTTTTTCTTTAAATACAATTTTCAAATTGAGGACATGATGTTAGTCATGATTCTGAAAATATATTACCATTCAAGATTTTTAAAGGGGGCACCAGGATTTGAGCTATACCCCCAAATTGGCATGTTTTGATTACTTTTGATTTCCCCCCAATATAATTTAAGAATTTATTTATTTGTTTTTCTTAATTTAGGTTCTCTTGACGGCCTCCTGCTGGTCATTAGCAGAACTCACAAAATCGACAGACATGAGTAAATTCTGCTCTTTGATTTCGAATCGAGAGGAAGATTTCTTCAAATGAGAGGAAAATGTGTCCATTCTCCACCAGCATCTAGTAGAAATTTGTAACACTATAACATGTTGCACTGAAATAAAAATCTGTTACTTTTCAAGGAACAGTATGGTAGATTTCATCATACGAGTAGGAAATAAATATTTTGATGAAAAAATGTTTTTTCTTTAAATACAATTTTCAAATTGAGGACATGATGTTAGTCATGATTCTGAAAATATATTACCATTCAAGATTTTTAAAGGGGGCACCAGGATTTGAGCTATACCCCCAATTTGGCATGTTTTGATTACTTTTGATTTCCCCCCAATATAATTTAAGAATGTATTTATTTGTTTTTCTTAATTTAGGTTCTCTTGACGGCCTCCTGCTGGTCATTAGCAGAACTCACGAAATCGACAGAAATGAGTAAATTCTGCTCTTTGATTTAGAATCGAGAGGAAGATTTCTTCAAATGAGAGGAAAATGTGTCCATTCTCCACCAGCATCTAGTAGAAATTTATAACACTATAAACTGTTGCACTGAAATAAAAATCTGTTACTTTTCAAAGAACAGTATGGTAGATTTCATCATACGAGTAGGAAATAAATATTTTGATGAAAAAATGTTTTTTCTTAAAATACAATTTTCAAATTGAGGACTTGATGTTAGTCATGATTCTGAAAATATATTGCCATTCAAGATTTTTAAAGGAGGCACCAGGATTTGAAGCCGAGACCTCTTGATCTGCAGTCAAATGTTCTACCACTGAGCTATACCCCCAATTTGGCATGTTTTGAGTCCTTTTGATTTCCCCCCAATATAATTTAAGAATGTATTTATTTGTTTTTCTTAATTTAGGTTCTCTTGACGGCCTCCTGCTGGTCATTAGCAGAACTCACAAAATCGACAGAAATGAGTAAATTCTGCTCTTTGATTTAGAATCGAGAGGAAGATTTCTTCAAATGAGAGGAAAATGTGTCCATTCTCCACCAGCATCTAGTAGAAATTTGTAACACTATAACATGTTGCACTGAAATAAAAATCTGTTACTTTTCAAGGAACAGTATGGTAGATTTCATCATACGAGTAGGAAATAAATATTTTGATGAAAAAATGTTTTTTCTTAAAATACAATTTTCAAATTGAGGACTTGATGTTAGTCATGATTCTGAAAATATATTGCCATTCAAGATTTTTAAAGGAGGCACCAGGATTTGAACCTGAGACCTCTTGATCTGCAGTCAAATGTTCTACCACTGAGCTATACCCCCAATTTGGCATGTTTTGAGTCCTTTTGATTTCCCCCCAATATAATTTAAGAATGTATTTGTTTTTCTTAATTTAGGTTCTCTTGACGGCCTCCTGCTGGTCATTAGCAGAACTCACAAAATCGACAGAAATTAGTAAATTCTGCTCTTTGATTTAGAATCGAGAGGAAGATTTCTTCAAATGAGAGGAAAATGTGTCCATTCTCCACCAGCATCTAGTAGAAATTTGTAACACTATAACATGTTGCACTGAAATAAAAATCTGTTACTTTTCAAGGAACAGTATGGTAGATTTCATCATACGAGTAGGAAATAAATATTTTGATGAAAAAATGTTTTTTCTTTAAATACAATTTTCAAATTGAGGACATGATGTTAGTCATGATTCTGAAAATATATTACCATTCAAGATTTTTAAAGGGGGCACCAGGATTTGAGCTATACCCCCAAATTGGCATGTTTTGATTACTTTTGATTTCCCCCCAATATAATTTAAGAATTTATTTATTTGTTTTTCTTAATTTAGGTTCTCTTGACGGCCTCCTGCTGGTCATTAGCAGAACTCACAAAATCGACAGAAATGAGTAAATTCTGCTCTTTGATTTAGAATCGAGAGGAAGATTTCTTCAAATGAGAGGAAAATGTGTCCATTCTCCACCAGCATCTAGTAGAAATTTGTAACACTATAACATGTTGCACTGAAATAAAAATCTGTTACTTTTCAAGGAACAGTATGGTAGATTTCATCATACGAGTAGGAAATAAATATTTTGATGAAAAAATGTTTTTTCTTTAAATACAATTTTCAAATTGAGGACATGATGTTAGTCATGATTCTGAAAATATATTACCATTCAAGATTTTTAAAGGGGGCACCAGGATTTGAGCTATACCCCAAATTTGGCATGTTTTGATTACTTTTGATTTCCCCCCAATATAATTTAAGAATGTATTTATTTGTTTTTCTTAATTTAGGTTCTCTTGACGGCCTCCTGCTGGTCATTAGCAGAACTCACGAAATCGACAGAAATGAGTAAATTCTGCTCTTTGATTTAGAATCGAGAGGAAGATTTCTTCAAATGAGAGGAAAATGTGTCCATTCTCCACCAGCATCTAGTAGAAATTTATAACACTATAAACTGTTGCACTGAAATAAAAATCTGTTACTTTTCAAAGAACAGTATGGTAGATTTCATCATACGAGTAGGAAATAAATATTTTGATGAAAAAATGTTTTTTCTTAAAATACAATTTTCAAATTGAGGACTTGATGTTAGTCATGATTCTGAAAATATATTGCCATTCAAGATTTTTAAAGGAGGCACCAGGATTTGAACCTGAGACCTCTTGATCTGCAGTCAAATGTTCTACCACTGAGCTATACCCCCAATTTGGCATGTTTTGAGTCCTTTTGATTTCCCCCCAATATAATTTAAGAATGTATTTATTTGTTTTTCTTAATTTAGGTTCTCTTGACGGCCTCCTGCTGGTCATTAGCAGAACTCACAAAATCGACAGAAATGAGTAAATTCTGCTCTTTGATTTAGAATCGAGAGGAAGATTTCTTCAAATGAGAGGAAAATGTGTCCATTCTCCACCAGCATCTAGTAGAAATTTGTAACACTATAACATGTTGCACTGAAATAAAAATCTGTTACTTTTCAAGGAACAGTATGGTAGATTTCATCATACGAGTAGGAAATAAATATTTTGATGAAAAAATGTTTTTTCTTTAAATACAATTTTCAAATTGAGGACATGATGTTAGTCATGATTCTGAAAATATATTACCATTCAAGATTTTTAAAGGGGGCACCAGGATTTGAGCTATACCCCCAAATTGGCATGTTTTGATTACTTTTGATTTCCCCCCAATATAATTTAAGAATGTATTTATTTGTTTTTCTTAATTTAGGTTCTCTTGACGGCCTCCTGCTGGTCATTAGCAGAACTCACAAAATCGACAGAAATGAGTAAATTCTGCTCTTTGATTTAGAATCGAGAGGAAGATTTCTTCAAATGAGAGGAAAATGTGTCCATTCTCCACCAGCATCTAGTAGAAATTTATAACACTATAAACAGTTGCACTGAAATAAAAATCTGTTTTACTTTTCAAGGAACAGTATGGTAGATTTCATCATACGAGTAGGAAATAAATATTTTAATGAAAAAATGTTTTTTCTTAAAATACAATTTTCAAATTGAGGACTTGATGTTAGTCATGATTCTGAAAATATATTGCCATTCAAGATTTTTAAAGAAAGCACCAGGATTTGAACCTGAGACCTCTTGATCTGCAGTCAAATGTTCTACCACTGAGCTATACCCCCAATTTGGCATGTTTTGAGTTCTTTTGATTTCCCCCCAATATAATTTAAGAATGTATTTATTTGTTTTTCTTAATTTAGGTTCTCTTGACGGCCTCCTGCTGGTCATTAGCAGAACTCACAAAATCGACAGAAATGAGTAAATTCTGCTCTTTGATTTAGAATCGAGAGGAAGATTTCTTCAAATGAGAGGAAAATGTGTCCATTCTCCACCAGCATCTAGTAGAAATTTGTAACACTATAACATGTTGCACTGAAATAAAAATCTGTTACTTTTCAAGGAACAGTATGGTAGATTTCATCATACGAGTAGGAAATAAATATTTTGATGAAAAAATGTTTTTTCTTAAAATACAATTTTCAAATTGAGGACTTGATGTTAGTCATGATTCTGAAAATATATTGCCATTCAAGATTTTTAAAGGAGGCACCAGGATTTGAACCTGAGACCTCTTGATCTGCAGTCAAATGTTCTACCACTGAGCTATACCCCCAATTTGGCATGTTTTGAGTCCTTTTGATTTCCCCCCAATATAATTTAAGAATGTATTTGTTTTTCTTAATTTAGGTTCTCTTGACGGCCTCCTGCTGGTCATTAGCAGAACTCACAAAATCGACAGAAATTAGTAAATTCTGCTCTTTGATTTAGAATCGAGAGGAAGATTTCTTCAAATGAGAGGAAAATGTGTCCATTCTCCACCAGCATCTAGTAGAAATTTGTAACACTATAACATGTTGCACTGAAATAAAAATCTGTTACTTTTCAAGGAACAGTATGGTAGATTTCATCATACGAGTAGGAAATAAATATTTTGATGAAAAAATGTTTTTTCTTTAAATACAATTTTCAAATTGAGGACATGATGTTAGTCATGATTCTGAAAATATATTACCATTCAAAATTTTTAAAGGGGGCACCAGGATTTGAGCTATACCCCCAAATTGGCATGTTTTGATTACTTTTGATTTCCCCCCAATATAATTTAAGAATTTATTTATTTGTTTTTCTTAATTTAGGTTCTCTTGACGGCCTCCTGCTGGTCATTAGCAGAACTCACAAAATCGACAGAAATGAGTAAATTCTGCTCTTTGATTTAGAATCGAGAGGAAGATTTCTTCAAATGAGAGGAAAATGTGTCCATTCTCCACCAGCATCTAGTAGAAATTTGTAACACTATAACATGTTGCACTGAAATAAAAATCTGTTACTTTTCAAGGAACAGTATGGTAGATTTCATCATACGAGTAGGAAATAAATATTTTGATGAAAAAATGTTTTTTCTTTAAATACAATTTTCAAATTGAGGACATGATGTTAGTCATGATTCTGAAAATATATTACCATTCAAGATTTTTAAAGGGGGCACCAGGATTTGAGCTATACCCCAAATTTGGCATGTTTTGATTACTTTTGATTTCCCCCCAATATAATTTAAGAATGTATTTATTTGTTTTTCTTAATTTAGGTTCTCTTGACGGCCTCCTGCTGGTCATTAGCAGAACTCACAAAATCGACAGAAATGAGTAAATTCTGCTCTTTGATTTAGAATCGAGAGGAAGATTTCTTCAAATGAGAGGAAAATGTGTCCATTCTCCACCAGCATCTAGTAGAAATTTATAACACTATAACCTGTTGCACTGAAATAAAAATCTGTTACTTTTCAAAGAACAGTATGGTAGATTTCATCATACGAGTAGGAAATAAATATTTTGATGAAAAAATGTTTTTTCTTGAAATACAATTTTCAAATTGAGGACTTGATGTTAGTCATGATTCTGAAAATATATTGCCATTCAAGATTTTTAAAGGAGGCACCAGGATTTGAACCTGAGACCTCTTGATCTGCAATCAAATGTTCTACCACTGAGCTATACCCCCAATTTGGCATGTTTTGAGTCCTTTTGATTTCCCCCCAATATAATTTAAGAATGTATTTATTTGTTTTTCTTAATTTAGGTTCTCTTGACGGCCTCCTGCTGGTCATTAGCAGAACTCACAAAATCGACAGAAATGAGTAAATTCTGCTCTTTGATTTAGAATCGAGAGGAAGATTTCTTCAAATGAGAGGAAAATGTGTCCATTCTCCACCAGCATCTAGTAGAAATTTATAACACTATAAACTGTTGCACTGAAATAAAAATCTGTTACTTTTCAAAGAACAGTAAGGTAGATTTCATCATACGAGTAGGAAATAAATATTTTGATGAAAAAATGTTTTTTCTTAAAATACAATTTTCAAATTGAGGACTTGATGTTAGTCATGATTCTGAAAATATATTGCCATTCAAGATTTTTAAAGGAGGCACCAGGATTTGAACCTGAGACCTCTTGATCTGCAGTCAAATGTTCTACCACTGAGCTATACCCCCAATTTGGCATGTTTTGAGTCCTTTTGATTTCCCCCCAATATAATTTAAGAATGTATTTATTTGTTTTTCTTAATTTAGGTTCTCTTGACGGCCTCCTGCTGGTCATTAGCAGAACTCACAAAATCGACAGAAATGAGTAAATTCTGCTCTTTGATTTAGAATCGAGAGGAAGATTTCTTCAAATGAGAGGGAAATGTGTCCATTCTCCACCAGCATCTAGTAGAAATTTGTAACACTATAACATGTTGCACTGAAATAAAAATCTGTTACTTTTCAAGGAACAGTATGGTAGATTTCATCATACGAGTAGGAAATAAATATTTTGATGAAAAAATGTTTTTTCTTTAAATACAATTTTCAAATTGAGGACATGATGTTAGTCATGATTCTGAAAATATATTACCATTCAAGATTTTTAAAGGGGGCACCAGGATTTGAGCTATACCCCCAAATTGGCATGTTTTGATTACTTTTGATTTCCCCCCAATATAATTTAAGAATGTATTTATTTGTTTTTCTTAATTTAGGTTCTCTTGACGGCCTCCTGCTGGTCATTAGCAGAACTCACAAAATCGACAGAAATTAGTAAATTCTGCTCTTTGATTTAGAATCGAGAGGAAGATTTCTTCAAATGAGAGGAAAATGTGTCCATTCTCCACCAGCATCTAGTAGAAATTTATAACACTATAAACAGTTGCACTGAAATAAAAATCTGTTTTACTTTTCAAGGAACAGTATGGTAGATTTCATCATACGAGTAGGAAATAAATATTTTAATGAAAAAATGTTTTTTCTTAAAATACAATTTTCAAATTGAGGACTTGATGTTAGTCATGATTCTGAAAATATATTGCCATTCAAGATTTTTAAAGAAAGCACCAGGATTTGAACCTGAGACCTCTTGATCTGCAGTCAAATGTTCTACCACTGAGCTATACCCCCAATTTGGCATGTTTTGAGTCCTTTTGATTTCCCCCCAATATAATTTAAGAATGTATTTATTTGTTTTTCTTAATTTAGGTTCTCTTGACGGCCTCCTGCTGGTCATTAGCAGAACTCACAAAATCGACAGAAATGAGTAAATTCTGCTCTTTGATTTAGAATCGAGAGGAAGATTTCTTCAAATGAGAGGAAAATGTGTCCATTCTCCACCAGCATCTAGTAGAAATTTGTAACACTATAACATGTTGCACTGAAATAAAAATCTGTTACTTTTCAAGGAACAGTATGGTAGATTTCATCATACGAGTAGGAAATAAATATTTTGATGAAAAAATGTTTTTTCTTTAAATACAATTTTCAAATTGAGGACATGATGTTAGTCATGATTCTGAAAATATATTACCATTCAAGATTTTTAAAGGGGGCACCAGGATTTGAGCTATACCCCCAAATTGGCATGTTTTGATTACTTTTGATTTCCCCCCAATATAATTTAAGAATTTATTTATTTGTTTTTCTTAATTTAGGTTCTCTTGACGGCCTCCTGCTGGTCATTAGCAGAACTCACAAAATCGACAGACATGAGTAAATTCTGCTCTTTGATTTAGAATCGAGAGGAAGATTTCTTCAAATGAGAGGAAAATGTGTCCATTCTCCACCAGCATCTAGTAGAAATTTGTAACACTATAACATGTTGCACTGAAATAAAAATCTGTTACTTTTCAAGGAACAGTATGGTAGATTTCATCATACGAGTAGGAAATAAATATTTTGATGAAAAAATGTTTTTTCTTTAAATACAATTTTCAAATTGAGGACATGATGTTAGTCATGATTCTGAAAATATATTACCATTCAAGATTTTTAAAGGGGGCACCAGGATTTGAGCTATACCCCCAAATTGGCATGTTTTGATTACTTTTGATTTCCCCCCAATATAATTTAAGAATGTATTTATTTGTTTTTCTTAATTTAGGTTCTCTTGACGGCCTCCTGCTGGTCATTAGCAGAACTCACAAAATCAACAGAAATGAGTAAATTCTGCTCTTTGATTTAGAATCGAGAGGAAGATTTCTTCAAATGAGAGGAGAATGTGTCCATTCTCCACCAGCATCTAGTAGAAATTTATAACACTATAAACAGTTGCACTGAAATAAAAATCTGTTACTTTTCAAGGAACAGTATGGTAGATTTCATCATACGAGTAGGAAATAAATATTTTGATGAAAAAATGTTTTTTCTTAAAATACAATTTTCAAATTGAGGACTTGATGTTAGTCATGATTCTGAAAATATATTGCCATTCAAGATTTTTAAAGGAGGCACCAGGATATGAACCTGAGACCTCTTGATCTGCAGTCAAATGTTCTACCACTGAGCTATACCCCCAATTTGGCATGTTTTGAGTCTTTTTGATTTCCCCCCAATATAATTTAAGAATGTATTTATTTGTTTTTCTTAATTTAGGTTCTCTTGACGGCCTCCTGCTGGTCATTAGCAGAACTCACAAAATCGACAGAAATGAGTAAATTCTGCTCTTTGATTTAGAATCGAGAGGAAGATTTCTTCAAATGAGAGGAAAATGTGTCCATTCTCCACCAGCACCTAGTAGAAATTTGTAACACTATAACATGTTGCACTGAAATAAAAATCTGTTACTTTTCAAGGAACAGTATGGTAGATTTCATCATACGAGTAGGAAATAAATATTTTGATGAAAAAATGTTTTTTCTTTAAATACAATTTTCAAATTGAGGACATGATGTTAGTCATGATTCTGAAAATATATTACCATTCAAGATTTTTAAAGGGGGCACCAGGATTTGAGCTATACCCCCAAATTGGCATGTTTTGATTACTTTTGATTTCCCCCCAATATAATTTAAGAATTTATTTATTTGTTTTTCTTAATTTAGGTTCTCTTGACGGCCTCCTGCTGGTCATTAGCAGAACTCACAAAATCGACAGACATGAGTAAATTCTGCTCTTTGATTTAGAATCGAGAGGAAGATTTCTTCAAATGAGAGGAAAATGTGTCCATTCTCCACCAGCATCTAGTAGAAATTTGTAACACTATAACATGTTGCACTGAAATAAAAATCTGTTACTTTTCAAGGAACAGTATGGTAGATTTCATCATACGAGTAGGAAATAAATATTTTGATGAAAAAATGTTTTTTCTTTAAATACAATTTTCAAATTGAGGACATGATGTTAGTCATGATTCTGAAAATATATTACCATTCAAGATTTTTAAAGGGGGCACCAGGATTTGAGCTATACCCCCAATTTGGCATGTTTTGATTACTTTTGATTTCCCCCCAATATAATTTAAGAATGTATTTATTTGTTTTTCTTAATTTAGGTTCTCTTGACGGCCTCCTGCTGGTCATTAGCAGAACTCACGAAATCGACAGAAATGAGTAAATTCTGCTCTTTGATTTAGAATCGAGAGGAAGATTTCTTCAAATGAGAGGAAAATGTGTCCATTCTCCACCAGCATCTAGTAGAAATTTATAACACTATAAACTGTTGCACTGAAATAAAAATCTGTTACTTTTCAAAGAACAGTATGGTAGATTTCATCATACGAGTAGGAAATAAATATTTTGATGAAAAAATGTTTTTTCTTAAAATACAATTTTCAAATTGAGGACTTGATGTTAGTCATGATTCTGAAAATATATTGCCATTCAAGATTTTTAAAGGAGGCACCAGGATATGAACCTGAGACCTCTTGATCTGCAGTCAAATGTTCTACCACTGAGCTATACCCCCAATTTGGCATGTTTTGAGTCCTTTTGATTTCCCCCCAATATAATTTAAGAATGTATTTATTTGTTTTTCTTAATTTAGGTTCTCTTGACGGCCTCCTGCTGGTCATTAGCAGAACTCACAAAATCGACAGAAATGAGTAAATTCTGCTCTTTGATTTAGAATCGAGAGGAAGATTTCTTCAAATGAGAGGAAAATGTGTCCATTCTCCACCAGCATCTAGTAGAAATTTGTAACACTATAACATGTTGCACTGAAATAAAAATCTGTTACTTTTCAAGGAACAGTATGGTAGATTTCATCATACGAGTAGGAAATAAATATTTTGATGAAAAAATGTTTTTTCTTTAAATACAATTTTCAAATTGAGGACATGATGTTAGTCATGATTCTGAAAATATATTACCATTCAAGATTTTTAAAGGGGGCACCAGGATTTGAGCTATACCCCCAAATTGGCATGTTTTGATTACTTTTGATTTCCCCCCAATATAATTTAAGAATTTATTTATTTGTTTTTCTTAATTTAGGTTCTCTTGACGGCCTCCTGCTGGTCATTAGCAGAACTCACAAAATCGACAGACATGAGTAAATTCTGCTCTTTGATTTAGAATCGAGAGGAAGATTTCTTCAAATGAGAGGAAAATGTGTCCATTCTCCACCAGCATCTAGTAGAAATTTGTAACACTATAACATGTTGCACTGAAATAAAAATCTGTTACTTTTCAAGGAACAGTATGGTAGATTTCATCATACGAGTAGGAAATAAATATTTTGATGAAAAAATGTTTTTTCTTTAAATACAATTTTCAAATTGAGGACATGATGTTAGTCATGATTCTGAAAATATATTACCATTCAAGATTTTTAAAGGGGGCACCAGGATTTGAGCTATACCCCCAATTTGGCATGTTTTGATTACTTTTGATTTCCCCCCAATATAATTTAAGAATGTATTTATTTGTTTTTCTTAATTTAGGTTCTCTTGACGGCCTCCTGCTGGTCATTAGCAGAACTCACGAAATCGACAGAAATGAGTAAATTCTGCTCTTTGATTTAGAATCGAGAGGAAGATTTCTTCAAATGAGAGGAAAATGTGTCCATTCTCCACCAGCATCTAGTAGAAATTTATAACACTATAAACTGTTGCACTGAAATAAAAATCTGTTACTTTTCAAAGAACAGTATGGTAGATTTCATCATACGAGTAGGAAATAAATATTTTGATGAAAAAATGTTTTTTCTTAAAATACAATTTTCAAATTGAGGACTTGATGTTAGTCATGATTCTGAAAATATATTGCCATTCAAGATTTTTAAAGGAGGCACCAGGATTTGAAGCCGAGACCTCTTGATCTGCAGTCAAATGTTCTACCACTGAGCTATACCCCCAATTTGGCATGTTTTGAGTCCTTTTGATTTCCCCCCAATATAATTTAAGAATGTATTTATTTGTTTTTCTTAATTTAGGTTCTCTTGACGGCCTCCTGCTGGTCATTAGCAGAACTCACAAAATCGACAGAAATGAGTAAATTCTGCTCTTTGATTTAGAATCGAGAGGAAGATTTCTTCAAATGAGAGGAAAATGTGTCCATTCTCCACCAGCATCTAGTAGAAATTTGTAACACTATAACATGTTGCACTGAAATAAAAATCTGTTACTTTTCAAGGAACAGTATGGTAGATTTCATCATACGAGTAGGAAATAAATATTTTGATGAAAAAATGTTTTTTCTTAAAATACAATTTTCAAATTGAGGACTTGATGTTAGTCATGATTCTGAAAATATATTGCCATTCAAGATTTTTAAAGGAGGCACCAGGATTTGAACCTGAGACCTCTTGATCTGCAGTCAAATGTTCTACCACTGAGCTATACCCCCAATTTGGCATGTTTTGAGTCCTTTTGATTTCCCCCCAATATAATTTAAGAATGTATTTGTTTTTCTTAATTTAGGTTCTCTTGACGGCCTCCTGCTGGTCATTAGCAGAACTCACAAAATCGACAGAAATTAGTAAATTCTGCTCTTTGATTTAGAATCGAGGGGAAGATTTCTTCAAATGAGAGGAAAATGTGTCCATTCTCCACCAGCATCTAGTAGAAATTTGTAACACTATAACATGTTGCACTGAAATAAAAATCTGTTACTTTTCAAGGAACAGTATGGTAGATTTCATCATACGAGTAGGAAATAAATATTTTGATGAAAAAATGTTTTTTCTTTAAATACAATTTTCAAATTGAGGACATGATGTTAGTCATGATTCTGAAAATATATTACCATTCAAGATTTTTAAAGGGGGCACCAGGATTTGAGCTATACCCCCAAATTGGCATGTTTTGATTACTTTTGATTTCCCCCCAATATAATTTAAGAATTTATTTATTTGTTTTTCTTAATTTAGGTTCTCTTGACGGCCTCCTGCTGGTCATTAGCAGAACTCACAAAATCGACAGACATGAGTAAATTCTGCTCTTTGATTTAGAATCGAGAGGAAGATTTCTTCAAATGAGAGGAAAATGTGTCCATTCTCCACCAGCATCTAGTAGAAATTTGTAACACTATAACATGTTGCACTGAAATAAAAATCTGTTACTTTTCAAGGAACAGTATGGTAGATTTCATCATACGAGTAGGAAATAAATATTTTGTTGAAAAAATGTTTTTTCTTTAAATACAATTTTCAAATTGAGGACATGATGTTAGTCATGATTCTGAAAATATATTACCATTCAAGATTTTTAAAGGGGGCACCAGGATTTGAGCTATACCCCCAAATTGGCATGTTTTGATTACTTTTGATTTCCCCCCAATATAATTTAAGAATGTATTTATTTGTTTTTCTTAATTTAGGTTCTCTTGACGGCCTCCTGCTGGTCATTAGCAGAACTCACAAAATCAACAGAAATGAGTAAATTCTGCTCTTTGATTTAGAATCGAGAGGAAGATTTCTTCAAATGAGAGGAGAATGTGTCCATTCTCCACCAGCATCTAGTAGAAATTTATAACACTATAAACAGTTGCACTGAAATAAAAATCTGTTACTTTTCAAGGAACAGTATGGTAGATTTCATCATACGAGTAGGAAATAAATATTTTGATGAAAAAATGTTTTTTCTTAAAATACAATTTTCAAATTGAGGACTTGATGTTAGTCATGATTCTGAAAATATATTGCCATTCAAGATTTTTAAAGGAGGCACCAGGATATGAACCTGAGACCTCTTGATCTGCAGTCAAATGTTCTACCACTGAGCTATACCCCCAATTTGGCATGTTTTGAGTCTTTTTGATTTCCCCCCAATATAATTTAAGAATGTATTTATTTGTTTTTCTTAATTTAGGTTCTCTTGACGGCCTCCTGCTGGTCATTAGCAGAACTCACAAAATCGACAGAAATGAGTAAATTCTGCTCTTTGATTTAGAATCGAGAGGAAGATTTCTTCAAATGAGAGGAAAATGTGTCCATTCTCCACCAGCACCTAGTAGAAATTTGTAACACTATAACATGTTGCACTGAAATAAAAATCTGTTACTTTTCAAGGAACAGTATGGTAGATTTCATCATACGAGTAGGAAATAAATATTTTGATGAAAAAATGTTTTTTCTTTAAATACAATTTTCAAATTGAGGACATGATGTTAGTCATGATTCTGAAAATATATTACCATTCAAGATTTTTAAAGGGGGCACCAGGATTTGAGCTATACCCCCAAATTGGCATGTTTTGATTACTTTTGATTTCCCCCCAATATAATTTAAGAATTTATTTATTTGTTTTTCTTAATTTAGGTTCTCTTGACGGCCTCCTGCTGGTCATTAGCAGAACTCACAAAATCGACAGACATGAGTAAATTCTGCTCTTTGATTTAGAATCGAGAGGAAGATTTCTTCAAATGAGAGGAAAATGTGTCCATTCTCCACCAGCATCTAGTAGAAATTTGTAACACTATAACATGTTGCACTGAAATAAAAATCTGTTACTTTTCAAGGAACAGTATGGTAGATTTCATCATACGAGTAGGAAATAAATATTTTGATGAAAAAATGTTTTTTCTTTAAATACAATTTTCAAATTGAGGACATGATGTTAGTCATGATTCTGAAAATATATTACCATTCAAGATTTTTAAAGGGGGCACCAGGATTTGAGCTATACCCCCAATTTGGCATGTTTTGATTACTTTTGATTTCCCCCCAATATAATTTAAGAATGTATTTATTTGTTTTTCTTAATTTAGGTTCTCTTGACGGCCTCCTGCTGGTCATTAGCAGAACTCACGAAATCGACAGAAATGAGTAAATTCTGCTCTTTGATTTAGAATCGAGAGGAAGATTTCTTCAAATGAGAGGAAAATGTGTCCATTCTCCACCAGCATCTAGTAGAAATTTATAACACTATAAACTGTTGCACTGAAATAAAAATCTGTTACTTTTCAAAGAACAGTATGGTAGATTTCATCATACGAGTAGGAAATAAATATTTTGATGAAAAAATGTTTTTTCTTAAAATACAATTTTCAAATTGAGGACTTGATGTTAGTCATGATTCTGAAAATATATTGCCATTCAAGATTTTTAAAGGAGGCACCAGGATATGAACCTGAGACCTCTTGATCTGCAGTCAAATGTTCTACCACTGAGCTATACCCCCAATTTGGCATGTTTTGAGTCCTTTTGATTTCCCCCCAATATAATTTAAGAATGTATTTATTTGTTTTTCTTAATTTAGGTTCTCTTGACGGCCTCCTGCTGGTCATTAGCAGAACTCACAAAATCGACAGAAATGAGTAAATTCTGCTCTTTGATTTAGAATCGAGAGGAAGATTTCTTCAAATGAGAGGAAAATGTGTCCATTCTCCACCAGCATCTAGTAGAAATTTGTAACACTATAACATGTTGCACTGAAATAAAAATCTGTTACTTTTCAAGGAACAGTATGGTAGATTTCATCATACGAGTAGGAAATAAATATTTTGATGAAAAAATGTTTTTTCTTTAAATACAATTTTCAAATTGAGGACATGATGTTAGTCATGATTCTGAAAATATATTACCATTCAAGATTTTTAAAGGGGGCACCAGGATTTGAGCTATACCCCCAAATTGGCATGTTTTGATTACTTTTGATTTCCCCCCAATATAATTTAAGAATTTATTTATTTGTTTTTCTTAATTTAGGTTCTCTTGACGGCCTCCTGCTGGTCATTAGCAGAACTCACAAAATCGACAGACATGAGTAAATTCTGCTCTTTGATTTCGAATCGAGAGGAAGATTTCTTCAAATGAGAGGAAAATGTGTCCATTCTCCACCAGCATCTAGTAGAAATTTGTAACACTATAACATGTTGCACTGAAATAAAAATCTGTTACTTTTCAAGGAACAGTATGGTAGATTTCATCATACGAGTAGGAAATAAATATTTTGATGAAAAAATGTTTTTTCTTTAAATACAATTTTCAAATTGAGGACATGATGTTAGTCATGATTCTGAAAATATATTACCATTCAAGATTTTTAAAGGGGGCACCAGGATTTGAGCTATACCCCCAATTTGGCATGTTTTGATTACTTTTGATTTCCCCCCAATATAATTTAAGAATGTATTTATTTGTTTTTCTTAATTTAGGTTCTCTTGACGGCCTCCTGCTGGTCATTAGCAGAACTCACGAAATCGACAGAAATGAGTAAATTCTGCTCTTTGATTTAGAATCGAGAGGAAGATTTCTTCAAATGAGAGGAAAATGTGTCCATTCTCCACCAGCATCTAGTAGAAATTTATAACACTATAAACTGTTGCACTGAAATAAAAATCTGTTACTTTTCAAAGAACAGTATGGTAGATTTCATCATACGAGTAGGAAATAAATATTTTGATGAAAAAATGTTTTTTCTTAAAATACAATTTTCAAATTGAGGACTTGATGTTAGTCATGATTCTGAAAATATATTGCCATTCAAGATTTTTAAAGGAGGCACCAGGATTTGAAGCCGAGACCTCTTGATCTGCAGTCAAATGTTCTACCACTGAGCTATACCCCCAATTTGGCATGTTTTGAGTCCTTTTGATTTCCCCCCAATATAATTTAAGAATGTATTTATTTGTTTTTCTTAATTTAGGTTCTCTTGACGGCCTCCTGCTGGTCATTAGCAGAACTCACAAAATCGACAGAAATGAGTAAATTCTGCTCTTTGATTTAGAATCGAGAGGAAGATTTCTTCAAATGAGAGGAAAATGTGTCCATTCTCCACCAGCATCTAGTAGAAATTTGTAACACTATAACATGTTGCACTGAAATAAAAATCTGTTACTTTTCAAGGAACAGTATGGTAGATTTCATCATACGAGTAGGAAATAAATATTTTGATGAAAAAATGTTTTTTCTTAAAATACAATTTTCAAATTGAGGACTTGATGTTAGTCATGATTCTGAAAATATATTGCCATTCAAGATTTTTAAAGGAGGCACCAGGATTTGAACCTGAGACCTCTTGATCTGCAGTCAAATGTTCTACCACTGAGCTATACCCCCAATTTGGCATGTTTTGAGTCCTTTTGATTTCCCCCCAATATAATTTAAGAATGTATTTGTTTTTCTTAATTTAGGTTCTCTTGACGGCCTCCTGCTGGTCATTAGCAGAACTCACAAAATCGACAGAAATTAGTAAATTCTGCTCTTTGATTTAGAATCGAGAGGAAGATTTCTTCAAATGAGAGGAAAATGTGTCCATTCTCCACCAGCATCTAGTAGAAATTTGTAACACTATAACATGTTGCACTGAAATAAAAATCTGTTACTTTTCAAGGAACAGTATGGTAGATTTCATCATACGAGTAGGAAATAAATATTTTGATGAAAAAATGTTTTTTCTTTAAATACAATTTTCAAATTGAGGACATGATGTTAGTCATGATTCTGAAAATATATTACCATTCAAGATTTTTAAAGGGGGCACCAGGATTTGAGCTATACCCCCAAATTGGCATGTTTTGATTACTTTTGATTTCCCCCCAATATAATTTAAGAATTTATTTATTTGTTTTTCTTAATTTAGGTTCTCTTGACGGCCTCCTGCTGGTCATTAGCAGAACTCACAAAATCGACAGAAATGAGTAAATTCTGCTCTTTGATTTAGAATCGAGAGGAAGATTTCTTCAAATGAGAGGAAAATGTGTCCATTCTCCACCAGCATCTAGTAGAAATTTGTAACACTATAACATGTTGCACTGAAATAAAAATCTGTTACTTTTCAAGGAACAGTATGGTAGATTTCATCATACGAGTAGGAAATAAATATTTTGATGAAAAAATGTTTTTTCTTTAAATACAATTTTCAAATTGAGGACATGATGTTAGTCATGATTCTGAAAATATATTACCATTCAAGATTTTTAAAGGGGGCACCAGGATTTGAGCTATACCCCAAATTTGGCATGTTTTGATTACTTTTGATTTCCCCCCAATATAATTTAAGAATGTATTTATTTGTTTTTCTTAATTTAGGTTCTCTTGACGGCCTCCTGCTGGTCATTAGCAGAACTCACGAAATCGACAGAAATGAGTAAATTCTGCTCTTTGATTTAGAATCGAGAGGAAGATTTCTTCAAATGAGAGGAAAATGTGTCCATTCTCCACCAGCATCTAGTAGAAATTTATAACACTATAAACTGTTGCACTGAAATAAAAATCTGTTACTTTTCAAAGAACAGTATGGTAGATTTCATCATACGAGTAGGAAATAAATATTTTGATGAAAAAATGTTTTTTCTTAAAATACAATTTTCAAATTGAGGACTTGATGTTAGTCATGATTCTGAAAATATATTGCCATTCAAGATTTTTAAAGGAGGCACCAGGATTTGAACCTGAGACCTCTTGATCTGCAGTCAAATGTTCTACCACTGAGCTATACCCCCAATTTGGCATGTTTTGAGTCCTTTTGATTTCCCCCCAATATAATTTAAGAATGTATTTATTTGTTTTTCTTAATTTAGGTTCTCTTGACGGCCTCCTGCTGGTCATTAGCAGAACTCACAAAATCGACAGAAATGAGTAAATTCTGCTCTTTGATTTAGAATCGAGAGGAAGATTTCTTCAAATGAGAGGAAAATGTGTCCATTCTCCACCAGCATCTAGTAGAAATTTGTAACACTATAACATGTTGCACTGAAATAAAAATCTGTTACTTTTCAAGGAACAGTATGGTAGATTTCATCATACGAGTAGGAAATAAATATTTTGATGAAAAAATGTTTTTTCTTTAAATACAATTTTCAAATTGAGGACATGATGTTAGTCATGATTCTGAAAATATATTACCATTCAAGATTTTTAAAGGGGGCACCAGGATTTGAGCTATACCCCCAAATTGGCATGTTTTGATTACTTTTGATTTCCCCCCAATATAATTTAAGAATTTATTTATTTGTTTTTCTTAATTTAGGTTCTCTTGACGGCCTCCTGCTGGTCATTAGCAGAACTCACAAAATCGACAGAAATGAGTAAATTCTGCTCTTTGATTTAGAATCGAGAGGAAGATTTCTTCAAATGAGAGGAAAATGTGTCCATTCTCCACCAGCATCTAGTAGAAATTTATAACACTATAAACAGTTGCACTGAAATAAAAATCTGTTTTACTTTTCAAGGAACAGTATGGTAGATTTCATCATACGAGTAGGAAATAAATATTTTAATGAAAAAATGTTTTTTCTTAAAATACAATTTTCAAATTGAGGACTTGATGTTAGTCATGATTCTGAAAATATATTGCCATTCAAGATTTTTAAAGAAAGCACCAGGATTTGAACCTGAGACCTCTTGATCTGCAGTCAAATGTTCTACCACTGAGCTATACCCCCAATTTGGCATGTTTTGAGTTCTTTTGATTTCCCCCCAATATAATTTAAGAATGTATTTATTTGTTTTTCTTAATTTAGGTTCTCTTGACGGCCTCCTGCTGGTCATTAGCAGAACTCACAAAATCGACAGAAATGAGTAAATTCTGCTCTTTGATTTAGAATCGAGAGGAAGATTTCTTCAAATGAGAGGAAAATGTGTCCATTCTCCACCAGCATCTAGTAGAAATTTGTAACACTATAACATGTTGCACTGAAATAAAAATCTGTTACTTTTCAAGGAACAGTATGGTAGATTTCATCATACGAGTAGGAAATAAATATTTTGATGAAAAAATGTTTTTTCTTAAAATACAATTTTCAAATTGAGGACTTGATGTTAGTCATGATTCTGAAAATATATTGCCATTCAAGATTTTTAAAGGAGGCACCAGGATTTGAACCTGAGACCTCTTGATCTGCAGTCAAATGTTCTACCACTGAGCTATACCCCCAATTTGGCATGTTTTGAGTCCTTTTGATTTCCCCCCAATATAATTTAAGAATGTATTTGTTTTTCTTAATTTAGGTTCTCTTGACGGCCTCCTGCTGGTCATTAGCAGAACTCACAAAATCGACAGAAATTAGTAAATTCTGCTCTTTGATTTAGAATCGAGAGGAAGATTTCTTCAAATGAGAGGAAAATGTGTCCATTCTCCACCAGCATCTAGTAGAAATTTGTAACACTATAACATGTTGCACTGAAATAAAAATCTGTTACTTTTCAAGGAACAGTATGGTAGATTTCATCATACGAGTAGGAAATAAATATTTTGATGAAAAAATGTTTTTTCTTTAAATACAATTTTCAAATTGAGGACATGATGTTAGTCATGATTCTGAAAATATATTACCATTCAAGATTTTTAAAGGGGGCACCAGGATTTGAGCTATACCCCCAAATTGGCATGTTTTGATTACTTTTGATTTCCCCCCAATATAATTTAAGAATTTATTTATTTGTTTTTCTTAATTTAGGTTCTCTTGACGGCCTCCTGCTGGTCATTAGCAGAACTCACAAAATCGACAGAAATGAGTAAATTCTGCTCTTTGATTTAGAATCGAGAGGAAGATTTCTTCAAATGAGAGGAAAATGTGTCCATTCTCCACCAGCATCTAGTAGAAATTTGTAACACTATAACATGTTGCACTGAAATAAAAATCGGTTACTTTTCAAGGAACAGTATGGTAGATTTCATCATACGAGTAGGAAATAAATATTTTGATGAAAAAATGTTTTTTCTTTAAATACAATTTTCAAATTGAGGACATGATGTTAGTCATGATTCTGAAAATATATTACCATTCAAGATTTTTAAAGGGGGCACCAGGATTTGAGCTATACCCCAAATTTGGCATGTTTTGATTACTTTTGATTTCCCCCCAATATAATTTAAGAATGTATTTATTTGTTTTTCTTAATTTAGGTTCTCTTGACGGCCTCCTGCTGGTCATTAGCAGAACTCACGAAATCGACAGAAATGAGTAAATTCTGCTCTTTGATTTAGAATCGAGAGGAAGATTTCTTCAAATGAGAGGAAAATGTGTCCATTCTCCACCAGCATCTAGTAGAAATTTATAACACTATAAACTGTTGCACTGAAATAAAAATCTGTTACTTTTCAAAGAACAGTATGGTAGATTTCATCATACGAGTAGGAAATAAATATTTTGATGAAAAAATGTTTTTTCTTGAAATACAATTTTCAAATTGAGGACTTGATGTTAGTCATGATTCTGAAAATATATTGCCATTCAAGATTTTTAAAGGAGGCACCAGGATTTGAACCTGAGACCTCTTGATCTGCAATCAAATGTTCTACCACTGAGCTATACCCCCAATTTGGCATGTTTTGAGTCCTTTTGATTTCCCCCCAATATAATTTAAGAATGTATTTATTTGTTTTTCTTAATTTAGGTTCTCTTGACGGCCTCCTGCTGGTCATTAGCAGAACTCACAAAATCGACAGAAATGAGTAAATTCTGCTCTTTGATTTAGAATCGAGAGGAAGATTTCTTCAAATGAGAGGAAAATGTGTCCATTCTCCACCAGCATCTAGTAGAAATTTGTAACACTATAACATGTTGCACTGAAATATAAATCTGTTACTTTTCAAGGAACAGTATGGTAGATTTCATCATACGAGTAGGAAATAAATATTTTGATGAAAAAATGTTTTTTCTTTAAATACAATTTTCAAATTGAGGACATGATGTTAGTCATGATTCTGAAAATATATTACCATTCAAGATTTTTAAAGGGGGCACCAGGATTTGAGCTATACCCCCAAATTGGCATGTTTTGATTACTTTTGATTTCCCCCCAATATAATTTAAGAATTTATTTATTTGTTTTTCTTAATTTAGGTTCTCTTGACGGCCTCCTGCTGGTCATTAGCAGAACTCACAAAATCGACAGAAATGAGTAAATTCTGCTCTATGATTTAGAATCGAGAGGAAGATTTCTTCAAATGAGAGGAAAATGTGTCCATTCTCCACCAGCATCTAGTAGAAATTTATAACACTATAAACAGTTGCACTGAAATAAAAATCTGTTTTACTTTTCAAGGAACAGTATGGTAGATTTCATCATACGAGTAGGAAATAAATATTTTAATGAAAAAATGTTTTTTCTTAAAATACAATTTTCAAATTGAGGACTTGATGTTAGTCATGATTCTGAAAATATATTGCCATTCAAGATTTTTAAATAAAGCACCAGGATTTGAACCTGAGACCTCTTGATCTGCAGTCAAATGTTCTACCACTGAGCTATACCCCCAATTTGGCATGTTTTGAGTCCTTTTGATTTCCCCCCAATATAATTTAAGAATGTATTTATTTGTTTTTCTTAATTTAGGTTCTCTTGACGGCCTCCTGCTGGTCATTAGCAGAACTCACAAAATCGACAGAAATGAGTAAATTCTGCTCTTTGATTTAGAATCGAGAGGAAGATTTCTTCAAATGAGAGGAAAATGTGTCCATTCTCCACCAGCATCTAGTAGAAATTTGTAACACTATAACATGTTGCACTGAAATATAAATCTGTTACTTTTCAAGGAACAGTATGGTAGATTTCATCATACGAGTAGGAAATAAATATTTTGATGAAAAAATGTTTTTTCTTTAAATACAATTTTCAAATTGAGGACATGATGTTAGTCATGATTCTGAAAATATATTACCATTCAAGATTTTTAAAGGGGGCACCAGGATTTGAGCTATACCCCCAAATTGGCATGTTTTGATTACTTTTGATTTCCCCCCAATATAATTTAAGAATTTATTTATTTGTTTTTCTTAATTTAGGTTCTCTTGACGGCCTCCTGCTGGTCATTAGCAGAACTCACAAAATCGACAGAAATGAGTAAATTCTGCTCTTTGATTTAGAATCGAGAGGAAGATTTCTTCAAATGAGAGGAAAGTGTGTCCATTCTCCACCAGCATCTAGTAGAAATTTATAACACTATAAACAGTTGCACTGAAATAAAAATCTGTTACTTTTCAAGGAACAGTATGGTAGATTTCATCATACGAGTAGGAAATAAATATTTTGATGAAAAAATGTTTTTTCTTAAAATACAATTTTCAAATTGAGGACTTGATGTTAGTCATGATTCTGAAAATATATTGCCATTCAAGATTTTTAAAGGAGGAACCAGGATTTGAACCTGAGACCTTTTGATCTGCAGTCAAATGTTCTACTACTGAGCTATACCCCCAATTTGGCATGTTTTGAGTCCTTTTGATTTCCCCCCAATATAATTTAAGAATGTATTTATTTGTTTTTCTTAATTTAGGTTCTCTTGACGGCCTCCTGCTGGTCATTAGCAGAACTCACAAAATCGACAGAAATGAGTAAATTCTGCTCTTTGATTTAGAATCGAGAGGAAGATTTCTTCAAATGAGAGGAAAATGTGTCCATTCTCCACCAGCATCTAGTAGAAATTTGTAACACTATAACATGTTGCACTGAAATAAAAATCTGTTACTTTTCAAGGAACAGTATGGTAGATTTCATCATACGAGTAGGAAATAAATATTTTGATGAAAAAATGTTTTTTCTTTAAATACAATTTTCAAATTGAGGACATGATGTTAGTCATGATTCTGAAAATATATTACCATTCAAGATTTTTAAAGGGGGCACCAGGATTTGAGCTATACCCCCAAATTGGCATGTTTTGATTACTTTTGATTTCCCCCCAATATAATTTAAGAATTTATTTATTTGTTTTTCTTAATTTAGGTTCTCTTGACGGCCTCCTGCTGGTCATTAGCAGAACTCACAAAATCGACAGAAATGAGTAAATTCTGCTCTTTGATTTAGAATCGAGAGGAAGATTTCTTCAAATGAGAGGAAAATGTGTCCATTCTCCACCAGCATCTAGTAGAAATTTGTAACACTATAACATGTTGCACTGAAATAAAAATCTGTTACTTTTCAAGGAACAGTATGGTAGATTTCATCATACGAGTAGGAAATAAATATTTTGATGAAAAAATGTTTTTTCTTAAAATACAATTTTCAAATTGAGGACTTGATGTTAGTCATGATTCTGAAAATATATTGCCATTCAAGATTTTTAAAGGAGGCACCAGGATTTGAACCTGAGACCTCTTGATCTGCAGTCAAATGTTCTACCACTGAGCTATACCCCCAATTTGGCATGTTTTGTGTCCTTTTGATTTCCCCCCAATATAATTTAAGAATGTATTTGTTTTTCTTAATTTAGGTTCTCTTGACGGCCTCCTGCTGGTCATTAGCAGAACTCACAAAATCGACAGAAATTAGTAAATTCTGCTCTTTGATTTAGAATCGAGAGGAAGATTTCTTCAAATGAGAGGAAAATGTGTCCATTCTCCACCAGCATCTAGTAGAAATTTGTAACACTATAACATGTTGCACTGAAATAAAAATCTGTTACTTTTCAAGGAACAGTATGGTAGATTTCATCATACGAGTAGGAAATAAATATTTTGATGAAAAAATGTTTTTTCTTTAAATACAATTTTCAAATTGAGGACATGATGTTAGTCATGATTCTGAAAATATATTACCATTCAAGATTTTTAAAGGGGGCACCAGGATTTGAGCTATACCCCAAATTTGGCATGTTTTGATTACTTTTGATTTCCCCCCAATATAATTTAAGAATGTATTTATTTGTTTTTCTTAATTTAGGTTCTCTTGACGGCCTCCTGCTGGTCATTAGCAGAACTCACGAAATCGACAGAAATGAGTAAATTCTGCTCTTTGATTTAGAATCGAGAGGAAGATTTCTTCAAATGAGAGGAAAATGTGTCCATTCTCCACCAGCATCTAGTAGAAATTTATAACACTATAAACTGTTGCACTGAAATAAAAATCTGTTACTTTTCAAAGAACAGTATGGTAGATTTCATCATACGAGTAGGAAATAAATATTTTGATGAAAAAATGTTTTTTCTTAAAATACAATTTTCAAATTGAGGACTTGATGTTAGTCATGATTCTGAAAATATATTGCCATTCAAGATTTTTAAAGGAGGCACCAGGATTTGAACCTGAGACCTCTTGATCTGCAGTCAAATGTTCTACCACTGAGCTATACCCCCAATTTGGCATGTTTTGAGTCCTTTTGATTTCCCCCCAATATAATTTAAGAATGTATTTATTTGTTTTTCTTAATTTAGGTTCTCTTGACGGCCTCCTGCTGGTCATTAGCAGAACTCACAAAATCGACAGAAATGAGTAAATTCTGCTCTTTGATTTAGAATCGAGAGGAAGATTTCTTCAAATGAGAGGAAAATGTGTCCATTCTCCACCAGCATCTAGTAGAAATTTGTAACACTATAACATGTTGCACTGAAATAAAAATCTGTTACTTTTCAAGGAACAGTATGGTAGATTTCATCATACGAGTAGGAAATAAATATTTTGATGAAAAAATGTTTTTTCTTTAAATACAATTTTCAAATTGAGGACATGATGTTAGTCATGATTCTGAAAATATATTACCATTCAAGATTTTTAAAGGGGGCACCAGGATTTGAGCTATACCCCCAAATTGGCATGTTTTGATTACTTTTGATTTCCCCCCAATATAATTTAAGAATTTATTTATTTGTTTTTCTTAATTTAGGTTCTCTTGACGGCCTCCTGCTGGTCATTAGCAGAACTCACAAAATCGACAGAAATGAGTAAATTCTGCTCTTTGATTTAGAATCGAGAGGAAGATTTCTTCAAATGAGAGGAAAATGTGTCCATTCTCCACCAGCATCTAGTAGAAATTTATAACACTATAAACAGTTGCACTGAAATAAAAATCTGTTTTACTTTTCAAGGAACAGTATGGTAGATTTCATCATACGAGTAGGAAATAAATATTTTGATGAAAAAATGTTTTTTCTTAAAATACAATTTTCAAATTGAGGACTTGATGTTAGTCATGATTCTGAAAATATATTGCCATTCAAGATTTTTAAATAAAGCACCAGGATTTGAACCTGAGACCTCTTGATCTGCAGTCAAATGTTCTACCACTGAGCTATACCCCCAATTTGGCATGTTTTGAGTCCTTTTGATTTCCCCCCAATATAATTTAAGAATGTATTTATTTGTTTTTCTTAATTTAGGTTCTCTTGACGGCCTCCTGCTGGTCATTAGCAGAACTCACAAAATCGACAGAAATGAGTAAATTCTGCTCTTTGATTTAGAATCGAGAGGAAGATTTCTTCAAATGAGAGGAAAATGTGTCCATTCTCCACCAGCATCTAGTAGAAATTTGTAACACTATAACATGTTGCACTGAAATAAAAATCTGTTACTTTTCAAGGAACAGTATGGTAGATTTAATCATACGAGTAGGAAATAAATATTTTGATGAAAAAATGTTTTTTCTTTAAATACAATTTTCAAATTGAGGACATGATGTTAGTCATGATTCTGAAAATATATTACCATTCAAGATTTTTAAAGGGGGCACCAGGATTTGAGCTCTACCCCCAAATTGGCATGTTTTGATTACTTTTGATTTCCCCCCAATATAATTTAAGAATTTATTTATTTGTTTTTCTTAATTTAGGTTCTCTTGACGGCCTCCTGCTGGTCATTAGCAGAACTCACAAAATCGACAGAAATGAGTAAATTCTGCTCTTTGATTTAGAATCGAGAGGAAGATTTCTTCAAATGAGAGGAAAGTGTGTCCATTCTCCACCAGCATCTAGTAGAAATTTATAACACTATAAACAGTTGCACTGAAATAAAAATCTGTTACTTTTCAAGGAACAGTATGGTAGATTTCATCATACGAGTAGGAAATAAATATTTTGATGAAAAAATGTTTTTTCTTAAAATACAATTTTCAAATTGAGGACTTGATGTTAGTCATGATTCTGAAAATATATTGCCATTCAAGATTTTTAAAGGAGGCACCAGGATTTGAACCTGAGACCTTTTGATCTGCAGTCAAATGTTCTACCACTGAGCTATACCCCCAATTTGGCATGTTTTGAGTCCTTTTGATTTCCCCCCAATATAATTTAAGAATGTATTTATTTGTTTTTCTTAATTTAGGTTCTCTTGACGGCCTCCTGCTGGTCATTAGCAGAACTCACAAAATCGACAGAAATGAGTAAATTCTGCTCTTTGATTTAGAATCGAGAGGAAGATTTCTTCAAATGAGAGGAAAATGTGTCCATTCTCCACCAGCATCTAGTAGAAATTTGTAACACTATAACATGTTGCACTGAAATAAAAATCTTTTACTTTTCAAGGAACAGTATGGTAGATTTCATCATACGAGTAGGAAATAAATATTTTGATGAAAAAATGTTTTTTCTTTAAATACAATTTTCAAATTGAGGACATGATGTTAGTCATGATTCTGAAAATATATTACCATTCAAGATTTTTAAAGGGGGCACCAGGATTTGAGCTATACCCCCAAATTGGCATGTTTTGATTACTTTTGATTTCCCCCCAATATAATTTAAGAATTTATTTATTTGTTTTTCTTAATTTAGGTTCTCTTGACGGCCTCCTGCTGGTCATTAGCAGAACTCACAAAATCGACAGACATGAGTAAATTCTGCTCTTTGATTTAGAATCGAGAGGAAGATTTCTTCAAATGAGAGGAAAATGTGTCCATTCTCCACCAGCATCTAGTAGAAATTTGTAACACTATAACATGTTGCACTGAAATAAAAATCTGTTACTTTTCAAGGAACAGTATGGTAGATTTCATCATACGAGTAGGAAATAAATATTTTGATGAAAAAATGTTTTTTCTTTAAATACAATTTTCAAATTGAGGACATGATGTTAGTCATGATTCTGAAAATATATTACCATTCAAGATTTTTAAATGGGGCACCAGGATTTGAGCTATACCCCCAATTTGGCATGTTTTGATTACTTTTGATTTCCCCCCAATATAATTTAAGAATGTATTTATTTGTTTTTCTTAATTTAGGTTCTCTTGACGGCCTCCTGCTGGTCATTAGCAGAACTCACGAAATCGACAGAAATGAGTAAATTCTGCTCTTTGATTTAGAATCGAGAGGAAGATTTCTTCAAATGAGAGGAAAATGTGTCCATTCTCCACCAGCATCTAGTAGAAATTTATAACACTATAAACTGTTGCACTGAAATAAAAATCTGTTACTTTTCAAAGAACAGTATGGTAGATTTCATCATACGAGTAGGAAATAAATATTTTGATGAAAAAATGTTTTTTCTTAAAATACAATTTTCAAATTGAGGACTTGATGTTAGTCATGATTCTGAAAATATATTGCCATTCAAGATTTTTAAAGGAGGCACCAGGATTTGAACCTGAGACCTCTTGATCTGCAGTCAAATGTTCTACCACTGAGCTATACCCCCAATTTGGCATGTTTTGAGTCCTTTTGATTTCCCCCCAATATAATTTAAGAATGTATTTGTTTTTCTTAATTTAGGTTCTCTTGACGGCCTCCTGCTGGTCATTAGCAGAACTCACAAAATCGACAGAAATGAGTAAATTCTGCTCTTTGATTTAGAATCGAGAGGAAGATTTCTTCAAATGAGAGGAAAATGTGTCCATTCTCCACCAGCATCTAGTAGAAATTTGTAACACTATAACATGTTGCACTGAAATAAAAATCTGTTACTTTTCAAGGAACAGTATGGTAGATTTCATCATACGAGTAGGAAATAAATATTTTGATGAAAAAATGTTTTTTCTTTAAATACAATTTTCAAATTGAGGACATGATGTTAGTCATGATTCTGAAAATATATTACCATTCAAGATTTTTAAAGGGGGCACCAGGATTTGAGCTATACCCCCAAATTGGCATGTTTTGATTACTTTTGATTTCCCCCCAATATAATTTAAGAATTTATTTATTTGTTTTTCTTAATTTAGGTTCTCTTGACGGCCTCCTGCTGGTCATTAGCAGAACTCACAAAATCGACAGACATGAGTAAATTCTGCTCTTTGATTTAGAATCGAGAGGAAGATTTCTTCAAATGAGAGGAAAATGTGTCCATTCTCCACCAGCATCTAGTAGAAATTTATAACACTATAACCTGTTGCACTGAAATAAAAATCTGTTACTTTTCAAAGAACAGTATGGTAGATTTCATCATACGAGTAGGAAATAAATATTTTGATGAAAAAATGTTTTTTCTTAAAATACAATTTTCAAATTGAGGACATGATGTTAGTCATGATTCTGAAAATATATTGCCATTCAAGATTTTTAAAGGAGGCACCAGGATTTGAACCTGAGACCTCTTGATCTGCAGTCAAATGTTCTACCACTGAGCTATACCCCCAATTTGGCATGTTTTGAGTCCTTTTGATTTCCCCCCAATATAATTTAAGAATGTATTTATTTGTTTTTCTTAATTTAGGTTCTCTTGACGGCCTCCTGCTGGTCATTAGCAGAACTCACAAAATCGACAGAAATGAGTAAATTCTGCTCTTTGATTTAGAATCGAGAGGAAGATTTCTTCAAATGAGAGGAAAATGTGTCCATTCTCCACCAGCATCTAGTAGAAATTTGTAACACTATAACATGTTGCACTGAAATAAAAATCTGTTACTTTTCAAGGAACAGTATGGTAGATTTCATCATACGAGTAGGAAATAAATATTTTGATGAAAAAATGTTTTTTCTTTAAATACAATTTTCAAATTGAGGACATGATGTTAGTCATGATTCTGAAAATATATTACCATTCAAGATTTTTAAATGGGGCACCAGGATTTGAGCTATACCCCCAATTTGGCATGTTTTGATTACTTTTGATTTCCCCCCAATATAATTTAAGAATGTATTTATTTGTTTTTCTTAATTTAGGTTCTCTTGACGGCCTCCTGCTGGTCATTAGCAGAACTCATAAAATCGACAGAAATGAGTAAATTCTGCTCTTTGATTTAGAATCGAGAGGAAGATTTCTTCAAATGAGAGGAAAATGTGTCCATTCTCCACCAGCATCTAGTAGAAATTTATAACACTATAACCTGTTGCACTGAAATAAAAATCTGTTACTTTTCAAGGAACAGTATGGTAGATTTCATCATACGAGTAGGAAATAAATATTTTGATGAAAAAATGTTTTTTCTTAAAATACAATTTTCAAATTGAGGACATGATGTTAGTCATGATTCTGAAAATATATTGCCATTCAAGATTTTTAAAGGAGGCACCAGGATTTGAACCTGAGACCTCTTGATCTGCAGTCAAATGTTCTACCACTGAGCTATACCCCCAATTTGGCATGCTTTGAGTCCTTTTGATTTCCCCCCAATATAATTTAAGAATGTATTTGTTTTTCTTAATTTAGGTTCTCTTGACGGCCTCCTGCTGGTCATTAGCAGAACTCACAAAATCGACAGAAATGAGTAAATTCTGCTCTTTGATTTAGAATCGAGAGGAAGATTTCTTCAAATGAGAGGAAAATGTGTCCATTCTCCACCAGCATCTAGTAGAAATTTGTAACACTATAACATGTTGCACTGAAATAAAAATCTGTTACTTTTCAAGGAACAGTATGGTAGATTTCATCATACGAGTAGGAAATAAATATTTTGATGAAAAAATGTTTTTTCTTTAAATACAATTTTCAAATTGAGGACATGATGTTAGTCATGATTCTGAAAATATATTACCATTCAAGATTTTTAAAGGGGGCACCAGGATTTGAGCTATACCCCCAAATTGGCATGTTTTGATTACTTTTGATTTCCCCCCAATATAATTTAAGAATTTATTTATTTGTTTTTCTTAATTTAGGTTCTCTTGACGGCCTCCTGCTGGTCATTAGCAGAACTCACAAAATCGACAGACATGAGTAAATTCTGCTCTTTGATTTAGAATCGAGAGGAAGATTTCTTCAAATGAGAGGAAAATGTGTCCATTCTCCACCAGCATCTAGTAGAAATTTATAACACTATAAACTGTTGCACTGAAATAAAAATCTGTTACTTTTCAAAGAACAGTATGGTAGATTTCATCATACGAGTAGGAAATAAATATTTTGATGAAAAAATGTTTTTTCTTTAAATACAATTTTCAAATTGAGGACATGATGTTAGTCATGATTCTGAAAATATATTACCATTCAAGATTTTTAAATGGGGCACCAGGATTTGAGCTATACCCCCAATTTGGCATGTTTTGATTACTTTTGATTTCCCCCCAATATAATTTAAGAATGTATTTATTTGTTTTTCTTAATTTAGGTTCTCTTGACGGCCTCCTGCTGGTCATTAGCAGAACTCACGAAATCGACAGAAATGAGTAAATTCTGCTCTTTGATTTAGAATCGAGAGGAAGATTTCTTCAAATGAGAGGAAAATGTGTCCATTCTCCACCAGCATCTAGTAGAAATTTATAACACTATAAACTGTTGCACTGAAATAAAAATCTGTTACTTTTCAAAGAACAGTATGGTAGATTTCATCATACGAGTAGGAAATAAATATTTTGATGAAAAAATGTTTTTTCTTAAAATACAATTTTCAAATTGAGGACTTGATGTTAGTCATGATTCTGAAAATATATTGCCATTCAAGATTTTTAAAGGAGGCACCAGGATTTGAACCTGAGACCTCTTGATCTGCAGTCAAATGTTCTACCACTGAGCTATACCCCCAATTTGGCATGTTTTGAGTCCTTTTGATTTCCCCCCAATATAATTTAAGAATGTATTTGTTTTTCTTAATTTAGGTTCTCTTGACGGCCTCCTGCTGGTCATTAGCAGAACTCACAAAATCGACAGAAATGAGTAAATTCTGCTCTTACGAGTAGGAAATAAATATTTTGATGAAAAAATGTTTTTTCTTTAAATACAATTTTCAAATTGAGGACATGATGTTAGTCATGATTCTGAAAATATATTTCCATTCAAGATTTTTAAAGGGGGCACCAGGATTTGAGCTATACCCCCAAATTGGCATGTTTTGATTACTTTTGATTTCCCCCAATATAATTTAAGAATTTATTTATTTGTTTTTCTTAATTTAGGTTCTCTTGACGGCCTCCTGCTGGTCATTAGCAGAACTCACAAAATCGACAGACATGAGTAAATTCTGCTCTTTGATTTAGAATCAAGAGGAAGATTTCTTCAAATGAGAGGAAAATGTGTCCATTCTCCACCAGCATCTAGTAGAAATTTGTAACACTATAACATGTTGCACTGAAATAAAAATCTGTTACTTTTCAAGGAACAGTATGGTAGATTTCATCATACGAGTAGGAAATAAATATTTTGATGAAAAAATGTTTTTTCTTTAAATACAATTTTCAAATTGAGGACATGATGTTAGTCATGATTCTGAAAATATATTACCATTCAAGATTTTTAAAGGGGGCACCAGGATTTGAGCTATACCCCCAAATTGGCATGTTTTGATTACTTTTGATTTCCCCCCAATATAATTTAAGAATTTATTTATTTGTTTTTCTTAATTTAGGTTCTCTTGACGGCCTCCTGCTGGTCATTAGCAGAACTCACAAAATCGACAGACATGAGTAAATTCTGCTCTTTGATTTAGAATCGAGAGGAAGATTTCTTCAAATGAGAGGAAAATGTGTCCATTCTCCACCAGCATCTAGTAGAAATTTATAACACTATAAACTGTTGCACTGAAATAAAAATCTGTTACTTTTCAAAGAACAGTATGGTAGATTTCATCATACGAGTAGGAAATAAATATTTTGATGAAAAAATGTTTTTTCTTAAAATACAATTTTCAAATTGAGGACTTGATGTTAGTCATGATTCCGAAAATATATTGCCATTCAAGATTTTTAAAGGAGGCACCAGGATTTGAACCTGAGACCTCTTGATCTGCAGTCAAATGTTCTACCACTGAGCTATACCCCCAATTTGGCATGTTTTGAGTCCTTTTGATTTCCCCCCAATATAATTTAAGAATGTATTTATTTGTTTTTCTTAATTTAGGTTCTCTTGACGGCCTCCTGCTGGTCATTAGCAGAACTCACAAAATCGACAGAAATGAGTAAATTCTGCTCTTTGATTTAGAATCGAGAGGAAGATTTCTTCAAATGAGAGGAAAATGTGTCTATTCTCCACCAGCATCTAGTAGAAATTTGTAACACTATAACATGTTGCACTGAAATAAAAATCTGTTACTTTTCAAGGAACAGTATGGTAGATTTCATCATACGAGTAGGAAATAAATATTTTGATGAAAAAATGTTTTTTCTTTAAATACAATTTTCAAATTGAGGACATGATGTTAGTCATGATTCTGAAAATATATTACCATTCAAGATTTTTAAAGGGGGCACCAGGATTTGAGCTATACCCCCAATTTGGCATGTTTTGATTACTTTTGATTTCCCCCCAATATAATTTAAGAATGTATTTATTTGTTTTTCTTAATTTAGGTTCTCTTGACGGCCTCCTGCTGGTCATTAGCAGAACTCACAAAATCGACAGAAATGAGTAAATTCTGCTCTTTGATTTAGAATCGAGAGGAAGATTTCTTCAAATGAGAGGAAAATGTGTCCATTCTCCACCAGCATCTAGTAGAAATTTATAACACTATAACCTGTTGCACTGAAATAAAAATCTGTTACTTTTCAAAGAACAGTATGGTAGATTTCATCATACGAGTAGGAAATAAATATTTTGATGAAAAAATGTTTTTTCTTAAAATACAATTTTCAAATTGAGGACATGATGTTAGTCATGATTCTGAAAATATATTGCCATTCAAGATTTTTAAAGGAGGCACCAGGATTTGAACCTGAGACCTCTTGATCTGCAGTCAAATGTTCTACCACTGAGCTATACCCCCAATTTGGCATGTTTTGAGTCCTTTTGATTTCCCCCCAATATAATTTAAGAATGTATTTGTTTTTCTTAATTTAGGTTCTCTTGACGGCCTCCTGCTGGTCATTAGCAGAACTCACAAAATCGACAGAAATGAGTAAATTCTGCTCTTTGATTTAGAATCGAGAGGAAGATTTCTTCAAATGAGAGGAAAATGTGTCCATTCTCCACCAGCATCTAGTAGAAATTTGTAACACTATAACATGTTGCACTGAAATAAAAATCTGTTACTTTTCAAGGAACAGTATGGTAGATTTCATCATACGAGTAGGAAATAAATATTTTGATGAAAAAATGTTTTTTCTTTAAATACAATTTTCAAATTGAGGACATGATGTTAGTCATGATTCTGAAAATATATTACCATTCAAGATTTTTAAAGGGGGCACCAGGATTTGAGCTATACCCCCAAATTGGCATGTTTTGATTACTTTTGATTTCCCCCCAATATAATTTAAGAATGTATTTATTTGTTTTTCTTAATTTAGGTTCTCTTGACGGCCTCCTGCTGGTCATTAGCAGAACTCACAAAATCGACAGACATGAGTAAATTCTGCTCTTTGATTTAGAATCGAGAGGAAGATTTCTTCAAATGAGAGGAAAATGTGTCCATTCTCCACCAGCATCTAGTAGAAATTTGTAACACTATAACATGTTGCACTGAAATAAAAATCTGTTACTTTTCAAGGAACAGTATGGTAGATTTCATCATACGAGTAGGAAATAAATATTTTGATGAAAAAATGTTTTTTCTTTAAATACAATTTTCAAATTGAGGACATCATGTTAGTCATGATTCTGAAAATATATTACCATTCAAGATTTTTAAAGGGGGCACCAGGATTTGAGCTATACCCCCAATTTGGCATGTTTTGATTACTTTTGATTTCCCCCCAATATAATTTAAGAATGTATTTATTTGTTTTTCTTAATTTAGGTTCTCTTGACGGCCTCCTGCTGGTCATTAGCAGAACTCACAAAATCGACAGAAATGAGTAAATTCTGCTCTTTGATTTAGAATCGAGAGGAAGATTTCTTCAAATGAGAGGAAAATGTGTCCATTCTCCACCAGCATCTAGTAGAAATTTATAACACTATAAACTGTTGCACTGAAATAAAAATCTGTTACTTTTCAAAGAACAGTATGGTAGATTTCATCATACGAGTAGGAAATAAATATTTTGATGAAAAAATGTTTTTTCTTAAAATACAATTTTCAAATTGAGGACTTGATGTTAGTCATGATTCTGAAAATATATTGCCATTCAAGATTTTTAAAGGAGGCACCAGGATTTGAACCTGAGACCTCTTGATCTGCAGTCAAATGTTCTACCACTGAGCTATACCCCCAATTTGGCATGCTTTGAGTCCTTTTGATTTCCCCCCAATATAATTTAAGAATGTATTTATTTGTTTTTCTTAATTTAGGTTCTCTTGACGGCCTCCTTCTGGTCATTAGCAGAACTCACAAAATCGACAGAAATGAGTAAATTCTGCTCTTTGATTTAGAATCGAGAGGAAGATTTCTTCAAATGAGAGGAAAATGTGTCCATTCTCCACCAGCATCTAGTAGAAATTTGTAACACTATAACATGTTGCACTGAAATAAAAATCTGTTACTTTTCAAGGAACAGTATGGTAGATTTCATCATACGAGTAGGAAATAAATATTTTGATGAAAAAATGTTTTTTCTTTAAATACAATTTTCAAATTGAGGACATGATGTTAGTCATGATTCTGAAAATATATTACCATTCAAGATTTTTAAAGGGGGCACCAGGATTTGAGCTATACCCCCAAATTGGCATGTTTTGATTACTTTTGATTTCCCCCCAATATAATTTAAGAATTTATTTATTTGTTTTTCTTAATTTAGGTTCTCTTGACGGCCTCCTGCTGGTCATTAGCAGAACTCACAAAATCGACAGAAATGAGTAAATTCTGCTCTTTGATTTAGAATCGAGAGGAAGATTTCTTCAAATGAGAGGAAAGTGTGTCCATTCTCCACCAGCATCTAGTAGAAATTTATAACACTATAAACAGTTGCACTGAAATAAAAATCTGTTACTTTTCAAGGAACAGTATGGTAGATTTCATCATACGAGTAGGAAATAAATATTTTGATGAAAAAATGTTTTTTCTTTAAATACAATTTTCAAATTGAGGACATGATGTTAGTCATGATTCTGAAAATATATTGCCATTCAAGATTTTTAAAGGGGGCACCAGGATTTGAGCTATACCCCCAAATTGGCATGTTTTGATTACTTTTGATTTCCCCCAATATAATTTAAGAATTTATTTATTTGTTTTTCTTAATTTAGGTTCTCTTGACGGCCTCCTGCTGGTCATTAGCAGAACTCACAAAATCGACAGACATGAGTAAATTCTGCTCTTTGATTTAGAATCGAGAGGAAGATTTCTTCAAATGAGAGGAAAATGTGTCCATTCTCCACCAGCATCTAGTAGAAATTTGTAACACTATAACATGTTGCACTGAAATAAAAATCTGTTACTTTTCAAGGAACAGTATGGTAGATTTCATCATACGAGTAGGAAATAAATATTTTGATGAAAAAATGTTTTTTCTTTAAATACAATTTTCAAATTGAGGACATGATGTTAGTCATGATTCTGAAAATATATTACCATTCAAGATTTTTAAAGGGGGCACCAGGATTTGAGCTATACCCCCAATTTGGCATGTTTTGATTACTTTTGATTCCCCCCAATATAATTTAAGAATGTATTTATTTGTTTTTCTTAATTTAGGTTCTCTTGACGGCCTCCTGCTGGTCATTAGCAGAACTCACGAAATCGACAGAAATGAGTAAATTCTGCTCTTTGATTTAGAATCGAGAGGAAGATTTCTTCAAATGAGAGGAAAATGTGTCCATTCTCCACCAGCATCTAGTAGAAATTTATAACACTATAAACTGTTGCACTGAAATAAAAATCTGTTACTTTTCAAAGAACAGTATGGTAGATTTCATCATACGAGTAGGAAATAAATATTTTGATGAAAAAATGTTTTTTCTTAAAATACAATTTTCAAATTGAGGACTTGATGTTAGTCATGATTCTGAAAATATATTGCCATTCAAGATTTTTAAAGGAGGCACCAGGATTTGAACCTGAGACCTCTTGATCTGCAGTCAAATGTTCTACCACTGAGCTATACCCCCAATTTGGCATGTTTTGAGTCCTTTTGATTTCCCCCCAATATAATTTAAGAATGTATTTATTTGTTTTTCTTAATTTAGGTTCTCTTGACGGCCTCCTGCTGGTCATTAGCAGAACTCACAAAATCGACAGAAATGAGTAAATTCTGCTCTTTGATTTAGAATCGAGAGGAAGATTTCTTCAAATGAGAGGAAAATGTGTCCATTCTCCACCAGCATCTAGTAGAAATTTGTAACACTATAACATGTTGCACTGAAATAAAAATCTGTTACTTTTCAAGGAACAGTATGGTAGATTTCATCATACGAGTAGGAAATAAATATTTTGATGAAAAAATGTTTTTTCTTAAAATACAATTTTCAAATTGAGGACTTGATGTTAGTCATGATTCTGAAAATATATTGCCATTCAAGATTTTTAAAGGAGGCACCAGGATTTGAACCTGAGACCTCTTGATCTGCAGTCAAATGTTCTACCACTGAGCTATACCCCCAATTTGGCATGTTTTGAGTCCTTTTGATTTCCCCCCAATATAATTTAAGAATGTATTTGTTTTTCTTAATTTAGGTTCTCTTGACGGCCTCCTGCTGGTCATTAGCAGAACTCACAAAATCGACAGAAATGAGTAAATTCTGCTCTTTGATTTAGAATCGAGAGGAAGATTTCTTCAAATGAGAGGAAAATGTGTCCATTCTCCACCAGCATCTAGTAGAAATTTGTAACACTATAACATGTTGCACTGAAATAAAAATCTGTTACTTTTCAAGGAACAGTATGGTAGATTTCATCATACGAGTAGGAAATAAATATTTTGATGAAAAAATGTTTTTTCTTTAAATACAATTTTCAAATTGAGGACATGATGTTAGTCATGATTCTGAAAATATATTACCATTCAAGATTTTTAAAGGGGGCACCAGGATTTGAGCTATACCCCCAAATTGGCATGTTTTGATTACTTTTGATTTCCCCCAATATAATTTAAGAATTTATTTATTTGTTTTTCTTAATTTAGGTTCTCTTGACGGCCTCCTGCTGGTCATTAGCAGAACTCACAAAATCGACAGACATGAGTAAATTCTGCTCTTTGATTTAGAATCGAGAGGAAGATTTCTTCAAATGAGAGGAAAATGTGTCCATTCTCCACCAGCATCTAGTAGAAATTTATAACACTATAAACTGTTGCACTGAAATAAAAATCTGTTACTTTTCAAAGAACAGTATGGTAGATTTCATCATACGAGTAGGAAATAAATATTTTGATGAAAAAATGTTTTTTCTTAAAATACAATTTTCAAATTGAGGACTTGATGTTAGTCATGATTCTGAAAATATATTGCCATTCAAGATTTTTAAAGGAGGCACCAGGATTTGAACCTGAGACCTCTTGATCTGCAGTCAAATGTTCTACCACTGAGCTATACCCCCAATTTGGCATGTTTTGAGTCCTTTTGATTTCCCCCCAATATAATTTAAGAATGTATTTATTTGTTTTTCTTAATTTAGGTTCTCTTGACGGCCTCCTGCTGGTCATTAGCAGAACTCACAAAATCGACAGAAATGAGTAAATTCTGCTCTTTGATTTAGAATCGAGAGGAAGATTTCTTCAAATGAGAGGAAAATGTGTCCATTCTCCACCAGCATCTAGTAGAAATTTGTAACACTATAACATGTTGCACTGAAATAAAAATCTGTTACTTTTCAAGGAACAGTATGGTAGATTTCATCATACGAGTAGGAAATAAATATTTTGATGAAAAAATGTTTTTTCTTTAAATACAATTTTCAAATTGAGGACATGATGTTAGTCATGATTCTGAAAATATATTACCATTCAAGATTTTTAAAGGGGGCACCAGGATTTGAGCTATACCCCCAAATTGGCATGTTTTGATTACTTTTGATTTCTCCCCAATATAATTTAAGAATTTATTTATTTGTTTTTCTTAATTTAGGTTCTCTTGACGGCCTCCTGCTGGTCATTAGCAGAACTCACAAAATCGACAGAAATGAGTAAATTCTGCTCTTTGATTTAGAATCGAGAGGAAGATTTCTTCAAATGAGAGGAAAATGTGTCCATTCTCCACCAGCATCTAGTAGAAATTTGTAACACTATAACATGTTGCACTGAAATAAAAATCTGTTACTTTTCAAGGAACAGTATGGTAGATTTCATCATACGAGTAGGAAATAAATATTTTGATGAAAAAATGTTTTTTCTTTAAATACAATTTTAAAATTGAGGACATGATGTTAGTCATGATTCTGAAAATATATTACCATTCAAGATTTTTAAAGGGGGCACCAGGATTTGAGCTATACCCCCAATTTGGCATGTTTTGATTACTTTTGATTTCCCCCCAATATAATTTAAGAATGTATTTATTTGTTTTTCTTAATTTAGGTTCTCTTGACGGCCTCCTGCTGGTCATTAGCAGAACTCACAAAATCGACAGAAATGAGTAAATTCTGCTCTTTGATTTAGAATCGAGAGGAAGATTTCTTCAAATGAGAGGAAAATGTGTCCATTCTCCACCAGCATCTAGTAGAAATTTATAACACTATAAACTGTTGCACTGAAATAAAAATCTGTTACTTTTCAAGGAACAGTATGGTAGATTTCATCATACGAGTAGGAAATAAATATTTTGATGAAAAAATGTTTTTTCTTAAAATACAATTTTCAAATTGAGGACTTGATGTTAGTCATGATTCTGAAAATATATTGCCATTCAAGATTTTTAAAGGAGGCACCAGGATTTGAACCTGAGACCTCTTGATCTGCAGTCAAATGTTCTACCACTGAGCTATACCCCCAATTTGGCATGTTTTGAGTCCTTTTGATTTCCCCCCAATATAATTTAAGAATGTATTTATTTGTTTTTCTTAATTTAGGTTCTCTTGACGGCCTCCTGCTGGTCATTAGCAGAACTCACAAAATCGACAGAAATGAGTAAATTCTGCTCTTTGATTTAGAATCGAGAGGAAGATTTCTTCAAATGAGAGGAAAATGTGTCCATTCTCCACCAGCATCTAGTAGAAATTTGTAACACTATAACATGTTGCACTGAAATAAAAATCTGTTACTTTTCAAGGAACAGTATGGTAGATTTCATCATACGAGTAGGAAATAAATATTTTGATGAAAAAATGTTTTTTCTTTAAATACAATTTTCAAATTGAGGACATGATGTTAGTCATGATTCTGAAAATATATTACCATTCAAGATTTTTAAAGGGGGCACCAGGATTTGAGCTATACCCCCAAATTGGCATGTTTTGATTACTTTTGATTTCCCCCCAATATAATTTAAGAATTTATTTATTTGTTTTTCTTAATTTAGGTTCTCTTGACGGCCTCCTGCTGGTCATTAGCAGAACTCACAAAATCGACAGAAATGAGTAAATTCTGCTCTTTGATTTAGAATCGAGAGGAAGATTTCTTCAAATGAGAGGAAAGTGTGTCCATTCTCCACCAGCATCTAGTAGAAATTTATAACACTATAAACAGTTGCACTGAAATAAAAATCTGTTACTTTTCAAGGAACAGTATGGTAGATTTCATCATACGAGTAGGAAATAAATATTTTGATGAAAAAATTTTTTTTCTTAAAATACAATTTTCAAATTGAGGACTTGATGTTAGTCATGATTCTGAAAATATATTGCCATTCAAGATTTTTAAAGGAGGCACCAGGATTTGAACCTGAGACCTCTTGATCTGCAGTCAAATGTTCTACCACTGAGCTATACCCCCAATTTGGCATGTTTTGAGTCCTTTTGATTTCCCCCCCAATATAATTTAAGAATGTATTTATTTGTTTTTCTTAATTTAGGTTCCCTTGACGGCCTCCTGCTGGTCATTAGCAGAACTCACAAAATCGACAGAAATGAGTAAATTCTGCTCTTTGATTTAGAATCGAGAGGAAGATTTCTTCAAATGAGAGGAAAATGTGTCCATTCTCCACCAGCATCTAGTAGAAATTTGTAACACTATAACATGTTGCACTGAAATAAAAATCTGTTACTTTTCAAGGAACAGTATGGTAGATTTCATCATGTTTTTTCTTAAAATACAATTTTCAAATTGAGGACATGATGTTAGTCATGATTCTGAAAATATATTACCATTCAAGATTTTTAAAGGGGGCACCAGGATTTGAACCTGAGCCCTCTTGATCTGCAGTCAAATGCTCTACCACTGAGCTATACCCCCAAATTGGCATGTTTTGATTGCTTTTGATTTCCCCCCAATATAATTTAAGAATGTATTTATTTGTTTTTCTTAATTTAGGTTCTCTTGACGGCCTCCTGCTGGTCATTAGCAGAACTCACAAAATCGACAGAAATGAGTAAATTCTGCTCTTTGATTTAGAATCGAGAGGAAGATTTCTTCAAATGAGAGGAAAATGTGTCCATTCTCCACCAGCATCTAGTAGAAATTTGTAACACTATAACATGTTGCACTGAAATAAAAATCTGTTACTTTTCAAGGAACAGTATGGTAGATTTCATCAATCGAGTAGGAAATAAATATTTTGATGAAAAAATGTTTTTTCTTTAAATACAATTTTCAAATTGAGGTCATGATGTTAGTCATGATTCTGAAAATAAATTACCATTCAATATTTTTAAAGGGGGCACCAGGATTTGAGTTATACCCACAAATTGGCATGTTTTGATTACTTTTGATTTCCCCCCATATAATTTAAGAATGTATTTATTTGTTTTTCTTAATTTAGGTTCTCTTGACGGCCTCCTGCTGGTCATTAGCAGAACTCACAAAATCGACAGAAATGAGTAAATTCTGCTCTTTGATTTAGAATCGAGAGGAAGATTTCTTCAAATGAGAGGAAAATGTGTCCATTCTCCACCAGCATCTAGTAGAAATTTGTAACACTATAACATGTTGCACTGAAATAAAAATCTGTTACTTTTCAAGGAACAGTATGGTAGATTTCATCATACGAGTAGGAAATAAATATTTTGATGAAAATTTTTTTTTCTTAAAATACAATTTTCAAATTGAGGACATGATGTTAGTCATGATTCTGAAAATATATTACCATTCAAGATTTTTAAAGGGGGCACCAGGATTTGAACCTGAGACCTCTTAATCTGCAGTCAAATGCTCTACCACAGAGCTATACCCCCAATTTGGCATGTTTTTAATACTTTTGATTTCCCCCCAATATAATTTAAGAATGTATTTATTTGTTTTTCTTAATTTAGGTTCTCTTGACGGCCTCCTGCTGGTCATTAGCAGAACTCACAAAATCGACAGAAATGAGTAAATTCTGCTCTTTGATTTAGAATCGAGAGGAAGATTTCTTGAAATGAGAGGAAAATGTGTCCATTCTCCACCAGCATCTAGTAGAAATTTATAACACTATAACCTGTTGCACTGAAATAAAAATCTGTTACTTTTCAAGGAACAGTATGGTAGATTTCATAATACGAGTAGGAAATAAATATTTTGATGAAAAAATGTTTTATCTTAAAATACAATTTTCAAATTGAGGACATGATGTTAGTCATGATTCTGAAAATATATTACCATTCAAGATTTTTAAAGGGGGCACCAGGATTTGAACCTGAGATCTCTTGATCTGCAGTCAAATGCTCTACCACTGAGCTATAACCCCAATTTAGCATGTATTGGTTGCTTTTGATTTCCCCCCAATATAATTTAAGAATGTATTTATTTGTTTTTCTTAATTTAGGTTCTCTTGACGGCCTCCTGCTGGTCAATCGACAGAAATTAGTAAATTCTGCTCTTTGATTTAGAATCGAGAGGAAGATTTCTTCAAATGAGAGGAAAATGTGTCCATTCTCCACCAGCATCTAGTAGAAATTTGTAACACTACAACATGTTGCACTGAAATAAAAATCTGTTACTTTTCAAGTAACAGTATGGTAGATTTCATCATACGAGTAGGAAATAAATATTTTGATGAAAATTTTTTTTTTCTTTAAATACAATTTTCAAATTGATGACATGATGTTAGTCATGATTCTGAAAATAAATTACTATTCAATATTTTTTAAAGGGGGCACCAGGATTTGAGTTATACCCACAAATTGGCATGTTTTGATTACTTTTGATTTCCCCCCATATAATTTAAGAATGTATTTATTTGTTTTTCTTAATTTAGGTTCTCTTGACGGCCTCCTGCTGGTCATTAGCAGAACTCACAAAATCGACAGAAATGAGTAAATTCTGCTCTTTGATTTAGAATCGAGAGGAAGATTTCTTCAAATGAGAGGGAAATGTGTCCATTCTCCACCAGCATCTAGTAGAAATTTGTAACACTATAACATGTTGCACTGAAATAAAAATCTGTTACTTTTCAAGGAACAGTATGGTAGATTTCATCATACGAGTAGGAAATAAATATTTTGATGAAAAAATGTTTTTTCTTTAAATACAATTTTCAAATTGAGGACATGATGTTAGTCATGATTCTTAAAATATATTACCATTCAAGATTTTTAAAGGGGGCACCAGGATTTGAACCTGAGACCTCTTGATCTGCAGTCAAATGCTCTACCACTGAGCCCAAATTGGCATGTTTTGATTACTTTTGATTTCCCCCCAATATAATTTAAGAATGTATTTATTTGTTTTTCTTAATTTAGGTTCTCTTGACGGCCTCCTGCTGGTCATTAGCAGAACTCACAAAATCGACAGAAATGAGTAAATTCTGCTCTTTGATTTAGAATCGAGAGGAAGATTTCTTCAAATGAGAGGAAAATGTGTCCATTCTCCACCAGCATCTAGTAGAAATTTGTAACACTATAACATGTTGCACTGAAATAAAAATCTGTTACTTTTCAAGGAACAGTATGGTAGATTTCATAATACGAGAAGGAAATAAATATTTTGATGAAAAAATGTTTTATCTTAAAATACAATTTTCAAATTGAGGACATGATGTTAGTCATGATTCTGAAAATATATTACCATTCAAGATTTTTAAAGGGGGCACCAGGATTTGAACCTGAGACCTCTTGATCTGCAGTCAAATGCTCTACCACTGAGCTATAACCCCAATTTAGCATGTATTGGTTGCTTTTGATTTCCCCCCAATATAATTTAAGAATGTATTTATTTGTTTTTCTTAATTTAGGTTCTCTTGACGGCCTCCTGCTGGTCAATCGACAGAAATTAGTAAATTCTGCTCTTTGATTTAGAATCGAGAGGAAGATTTCTTCAAATGAGAGGAAAATGTGTCCATTCTCCACCAGCATCTAGTAGAAATTTGTAACACTACAACATGTTGCACTGAAATAAAAATCTGTTACTTTTCAAGTAACAGTATGGTAGATTTCATCATACGAGTAGGAAATAAATATTTTGATGAAAATTTTTTTTTTCTTTAAATACAATTTTCAAATTGATGACATGATGTTAGTCATGATTCTGAAAATAAATTACCATTCAATATTTTTAAAGGGGGCACCAGGATTTGAACCTGAGACCTCTTGATCTGCAGTCAAATGCTCTACCACTGAGCCCAAATTGGCATGTTTTGATTACTTTTGATTTCCCCCCAATATAATTTAAGAATGTATTTATTTGTTTTTCTTAATTTAGGTTCTCTTGACGGCCTCCTGCTGGTCATTAGCAGAACTCACAAAATCGACAGAAATGAGTAAATTCTGCTCTTTGATTTAGAATCGAGAGGAAGATTTCTTCAAATGAGAGGAAAATGTGTCCATTCTCCACCAGCATCTAGTAGAAATTTGTAACACTATAACATGCTGCACTGAAATAAAAATCTGTTACTTTTCAAGGAACAGTATGGTAGATTTCATCATACGAGTAGGAAATAAATATTTTGATGAAATTTTTTTTTTCTTAAAATACAATTTTCAAATTGAGGACATGATGTTAGTCATGATTCTGAAAATATATTACCATTCAAGATTTTTAAAGGGGGCACCAGGATTTGAACCTGAGACCTCTTGATCTGCAGTCAAATGCTCTACCACTGAGCTATACCCCCAATTTGGCATGTTTTTAATACTTTTGATTTCCCCCCAATATAATTTAAGAATGTATTTATTTGTTTTTCTTAATTTAGGTTCTCTTGACGGCCTCCTGCTGGTCATTAGCAGAACTCACAAAATCGACAGAAATGAGTAAATTCTGCTCTTTGATTTAGAATCGAGAGGAAGATTTCTTCAAATGAGAGGAAAATGTGTCCATTCTCCACCAGCATCTAGTAGAAATTTGTAACACTATAACATGTTGCACTGAAATAAAAATCTGTTACTTTTCAAGGAACAGTATGGTAGATTTCATCATACGAGTAGGAAATAAATATTTTGATGAAAAAATGTTTTTTCTTTAAATACAATTTTCAAATTGAGGACATGATGTTAGTCATGATTCTGAAAATATATTACCATTCAAGATTTTTAAAGGGGGCACCAGGATTTGAGCTATACCCCCAATTTGGCATGTTTTGATTACTTTTGATTTCCCCCCAATATAATTTAAGAATGTATTTATTTGTTTTTCTTAATTTAGGTTCTCTTGACGGCCTCCTGCTGGTCATTAGCAGAACTCACAAAATCAACAGAAATGCGTAAATTCTGCTCTTTGATTTAGAATCGAGAGGAAGATTTCTTCAAATGAGAGGAAAATGTGTCCATTCTCCACCAGCATCTAGTAGAAATTTATAACACTATAACCTGTTGCACTGAAATAAAAATCTGTTACTTTTCAAGGAACAGTATGGTAGATTTCATAATACGAGTAGGAAATAAATATTTTGATGAAAAAATGTTTTATCTTAAAATACAATTTTCAAATTGAGGACATGATGTTAGTCATGATTCTGAAAATATATTACCATTCAAGATTTTTAAAGGGGGCACCAGGATTTGAACCTGAGACCTCTTGATCTGCAGTCAAATGCTCTACCACTGAGCTATAACCCCAATTTAGCATGTATTGGTTGCTTTTGATTTCCCCCCAATATAATTTAAGAATGTATTTATTTGTTTTTCTTAATTTAGGTTCTCTTGACGGCCTCCTGCTGGTCAATCGACAGAAATTAGTAAATTCTGCTCTTTGATTTAGAATCGAGAGGAAGATTTCTTCAAATGAGAGGAAAATGTGTCCATTCTCCACCAGCATCTAGTAGAAATTTGTAACACTACAACATGTTGCACTGAAATAAAAATCTGTTACTTTTCAAGTAACAGTATGGTAGATTTCATCATACGAGTAGGAAATAAATATTTTGATGAAAATTTTTTTTTCTTTAAATACAATTTTCAAATTGATGACATGATGTTAGTCATGATTCTGAAAATAAATTACCATTCAATATTTTTTAAAGGGGGCACCAGGATTTGAGTTATACCCACAAATTGGCATGTTTTGATTACTTTTGATTTCCCCCCATATAATTTAAGAATGTATTTATTTGTTTTTCTTAATTTAGGTTCTCTTGACGGCCTCCTGCTGGTCATTAGCAGAACTCACAAAATCGACAGAAATGAGTAAATTCTGCTCTTTGATTTAGAATCGAGAGGAAGATTTCTTCAAATGAGAGGGAAATGTGTCCATTCTCCACCAGCATCTAGTAGAAATTTGTAACACTATAACATGTTGCACTGAAATAAAAATCTGTTACTTTTCAAGGAACAGTATGGTAGATTTCATCATACGAGTAGGAAATAAATATTTTGATGAAAAAATGTTTTTTCTTTAAATACAATTTTCAAATTGAGGACATGATGTTAGTCATGATTCTTAAAATATATTACCATTCAAGATTTTTAAAGGGAGCACCAGGATTTGAACCTGAGACCTCTTGATCTGCAGTCAAATGCTCTACCACTGAGCCCAAATTGGCATGTTTTGATTACTTTTGATTTCCCCCCAATATAATTTAAGAATGTATTTATTTGTTTTTCTTAATTTAGGTTCTCTTGACGGCCTCCTGCTGGTCATTAGCAGAACTCACAAAATCGACAGAAATGAGTAAATTCTGCTCTTTGATTTAGAATCGAGAGGAAGATTTCTTCAAATGAGAGGAAAATGTGTCCATTCTCCACCAGCATCTAGTAGAAATTTGTAACACTATAACATGCTGCACTGAAATAAAAATCTGTTACTTTTCAAGGAACAGTATGGTAGATTTCATCATACGAGTAGGAAATAAATATTTTGATGAAAATTTTGTTTTCTTAAAATACAATTTTCAAATTGAGGACATGATGTTAGTCATGATTCTGAAAATATATTACCAATCAAGTTTTTTAAAGGGGGCACCAGGATTTGAACCTGAGACCTCTTGATCTGCAGTCAAATGCTCTACCACTGAGCTATACCCCCAATTTGGCATGTTTTTAATACTTTTGATTTCCCCCCAATATAATTTAAGAATGTATTTATTTGTTTTTCTTAATTTAGGTTCTCTTGACGGCCTCCTGCTGGTCATTAGCAGAACTCACAAAATCGACAGAAATGAGTAAATTCTGCTCTTTGATTTAGAATCAAGAGGAAGATTTCTTCAAATGAGAGGAAAATGTGTCCATTCTCCACCAGCATCTAGTAGAAATTTGTAACACTACAACATGTTGCACTGAAATAAAAATCTGTTACTTTTCAAGGAACAGTATGGTAGATTTCATCATACGAGTAGGAAATAAATATTTTGATGAAAAAATGTTTTTTCTTAAAATACAATTTTCAAATTGAGGACATGATGTTAGTCATGATTCTGAAAATATATTACCATTCAAGATTTTTAAAGGGGGCACCAGGATTTGAGCTATACGCCCAAATTGGCATGTTTTGATTACTTTTGATTTCCCCCCAATATAATTTAAGAATTTATTTATTTGTTTTTCTTAATTTAGGTTCTCTTGACGGCCTCCTGCTGGTCATTAGCAGAACTTACAAAATCGACAGACATGAGTAAATTCTGCTCTTTGATTTAGAATCGAGAGGAAGATTTCTTCAAATGAGAGGAAAATGTGTCCATTCTCCACCAGCATCTAGTAGAAATTTGTAACACTATAACATGTTGTACTGAAATAAAAATCTGTTACTTTTCAAGGAACAGTATGGTAGATTTCATCATACGAGTAGGAAATAAATATTTTGATGAAAAATTTTTTTTTCTTTAAATACAATTTTCAAATTGAGGACATAATGTTAGTCATGATTCTGAAAATATATTACCATTCAAGATTTTTAAAGGGGGCACCAGGATTTGAACCTGAGACCTCTTAATCTGCAGTCAAATGCTCTACCACAGAGCTATACCCCCAATTTGGCATGTTTTTAAAACTTTTGATTTCCCCCCAATATAATTTAAGAATGTATTTATTTGTTTTTCTTAATTTAGGTTCTCTTGACGGCCTCCTGCTGGTCATTAGCAGAACTCACAAAATCGACAGAAATGAGTAAATTCTGCTCTTTGATTTAGAATCGAGAGGAAGATTTCTTCAAATGAGAGGAAAATGTGTCCATTCTCCACCAGCATCTAGTAGAAATTTATAACACTATAACCTGTTGCACTGAAATAAAAATCTGTTACTTTTCAAGGAACAGTATGGTAGATTTCATAATACGAGTAGGAAATAAATATTTTGATGAAAAAATGTTTTATCTTAAAATACAATTTTCAAATTGAGGACATGATGTTAGTCATGATTCTGAAAATATATTACCATTCAAGATTTTTAAAGGGGGCACCAGGATTTGAACCTGAGACCTCTTGATCTGCAGTCAAATGCTCTACCACTTAGCTATAACCCCAATTTAGCATGTATTGGTTGCTTTTGATTTCCCCCCAATATAATTTAAGAATGTATTTATTTGTTTTTCTTAATTTAGGTTCTCTTGACGGCCTCCTGCTGGTCAATCGACAGAAATGAGTAAATTCTGCTCTTTGATTTAGAATCGAGAGGAAGATTTCTTCAAATGAGAGGAAAATGTGTCCATTCTCCACCAGCATCTAGTAGAAATTTGTAACACTACAACATGTTGCACTGAAATAAAAATCTGTTACTTTTCAAGTAACAGTATGGTAGATTTCATCATACGAGTAGGAAATAAATATTTTGATGAAAATTTTTTTTTTCTTTAAATACAATTTTCAAATTGATGACATGATGTTAGTCATGATTCTGAAAATAAATTACCATTCAATATTTTTTAAAGGGGGCACCAGGATTTGAGTTATACCCACAAATTGGCATGTTTTGATTACTTTTGATTTCCCCCCATATAATTTAAGAATGTATTTATTTGTTTTTCTTAATTTAGGTTCTCTTGACGGCCTCCTGCTGGTCATTAGCAGAACTCACAAAATCGACAGAAATGAGTAAATTCTGCTCTTTGATTTAGAATCGAGAGGAAGATTTCTTCAAATGAGAGGGAAATGTGTCCATTCTCCACCAGCATCTAGTAGAAATTTGTAACACTATAACATGTTGCACTGAAATAAAAATCTGTTACTTTTCAAGGAACAGTATGGTAGATTTCATCATACGAGTAGGAAATAAATATTTTGATGAAAAAATGTTTTTTCTTTAAATACAATTTTCAAATTGAGGACATGATGTTAGTCATGATTCTTAAAATATATTACCATTCAAGATTTTTAAAGGGGGCACCAGGATTTGAACCTGAGACCTCTTGATCTGCAGTCAAATGCTCTACCACTGAGCCCAAATTAGCATGTTTTGATTACTTTTGATTTCCCCCCAATATAATTTAAGAATGTATTTATTTGTTTTTCTTAATTTAGGTTCTCTTGACGGCCTCCTGCTGGTCATTAGCAGAACTCACAAAATCGACAGAAATGAGTAAATTCTGCTCTTTGATTTAGAATCGAGAGGAAGATTTCTTCAAATGAGAGGAAAATGTGTCCATTCTCCACCAGCATCTAGTAGAAATTTGTAACACTATAACATGCTGCACTGAAATAAAAATCTGTTACTTTTCAAGGAACAGTATGGTAGATTTCATCATACGAGTAGGAAATAAATATTTTGATGAAATTTTTTTTTTCTTAAAATACAATTTTCAAATTGAGGACATGATGTTAGTCATGATTCTGAAAATATATTACCATTCAAGATTTTTAAAGGGGGCACCAGGATTTGAACCTGAGACCTCTTGATCTGCAGTCAAATGCTCTACCACTGAGCTATACCCCCAAATTGGCATGTTTTAATTACTTTTGATTTCCCCCCAATATAATTTAAGAATTTATTTATTTGTTTTTCTTAATTTAGGTTCTCTTGACGGCCTCCTGCTGGTCATTAGCAGAACTTACAAAATCGACAGACATGAGTAAATTCTGCTCTTTGATTTAGAATCGAGAGGAAGATTTCTTCAAATGAGAGGAAAATGTGTCCATTCTCCACCAGCATCTAGTAGAAATTTGTAACACTATAACATGTTGTACTGAAATAAAAATCTGTTACTTTTCAAGGAACAGTATGGTAGATTTCATCATACGAGTAGGAAATAAATATTTTGATGAAAATTTTTTTTTTCTTTAAATACAATTTTCAAATTGAGGACATAATGTTAGTCATGATTCTGAAAATATATTACCATTCAAGATTTTTAAAGGGGGCACCAGGATTTGAGCTATACCCCCAATTTGGCATGTTTTGATTACTTTTGATTTCCCCCCAATATAATTTAAGAATGTATTTATTTGTTTTTCTTAATTTAGGTTCTCTTGACGGCCTCCTGCTGGTCATTAGCAGAACTCACAAAATCGACAGAAATGAGTAAATTCTGCTCTTTGATTTAGAATCGAGAGGAAGATTTCTTCAAATGAGAGGAAAATGTGTCCATTCTCCACCAGCATCTAGTAGAAATTTGTAACACTATAACATGTTGCACTGAAATAAAAATCTGTTACTTTTCAAGGAACAGTATGGTAGATTTCATCATACGAGTAGGAAATAAATATTTTGATGAAAATTTTTTTTTCTTAAAAGACAATTTTCAAATTGAGGACATGATGTTAGTCATGATTCTGAAAATATATTACCATTCAAGATTTTTAAAGGGGGCACCAGGATTTGAACCTGAGACCTCTTAATCTGCAGTCAAATGCTCTACCACAGAGCTATACCCCCAATTTGGCATGTTTTTAATACTTTTGATTTCCCCCCAATATAATTTAAGAATGTATTTATTTGTTTTTCTTAATTTAGGTTCTCTTGACGGCCTCCTGCTGGTCATTAGCAGAACTCACAAAATCGACAGAAATGAGTAAATTCTGCTCTTTGATTTAGAATCGAGAGGAAGATTTCTTCAAATGAGAGGAAAATGTGTCCATTCTCCACCAGCATCTAGTAGAAATTTATAACACTATAACCTGTTGCACTGAAATAAAAATCTGTTACTTTTCAAGGAACAGTATGGTAGATTTCATAATACGAGTAGGAAATAAATATTTTGATGAAAAAATGTTTTATCTTAAAATACAATTTTCAAATTGAGGACATGATGTTAGTCATGATTCTGAAAATATATTACCATTCAAGATTTTTAAAGGGGGCACCAGGATTTGAACCTGAGACCTCTTGATCTGCAGTCAAATGCTCTACCACTGAGCTATAACCCCAATTTAGCATGTATTGGTTGCTTTTGATTTCCCCCCAATATAATTTAAGAATGTATTTATTTGTTTTTCTTAATTTAGGTTCTCTTGACGGCCTCCTGCTGGTCAATCGACAGAAATTAGTAAATTCTGCTCTTTGATTTAGAATCGAGAGGAAGATTTCTTCAAATGAGAGGAAAATGTGTCCATTCTCCACCAGCATCTAGTAGAAATTTGTAACACTACAACATGTTGCACTGAAATAAAAATCTGTTACTTTTCAAGTAACAGTATGGTAGATTTCATCATACGAGTAGGAAATAAATATTTTGATGAAAATTTTTTTTTTCTTTAAATACAATTTTCAAATTGATGACATGATGTTAGTCATGATTCTGAAAATAAATTACCATTCAATATTTTTTAAAGGGGGCACCAGGATTTGAGTTATACCCACAAATTGGCATGTTTTGATTACTTTTGATTTCCCCCCATATAATTTAAGAATGTATTTATTTGTTTTTCTTAATTTAGGTTCTCTTGACGGCCTCCTGCTGGTCATTAGCAGAACTTACAAAATCGACAGACATGAGTAAATTCTGCTCTTTGATTTAGAATCGAGAGGAAGATTTCTTCAAATGAGAGGAAAATGTGTCCATTCTCCACCAGCATCTAGTAGAAATTTGTAACACTATAACATGTTGCACTGAAATAAAAATCTGTTACTTTTCAAGGAACAGTATGGTAGATTTCATCATACGAGTAGGAAATAAATATTTTGATGAAAAAATGTTTTTTCTTTAAATACAATTTTCAAATTGAGGACATAATGTTAGTCATGATTCTGAAAATATATTACCATTCAAGATTTTTAAAGGGGGCACCAGGATTTGAGCTATACCCCCAATTTGGCATGTTTTGATTACTTTTGATTTCCCCCCAATATAATTTAAGAATGTATTTATTTGTTTTTCTTAATTTAGGTTCTCTTGACGGCCTCCTGCTGGTCATTAGCAGAACTCACAAAATCGACAGAAATGAGTAAATTCTGCTCTTTGATTTAGAATCGAGAGGAAGATTTCTTCAAATGAGAGGAAAATGTGTCCATTCTCCACCAGCATCTAGTAGAAATTTATAACACTATAACCTGTTGCACTGAAATAAAAATCTGTTACTTTTCAAGGAACAGTATGGTAGATTTCATAATACGAGTAGGAAATAAATATTTTGATGAAAAAGTGTTTTTTCTTAAAATACAATTTTCAAATTGAGGACATGATGTTAGTCATGATTCTGAAAATATATTACCATTCAAGATTTTTAAAGGGGGCACCAGGATTTGAACCTGAGACCTCTTGATCTGCAGTCAAGTGCTCTACCACTGAGCTATACCCCCAAATTGGCATGTTTTGATTACTTTTGATTTCCCCCCCCAATATAATTTAAGAAAGTATTTATTTGTTTTTCTTAATTTAGGTTCTCTTGACGGCCTCCTGCTGGTCAATCGACAGAAATTAGTAAATTCTGCTCTTTGATTTAGAATCGAGAGGAAGATTTCTTCAAATGATAGGAAAATGTGTCCATTCTCCACCAGCATCTAGTAGAAATTTGTAACACTACAACATGTTGCACTGAAATAAAAATCTGTTACTTTCCAAGGAACAGTATGGTAGATTTCATCATACGAGTAGGAAATAAATATTTTGATGAAAAAATGTTTTTTCTTAAAATACAATTTTCAAATTGAGGACATGATGTTAGTCATGATTCTGAAATATATTACCATTCAAGATTTTTAAAGGGAGCACCAGGATGTGAACCTGAGACCTCTTGATCTGCAGTCAAATGCTCTACCACTGAGCTATAACCCCAATTTAGCATGTATTGGTTGCTTTTGATTTCCCCCCAATATAATTTAAGAATGTATTTATTTGTTTTTCTTAATTTAGGTTCTCTTGACGGCCTCCTGCTGGTCAATCGACAGAAATTATTAAATTCTGCTCTTTGAATTAGAATCGAGAGGAAGATTTCTTCAAATGAGAGGAAAATTTGTCCATTCTCCACCAGCATCTAGTAGAAATTTGTAACACTACAACATGTTGCACTGAAATAAAAATCTGTTACTTTTCAAGTAACAGTATGGTAGATTTCATCATACGAGTAGGAAATAAATATTTTGATGAAAAATTTTTTTTTCTTAAAATACAATTTTCAAATTGATGACATGATGTTAGTCATGATTCTGAAAATAAATTACCATTCAATATTTTTAAAGGGGGCACCAGGATTTGAGTTATACCCCCAATTTGGCATGTTTTTAATACTTTTGATTTCCCCCCAATATAATTTAAGAATTTATTTATTTGTTTTTCTTAATTTAGGTTCTCTTGATGGCCTCCTGCTGGTCATTAGCAGAACTCACAAAATCGACAGAAATGAGTAAATTCTGCTCTTTGATTTAGAATCGAGAGGAAGATTTCTTCAAATGAGAGGAAAATGTGTCCATTCTCCACCAGCATCTAGTAGAAATTTGTAACACTATAACATGTTGCACTGAAATAAAAATCTGTTACTTTTCAAGGAACAGTATGGAAGATTTCATCATACGAGTAGGAAATAAATATTTTGCTGAAAAATTTTTTTTTCTTAAAATACAATTTTCAAATTGAGGACATGATGTTAGTCATGATTCTGAAAATATATTACCATTCAAGATTTTTAAAGGGGGCACCAGGATTTGAGTTATACCCCCAAATTGGCATGTTTTGATTACTTTTGATTTCCCCCCCATATAATTTAAGAATGTATTTATTTGTTTTTCTTAATTTAGGTTCTCTTGACGGCCTCCTGCTGGTCATTAGCAGAACTCACAAAATCGACAGAAATTAGTAAATTCTGCTCTTTGATTTAGAATCGAGAGGAAGATTTCTTCAAATGAGAGGAAAATGTGTCCATTCTCCACCAGCATCTAGTAGAAATTTGTAACACTATAACATGTTGCACTGAAATAAAAATCTGTTACTTTTCAAGGAACAGTATGGTAGATTTCATCATATGAGTAGGAAATAAATATTTTGATGAAAAATTTTTTTTTCTTAAAATACAATTTTCAAATTGAGGTCATGATGTTAGTCATGATTCTGAAAATATATTACCATTCAAGATTTTTAAAGGGGGCACCAGGATTTGAACCTGAGACCTCTTGATCTGCAGTCAAATGCTCTACCACTGAGCTATACCCCCAATTTGGCATGTTTTTAATACTTTTGATTTCCCCCCAATATAATTTAAGAATTTATTTATTTGTTTTTCTTAATTTAGGTTCTCTTGATGGCCTCCTGCTGGTCATTAGCAGAACTCACAAAATCGACAGAAATGAGTAAATTCTGCTCTTTGATTTAGAATCGAGAGGAAGATTTCTTCAAATGAGAGGAAAATGTGTCCATTCTCCACCAGCATCTAGTAGAAATTTATAACACTATAACCTGTTGCACTGAAATAAAAATCTGTTACTTTTCAAGGAACAGTATGGTAGATTTCATAATACGAGTAGGAAATAAATATTTTGATGAAAAAATGTTTTTTCTTAAAATACAATTTTCAAATTGAGGACATGATGTTTGTCATAATTCTGAAAATATATTACCATTCAAGATTTTTAAAGGGGGTACCAGGATTTGAACGTGAGACCTCTTGATCTGCAGTCAAATGCTCTACCACTGAGCTATACCCCCAATTTGGCATGTTTTTAATACTTTTGATTTCCCCCCAATATAATTTAAGAATGTATTTATTTGTTTTTCTTAATTTAGGTTCTCTTGACGGCCTCCTGCTGGTCATTAGCAGAACTCATAAAATCGACAGAAATGAGTAAATTCTGCTCTTTGATTTAGAATTGAGATGAAGATTTCTTCAAATGAGAGGAAAATGTGTCCATTCTCCACCAGCATCTAGTAGAAATTTGTAACACTATAACATGTTGCACTGAAATAAAAATCTGTTACTTTTCAAGGAACAGTATGGTAGATTTCATCATACGAGTAGGAAATAAATATTTTGATGAAAAAAATTTTTTTCTTAAAATACAATTTTCAAATTGAGGACATGATGTTAGTCATGATTCTGAAAATATATTACCATTCAAGATTTTTAAAGGGGGGGGCGGGGCCGGACCGCCGAGCCGAGCGGTCGCAGGACGGCTCGGCTCCTGCAAAATGAGGCACAAATAGCCTATTAATCGTGACTTACACCGGCTTACAGACTGCGTCCCTCGGTGAAAATGGGCTGCCTGAGCCGAGGAGAGGCTCGCTCCTGAAGTATTAGTCCCTCGGAGGATGGGACCCGCTGCTGCAGGCGGGACCTATGCTGGCGGTGAGCGAAGCGGACGGCCGCCGCAACGATATCCTGCCCGACGGAGCCCGACATGCGTGGAAAGCCGGCGGACCAGGTCCTGTACCCCCCCTATGGACCGGGGGGGTGATCCCGGTCCAAACCAAGCCAGGCCACGCTTACCAGCCCACTGTGCAAACACCGACATGCAGCCCGAGACCAGCACGCAAGATGGCGGAGGCCACGTGCGCTAGACCTACACTTTCTAACTCAAGAAGACGAGCAACCGCTATCCGCCCTGGCACCTAGAGCACTACCAGGTAAAGGCTCAAACACCCAGAGATTCCATGGCGTATTGAGTCCAACGACCATCACATGTGTGAACCCCACTTCCGAGAAGCCCGCTCTCTCTTCATCTGAGCTGGGCGCTCACCGGGAGGAACCCCCCCCCAAAGCCTGCCATACACCCAGGGAGAAGCTAGGGGCCCGGCGGAACCCTGGGCCCACGGTCCTGAAGACGGGTCCAATGGCGAAAAGGCACGAGCGCCTATTAAGGCCTCAGGTGGAAGACAAGCGGACCTCGGAAGCAGAGTAACCACAGCGGAGATCCGGGTCAGCGGATCACAAGCGACGGATAAGCACAAGACTTTGGGCACACACCTGGCTCCCTGCCACTTACCAGCTTAAGGACTCACCCGCGTAGCGGATCGGTGGTAGTATTTGCTCACCTTTTGGCTCCCAACAGGTCTTCCCTCGTATGGCGAATCGTCCATCTAGTCCTGTCAGCATAATTACCTACACTCAGCCGATGCTAATGTACACAAGTTGCCTAGCCTCTTACTGTATTCACTAATCTTAATCTACAAGGAACATGCAATGCACTCTGTTTTACTCATTTATCACAAATGCAAATGTTATCTTGCTAACTTATAATGCAGCTTAATATTGATCGATAACCTGATT